>NW_006408613.1:12644699-12647202 GCF_000296735.1 Chrysochloris asiatica | reverse complement strand
TTCTTTAGCTTCACATGAACTTGAATATGAACAACTGATTGCCTGGTTCCAGTCAGCCCCTGTTCTTGTTTTGGCTAATGATACTCAGTTTCATCATTGTCTCTTCCCACAGATGTAGCAGATTTGATTCCTGTGTATGTCATCGGGTAAAATCCATATATACAGTCACCATTTATGTTGCTGAAAAAACGCATTTGTAAAGAATAAGTCACTGGTCTTACAAAATTCTATTATGCGATCTCCAGCATGGTTTCCCTATCACTGAAGACATTTTATAACTATTTATCATTCTTTGTTTCAATCTTTCCCATTCCAATCACCAGTAATTATCCATGCATCTTGATTATACATTTGATACATTTCAGAGTGAAGAAATTGGTTGTTGCTGTTGTTGTTAAGTGCTGTTGAGTCAGTTACATCCCATAGTGACCCTGTATAGGGTTTTAAAAGGAGCAGCTTGTAGGTTTGAACTGCCAACCTTGAGGTAAGCTGTCCAATGCTTATCCTAGAATTTTTAATTTCATCATTACTAGCTTTAGTGGTTGGTGTGTAACTGTGAATAAGAGTGACAGTAACTGGTCTTCCTTGTAGGCTTGTGGGTATTCTCCTATCACAGACAGCACTGTTACAGTACTCCAAGATACTTCTTAAAATGCTCTTTTTGATGATGAATGTGAAGTCATTCCTCTTCATTTGTCATTACTGTCATAGTAAATGATATGACCGTTCACTTCAAAATGTCAGTATCTGTCCATTTCAGCTCATTGATGCTCAGCATATCTATCTTTCATTCATTCCATTTCATTTTTGATGACTTCCAATTTCTCTAAATTCATACTTTATACATTGCACAGTCACAGTTTTAATGAATGTTTGTAGCTGTTTCTCTCTCTTTTTTTTAATTGTGCATTATCAACAAATGAAGATCCCAAAAGCTTTACTCCACATATGTGATTAAGGTCCTTTATTTTGAGGTGACAGTCTATTCTGAGTGTCTTCCAAACTTGTTATATTGTTGTTAGACGCCATTGGATCAATTCTGACTCATACGTACCCTACGTACAATAGTATGAAACACCACCTGGTCTTATGCCATCCTCACAATTGATGCTATGCTTAAGCCCATCGCTGCTGTCACTGTGCCAATCCATATCATTGGGGGTCTCCCTCTTTTTCGCTGATCCTCCACTTTACCAAGTTGGATATCTTTCTCCAGGGACTGTTTCCTTCTAATAACATGGCATTACTATGCGAGACAAAGTCTAACCATCTTAGGTTTTAAGGAACATTCTGGTTGTATTTCCAATGTAGATTTACTTGTTCTTCTGGCAGTTCATGCTACCTTTAATATTCTTCTCCAACACCATAACTCATATGCATTAATTTTTCTAAAGTCTTCCTTATTCATTGTCCAACTTTCAAATGCATATGAGGCTATTGAAAATACTTAACAACAACAAGAAGCATTTAGAAGTGTTCTAGTTCTTCTTCCTAGTCTGTGTCAGTCTGGAAGTTCTGCTGAGACCTGTCAACCATGGGTAACCTTACTGATACCTAAAATATCAGCTGCATATCTTCTAAAATGTCAGCTGCATATCTTCTAGTAAGACAAATTGACAGACAAGTGGTGGATGATAACAAGCAATTAATAAATTAGAAAAATGTATGAAATTGGATAAAAAATGCTGAAAGGCTAACAAATTAGTCTTAAAATTAAAAAGACTAATAAAATTACCAAAACTACAAACAAAACTCCAAGAGTAGTTTTCCATGTTTTTTGGTTTTGTTTTGTTTCCAGTATAACCGAAGTATACAAATCATTTAACAGAGAAATAATATCAAGCACAGAGAATTAAAAGAGAGAAAGAGACCACTCTGCAATTTGTTTTATGAAGTATAAAACATCATCACTAGTTGATTTTATTACTGAAGTGCAAAATTAGTTAACATAAAACTCAGTTATTATGACTCATCACATTACCAAAGAGAAAAATATGATCATCTGAATAGCTACAGAAAACATACATAGTAAAATTCAACAGTTTGTTTATAATAACAACTCTTAACAAATTAATATCTGAAGTTGGTAATTCCAAACCAATTATGTAAAATGCTAATAGTTTTCCCTTTGAAACACAACAAAAGAAAATTCAGATATCTCCATAAAACAAGCTCAGCACTTCTCAAGCTGAGGGAATTGAAGAAAAAATTTAAGCCTCAACTTTCATTATTGAAAGATTCTCTGGGCAAATTACTGAATGAAGTAGAAAACATCAAAAGAAGATGGAAAGAATGCAGAGTCACTGTACCAAAAGGAAATGGTTGATGTTCAAACATTTCAAGAAGTAGCAAATGATCAAGAGTCAATGATACTGAAGGAGGAAGTTCAAGGTGCATTGAAGGAATTGGCATAGAACAAGGCACCAGGAATTGATGGAATACAAATTGAAATCTTTCAACAAAGTGAGGCAGCACAGGAGGCACTCACTCACCTATGCCAAGA
>NW_006408613.1:12625472-12643889 GCF_000296735.1 Chrysochloris asiatica | reverse complement strand
ACTTCATTTTTCTTGGATCAACCATCAACACTCAATGGAAGCAGCAGTCAAGAAATCAAAAGATGTATATTGCATTAGGCAAATCTGCTGCACAAGACCTTTTTAAAGTATTGAAGAGCAAAGATGGCAGCTTGCGGACTAAGGTGCACCTGACCCAAGCCATGGTATTTTCAATAACCTCATATGCATGCAACAGTTGGACAGTGCATAAGGAAGACTGTAGAAGAACTGATGCATTTGAGTTATGGTTTGGAGGAGAATATTGAAAGTACCATGGGCTGCCAAAAGAACAAACAGATCTGTCTTGGAAGAAGTGCAGCCAGAGTACTCCTTGGAGGCCAGCATGGCCAGACTTCATCTCTCATACTTTGTACATAGTGTCAGGAGAGACCAGTCACTGGAAAGGGATATCATGTTTGGTAAGGTGGAGGGTCAGAGAAAAAGAGGAAGACCCCCAGCGAGATGGATTGGCCAAATGGCAGCATCAATAGGCTCAAGCATGGCAACAATGGTGAGGTTAGCCTAGGACCGGGCAGTGTTTTGTTCTGTTTTGCATAGGGTAGCTATGAATCGGTACCCACTCTATAGCACCTAACAACAACAACACTCTCCATTTTATTCAACACTGGCCCTAGCTATGACAGTTTATCAGCTAAAAGGTGCTAAGATTAGTGGGGGGAAAAGAAATAAAACTATTTTTATGCACATGATTCAATTGTGTATCTATAAAAAAATCCCCAATATACAAATAAGAGGAGTCCTGGTGTGGTGCTGTGGATTAATGCATCAGACTGCAAGGTCAGTTTGAACCACAAGGTTGACAGTTCAAGCTCACCAGCCACTCCTTGGAAAGCCCATAAAGGGTCGCTGTGACTTGGAACTGACTCAACAACACTTGACAACAACAATATACAAATAAACTATTAGATTTGAAAATGAATTTAACAAGTTTGCTGGACATAAATTCGATATTCAAATAATATTCAAAAGAATTGAAAAGGTGTTGGACAGAGATATATTCTTTCATATTTATATAATCTGTATGTCGAATAGTTCTGAAAAGCTGGACTATATGAAAAACAAGACGGCATCAGGATTGGAATGCTCATAGCCTGTAATTTGCCAATGATATCAGCATGCCTGACAAAAAGGAATATAACTTGAACTAATTAAAGTAAAAAACTACAAACAGCCTTCAGCATGGATTACATGAAAAAGAGAAAATTCTCAAAATGGGACCAATAAACTACATCAGAATAAATGAAGAAATTGAGGTTGTCAGTGAAAACCAGAATGCTCCTTAGAAACAAGAATGGCAAGACTTTGGATTGGTTTCTTTGGGCATGTTATTAGGGCAAGCCATTGTTTCTTGTCATGGATTTATATGTTTCCCAAAAGTATGTGTCTTGCAAAAAATTGAGTGTCTCCCCAAAATATGTCAACTTGGTTGGATCATGATTCTCAGTGATTAGGTAGCTATATACTGACATCATGTGGCAGTCATACAATGAGACACCTTTTGTGATCTGGTAAGTTTATCAATTGTAAAAGGATACAACACCCTTTAGTCTATCAAAGTCCTTATCTGATTTAAAAGGAGTTTCCCTGGGGTGTGGCCTGCAACACCTTTTAATTTAGGAGAGAGAAAAAGAGAAAGATAACTAGAGATTAAATTGAGAAGGGCACAGAGTTTGTCCTTTGGGCCCAGATCTCTGTGTTAGAACCTCCTAGATGTAGAGGAAGACAGATGCCTAGACACAGGAAATTGCACTTACAAATATCAAATGGAGACAAATATGTCCCAGCTAAACTGGGAGCCAACAGAAAGAGAAAGCCTTTCCCTAGAGTTAGCACAGTGAATTCTGGCTTCTTAGCACCTAAACTGTGAGATAATCATTTTCTATTTGTTGAAGGAGCCCTGATAGTATAGTGGATACACATTAGACTACTAACCATAAGGAAAGCAGTTCTAATCCACCAGATGCTCTGCAGGAGAAAGATAAGGCTTTCTACTTCTGTAAAGATTTACAGGATTACTGAGTTGGAACCGACTTGACAACATGCAGCAGCAGCAAAGCCCACTACTTGTGGTATTTCTGCTATAGCAGAACTAGTTAACTAAGACTGTTGCTAAAGTAGAGGGGCCATAAAAATAGGGGAAACCCTCAAAAATATGGACAAACACAACAGTCAAAATAACAGACTCAGACTTGCCAATGATCATGAAGATGACACAAGACAGGTGATGTTATGCATAAGATCACCTGGAGTTACATAGCAACTAGTAACAATTAAGATACAATGGCATTGTTATACGGATAGAATGATAAACTAATGAAACAGAATGAGGGTCCCAAACATAAGGAAACATATGGATATCTGATTTATGACAAAGATAGTATGGCAGGACTTGGGTAAAGTAAGTCTTTTCAATTACTGGTATTGAGACAAGTGAATATTCATATAAAATATGAAACTACTTCATGGTATATACAAAAATCAATTCCAGGTAAATCGATTATATAGTAAATTAATTCCAGGTAGACAGTAAATCTAAATAATGAAAGACAAAATGATAAAAGGCTCCAAAAGGCATCCTAGAAGATCTTCATAAAGTTCATGAAGCAGATTTCTTAAGAACAAAAAATGTTCAATATAAGTGAAAATGTATTAAAATTATCATTAAAATACACTATTAAGTAGCTAAAAAGACAAGTTACAGAGTGAAAAAAAAAATTGCAACTTAAGACTTAACAATATAAAGAACTCTGACCAAAAAGAGAAAAACAACAGAAACTGAGCTAGAGCCTTTGAAAAAAAACTTAAAAATTAACATATGAAAGGTACCAGCAAAATGCAAACTTAAACCACAATGAGATAACAATAGAAAGAGACCAAACCCACTCACAGCCACCCTCTACAGTTTCCAAAGCTGTAAATCGTTAAGGAAACAAACTGCCTCATCTTTCTCCTGTGGAGCAGCTGGTGGGTTTGAAATTTGAAAGCTGTGAAGTATCAGCAAGTCTATTCCAACTCAGAGCAGCAGCGCTGTACAGGGTTTCTGAGGAGCGATGGTGGGTTTCAACCACTGACCTCACCATTAGCAGCCTGGTCCTTATCACACCACATCTCAACCAGCTTGATGTACAGTGTAGAGCAATCCTGTATAGGGTCTCTGAAGCTATAAATCTTTATTTCCCATGGAGCAGCTAGAGAATTCGAATAGCTGATCTTGCTGTTAGCAGCTCAACACATAACCTACTATGCCACCAGAGCTCCATGCTACAGTATTTTGAATAACTTTCAATCAGTTAAGAAAAAAAAATGGAGACTCACACATATAGGGAGCACAAGAGCTCCATAGGATAAACATGATGTCTGTGGTTCAGCCCACTAGCCATTCTTATTGGGAGAAAGATGAGGCTTTCTGTTCCCACAAAGATTTAAAGCCTTGGAAACTCTACCCATGGCCACCATTAGTCAGAATTGACTCAATGGCACTTAACAATACAACAAAAACACATATAAATACATTATTTAGAAAAATGAAGATAAAGCAAGTAGGTTAAGATGTTAACATGTTAGTGCGTGGAGTCGGTTCCGACTCATAGTGATCCTGTACAGGGTTTCCGAGGCTATAAATCTTTATGGGAACAGAAAGCCTCATCATTCTCCAGGAACAGCCGGTAGTTTCGAACTGCTGACCATGAGATTAGCAGCCCAATTCATAACCACTACACCACCAGAGCTTCTAAAATCTTAAAACTACCCACAAAAGCTATTTTTGCAACTCACAAGTTCAATGGCTTTTTTCTCAGCCAAAATAATGGCTCTTTATCTCAAGTAAGGAGAGTCCCTGGGTGGCACAACCAGTGAACCACATGGCTACTGTTCATAAGACTGGTAGTTCTAATGCACCCACAGTCGCCTTGGAAGACAGGTCTGGCAATCTACTTCCCTGGAAAAGGTCATGGTGCAGTTCTACTCTGCAGTGTTTTTTATTTTGTTGTATATGGGTCACTGTGACTCAAGCAGGCCTGAAAGTATTTAGCAACAGCATTCCAGGCATAAAGAAGCCTGGGTGGTGCAAGCAGTTTAAGAAACTGATAAGCAAAAGCTTGGTTATTTGAGCCCATCCAGCACTGCATGATAATGAGCTAGACCTAGACCACAAGATCGGTTTAAATCACAAGGCCAGCAGTTCAAATTCACCAGCCACTCCTCAGAAACCCTAGAAGTCAGAACTGATTAAAGAGCATTAACAACAGCACTTCTGTCGAAGACCTCAGAAATTACTTCTGTATAGATCATAGCCAAGAAAATCCAACAGAGCAGTTCTACTCTGTAACACGCGTGACTGCCATGAATGGGGGCTGACGCCATTGCATAGAACCACAACAACACCCTAAGCACATGTGTTGCTAAATGCCACTGAGTCAGTTCTGACTCAAAGCAACCATGTATAGGGTTTCCAAGGAGAGGCTGGTGGTTTTCAACTGCCAATCTTGCAGTTAGCAACCCAGTGCTTAGCCTACAGCACCACACCATGACTCTTCCTAAGTGTATTGTTGTATTGTTAAGTGCTCATCATGGAGTTGCTTTGAAATCACAGCAACCCTCTATAAGGTTTCCAAAGAGCGGCTGGTGAGTTTGAACTGCTGACCTCACAGTTCAAACCAACCTTGCGATCCAATGCTTATCCTACAGCACCACACCATAAAATGGAAAGTCCTTCAGGTTTCCTATTTCAACATATCAGAAATAAAGGAATCTGCTTCATCCAAAGTGAATCACAAGTACGAGAATACTCTGATTTCTCTCCACTTGAGTCTACTCTGTCTTTGATCCCTTCATTAGGGCAGTCAATGTCGCTAACATAAAAAATTTAAGGAGGCATTTACTCTTAGCCTGGGAATGAGTGCCTCCTTAAATTTTATGCCTGGTGCCTCCAGCCTCATCCCAGGTCTTTCTCTCACTCTTCTGCCAAGTTTGTCATACTAGTCCCAGCTTGCATGTTGCTGTGATCCTGGAAAGTATGCCACCAACTCAAATACTAGCAGGAACAATCATGGTGGACAGATTTCAGCAAAGTTTCCAGACTAGGAAGAAGGACCTCATTATCTACTTCTAAAAACTTTGTCAGTGAAAGTCATATAAATAGCAGTGGAACACTGATACTGTGCCGAAGATGAGCCCCTAAGGTTGGTTGTTGTTAAGTGCAATCAAGTTGGTACCGACTCATAGGGTATAGGGTTTTTTAGGAAGAGCTGGTGGGTTTGAACAGCTGACCTTGTGATTTGCAGTCCAGTGATGATGCACAGCACCACACCAGAAGTCCTAAGGTTTGGAGGGCACTCAAAATACAACTGGAGTATAGGGTAGAGATATGGACGGACAACTTAGCCACTGGCTACTAAAATGAGGGGGCGAGAAAGGCACGAAATGACTGGTTTACAAGATTTCAAGAGGGAGTTTAGTTTAAGAGTGTGTGGGTAGTTGGGTTGATGAAAGGAAACGCAGATAGGTCTCTTCGTTTTGTAGCAAGGAAGGGAGTGACTAACTTTACAGTCTAAGAGCAGAGGTCCCTAGGACCATCAAGGAAGAAGAGTGGAGAGCGGGACCTTACCCAGAGAAGCAGTGATGCCAAAGATGGAAGCAGAAACAATGACGTGGAGAAATGAAACAGCTGGTGACTTTAGACCCAGAGAGGGAGAGGGACTGTGTGCTGATGACCAGGGGCCAGGCTTGTAGGGTATATTCCTTTGGTTGGTTGATCGTGCATGGAGGGGATTATAACCATGGCAATGAAACGATATATGATAGGATGAATGTAAAACTAACGTTCTCCCATGTAAACTATCACATAATTCACAATAAAACATTAAAAAAAAAAAAGGCTATGTGGGGAAAGATAGAGTCCCCATTGAATAGTTTTCATCTTGTCTAGATGGGTCTGGTAAAAAGAGATGGGAATAAGATTCTTATGATACAATAGTGAGTAATTTTTATTATGACAAATTGCGACTGTCACAATTGTAGATGTTTTGTAGCAAAAACGGAGGAGTAGTTAATCTTATAGTCCAGAAACAGAGGACCCTAGAACCATCAAGGGAGAAGAGCACAAGCGGAAAGCAGGACCTTATATAGAGAAGCAGTGACTCCAGAGATGGAGGCAGAGATGGGGACATGGAGAGAGGGAGCAACTGAGGACTCCAGATTCATGGAAAGAGAGGGACTGAGAGCTGGTGGCCAAGGAGGCAGGCTTGCAGAATGTGCCCTTCGGTGGTATAAATTATTATATATGCCTGAGTGTTTAAAAAAAAAGCTAAAATGAATAGAGACAAACACTGTTAACTGATGGTACATGGAAGGGGATTATAATCATTGTAACGAAACAAAGTATATGATTTGTTGAATGTAAAACTGATGATCTGCCCTGTAAACTTTCACTCAATTCATAATAACTTAAAACTTAGAAAAAAAAAAAAAAAAAACTAGAGAAGAGCTGCCTACACAGTAGCTGCAACAATTGTGAGGATAGTGCAGGAGAGAGACTGTTTGTCCTGCTATACATAGGATTATTAGAGTCAGACTGAATTAATGGTATCTAAAAGCAACAACCTTCCTTGAATTATCTTCTCACTCATCTTAATTTTGTCCCTTTCAATATTCATCCTTCTTCTTCCTAATCCAAAAACACAAATAAATAAATGCATTGTGTTCATAGTTATAAGAACTGTTGTCAAATATTTCCAAATTTACAAACTTTTCTTTAAACATGTGTTCCTTTTCCTTGTGATTAACAGCACCACGTAACCATGTAACCAAGTCACAATGCAGCCTTTCATACTATAGTCTCCTTTTACATCACCTACAAGACTAGTCCTATTGGTCTAATTTCTTATGTCTCCATTCTTTTATTTTTATCTTCCAACACATACTCATTGTCTTCTTTGTCCTTCATGTTTCAAGTAATAAGTAGTTCACAAAATATGAAAATGAAAAGATACCTAATTATACATCTAAGAATTATCATATTTTATCAAAGACAAAATAAGTTTCCTACCTTTGCCCCCATATCCACAAGTTGGCTCGTAAATGTCTTTGAATAATTTTCTGTTCCATTGGATGACCACACTTCGACATAAGCTACTACATCTGAAAACAAACAAAATGTTAACATAAAATATATATTTGCATTTCCAGCATCCTTCACCCAAAGATTCTTTTTCTATTTATATTTTAAAGTAAATTTTCAATTACCTCCATTAAAGGTTTTTTTGTTACTGTTATTGTTAAGTTCTGTCGAGTCAGTTCCCACTCACAGCAACCCTGTATAGGGTTTACAAGGAGCAGCTGGTGAGTTTGAACCACCGACCTTATGGAAAAGCTTACTCAACTCTAAATATCCATCGATGCCATTTGGCTGCATAGTGGTTATGAATCAGGCTGCTAACCTCAGCAGTTCGAAACTACCAGCTATTCCACAGTAGAAAGCTGAGGCTTTCTCATGATATATTTCCTGTGGAACAGAAAGATTCACAGCCGCAGAAACCCTGTACAGGGTCACTATGAGTCTTAACTGACTGTACAGCACATAGCCACCACCAACACCATTATGGTTCTTAAATTTTTAAATTATTTTTAAATTATTTTTAAATTTTTAAGTCCATCAGAAGCACACTGACCATGCAGACTTCAGTGTGCTTCTGATGGACTTCTGTTATGGATTGATTTGCAATGTCAAAAAATATGTGTTGTAAATACCACTCCGAATATTGTAGCTGAAGGCACTGATGGCACTGTAGGATGAGCACTGGCAAAAGGTCGGCAATTTAAATCCACCATCCAATCCCTGGGAGAAAGAGGAGGCTAAATATTTACAGCTTTGGAAACTCCATATAGTGTCCCTAGGGGTAGGAACTGGCCACAGAACACTTAACAATACTTGTGGTTGTAATTCCATTTGGGAATCGGTTTTCTTTGTTATGTTAATGAGATAGTATTAGTATCAATCTCTTTTGACATATAAAGCAGCACTTTCAGAAAGTAGTGATAGGGCAAAAGAGACACCACATCACATGACGGATCTCCAAGGAACCAAGTCATTGCCCAGAACTTGAGACGAGACAAGGATTTTCCTCCAGAGCCAACAGAGAAAGTGTGTCTTCCTTAGAGCTGGTCCCCTGAATCTGGACTTAGTCTCCTACCCTGTGACAGGAGTCCTAGTGTGGCACTTGACTGCTATGTCCAGTTTGAATAGCAAAGCTCATTGGAAACCCTAGACAAGGTTGCTATGACTTGGAATCAACTTGACAGCACTAAACAAAAACAAACTGATAAAATTGACTTCTGTCTGTTAAAGCTACTCACATGTACTTATGTAGTAGTATTTTTATTACAGCAGCTCTAGATATGGCAAAATAGGATAAGTACTGGCCCGCAAGGTGGACAGTTCAAACTCACCAGTTTCTCCTTGGAAATCCTATACAAGATCTGTATTAGTGGGAACCAACTCAATGGCACTTAAGCACAACAACAGTTAAGACAATATCTTTTCTTTCTTTCTTTCTTCAAAATCTGATGGTTTAAAATTATTTTGCCAAGTGTGTCATTGTAAATAATTGGGAGTGAACTAAAAGGAAATACAAGTTGACTTAACAAAACACTAACATTAGAAAAATTACCAAAAGTCAGTTTTCCTAAGGATCTTTGTTGTTGTTGTTGTTATGTGCCGTGGAGTCAGTTCAGACTCATAGCGACCCTGTACAGGGTTTCCAAGGCTGTAAATCTTTACTGGAGTCCTGGTGTGGCGCTGTGGGTTAATGCGCCAGACTGCAAAGCCATTTGAACTACAAGGTTGGTGGTTCAAGTTCACCAGTCGCTCCTTGGAAACCTTCTACAGGGTCACTATGGGTCAGAACGGACTGAACAGCACTTAACAACAACAACAAATCTTTACGGATGCAGAAAGCCTCATCTTTCTCCCGGGGAACAGCTGGTAGTTTCGAACTGCTGACAGTGAGATTAGCAGCCCGATTCATAACCACTACGCTACCAGAGCTCCTTAGAAGACTTCAAAAAGCTTGTGGAAAAATGAAATAAAAGATACTGGATTTTTTTTTTTCAGTGTAAATTGCAACCATCTGCAAGGCCATACTAGAGCTGCACCTCTGGTTCCCACCAGATAGGATTGTTAAAATGAGTCTGCAGAAACAAATCCCCAGTAACTTTCTAAAACAGTTCATAGGAGGGCCAGTTGTGGTAAAATTACATTCAGGAATGGATTATCAAGGAGTCCTAGCTTGCCTAGATGGCTACATGAATAATACAGCCCTGGAGCAGACAGAAGAATATGTAAATGGGCAACTGAAGAATAAACTCCGGGGATGCATTTGTCTGAGGAAACAATGTGTTGTATTCATAAGTACACAGAAGAGGAGGATGTGAAGACTCCAGACAGCAACACTTTAATTAACTGGATATTTTTTTTTATGAAAATGTGTTTTCTACATTTTGGCTCCTTTGTTAATACAATTCGCCCTGTTTTCACAGTCCTTGGTAGTTTTTCACTGATACACGTGTAAACTTACTGAATTGTAAATAAAGAAAAAAAAAGATAATGGAATTTTTTTCAGGAACTTTTTGAAGTCCCCTCGTAAATTAATACTATCTAGGTTAATCTCATAAAACCACTTGAATTATGCAAAGTTAATTGGAGTCCTGGGGTGGCACTGCTATAGGATCAGCAAGTCAAACCCACCAGCTGTTCCTCAGAAACCCTATCTAGGGTCTCTATGACTCACAACCAACTGGACAGCACTTAACAACAGTATTTGTGTAATTTATATTAAACCTTTGCTCTTTTTTCTCTTTTGGCTATGAGGCTTAAACTTCAAACTTTAAAACACTGTTCACTACTGAGCACCTCTGTAGCCCTTCCATCAGCATCAGTAATGTAACCAGAGACTGGGGAAACAGTATAAGGTACCGATGAACAAAAGGCCCAGATGCTCAAATCCCGACTGGGTTTACTAGTTATGTGACACTGGGAAAGTGCCTGAACTCTCTTGCCTTAGTTCTCCTATGTGTAAAATCCAAGTTGAGCTAAAAGTAAAACAATCTAAATTAAGAGGTTAGCAGGATAAATGATAATCACTCAGTCAAAGGGTAGGTAAGTGCCTGAGTTACAAATGTCTGACTTGTTAGCAACTCCTACTTGTCATTTAATGTTATGCAAACTTCCCTGGGCTGAATAGAACTTCCCCAGAGGGTTTCCAAGGCTGTAAATCTTTCTCCAGTAGAGTGACTGATGGTTTAGAATGGTGGACCTTTTGAATGGCCCAGACCCCTTTAATCACTGCTCCATCAGGGTTCCTGAAGCCCTACTTTCAACAAATTCTTCACAGTCCTCTTCACTTGCTGCACTGGAGCCTTGTCTAGAATAAAGGAACTAAATAAGAACATATAAATATATACCTGTTCATCTTACCTACAAAATCAACTTTACAACACTTAGTTCCATAATTCAGGTACTGCCTACAGCCTTTGCTGTTATTACAACGGTAAACACATGCATAAGAAGAAGAGTCAATATTTATGTTTTGAACAAGAGCATCAGTCTCCAAGACTCTGAGACCAGAAAAACTAAATGGTGGCAGAAAACCACTACCAACTGCTCTGAAAAGGATAGAAGGGTAGACAATGTAGAACAAATCTCAAAATTAGTTTTTTTAAAAAATAAGCTTACTGGTCTGTAAAAGACTGAAGGAGCCCAAATATGTCTTTTAGATATCCTTTCAAGTCTGAAACAAAACTCACCCTGGGGATGCAATTTTCAACTGAGCAGTGGATTAAGTTCCCAGCAGGGACACCACTGCTAGTGAGGTATGCTCACCAGGGAATGGTCAAACACTCAAGATGAAAAGGGTGACATTTACCTAAGGACAAAATTCAAAAGGGATGGGAAGGAGAGTGGAAAGGAATTAAGAACCACAAGGAAGTGGGATAATTGTATTTAATGGAGGGGATTGCAATCACTGACCTGAAACAAAGTATATGGTTTGATGAATGTAAAATTGATGATCTGCTCTGTAAACCTTTGCTCAATTTACAATAAAAAGTTTCACAACACACACACACACTCAAAAAAAGCCCTTCTGTTTTGAATTACACTATTAACCTATTGTTGTTGTTACGTGCTGTGGAGTTGGGTTCCCAAGGCTGTAAATTTTTATGGAAGCAGAAAGCCTCATCTTTGTCTGGCAGAACAGCTGGTAATTTCGAACTGCTGACCGTGAGATTAGCAGCCTGATCCGTGACCACTAGGCCCCTAAATTTACCTAGTCATTCAAAGATAAAAGGATCCTGCCACCTTCTTCAACCAACCCCTCCTCTGTCACTTTGTGATAATGTGGTGGTGGGTGTTGCTATGATGCTGGAAGCTCTGTCACCAGTATTTAAATGCCAGAAGGGTCGCCCATGGAGGACAGGTTTCAGTGGAGTTTCCAGACTGACAGACAGACTAGGAAGGAGACGCAGACCACTTCTAAATGGCTGTTGTGGTTAAGTGCTGTGGAGTCAATTCTGACTGAAACTGACCCTACATACAGGGTATTTTCAAGTAACAGCTGGTGGGTTTGAACCGCTGACCTTGTGGTTTTCAGTCCAGTGCTGATCCTAAAGTGCTATACCAAGAGTCCTCTGAATGGTCAGTCACTGAAAACATGAAAAGCAGCTGAACAATATCTGATATAGTGCTGAAAGATGAACCTCTGCAGTTGGAAAGCACTCAAAATATTACTGGAGAAGAGTTGTCTCCTCAAAGTATAGTTAGTTGACCTCAATGACATGAATGGAGCAAAATATCCAAGACTTTCTTTTACTGATGAGGCACAACCCAAAATAGGGAAGAAATATCTGCAAACATCCATTAGTGATCTGAACATAGAAGGTACAAAGTATGAATCTAGGAAAACTGGAAGTCATCAAAAATTAAATGGAATGTATAAATAGTGATATTCTTAGCATCAGTGAGCTCAAATGGACTGGTACTGGCCTTAGTGAACAGGAAAATCATATGATTCACATTGCTGGGTTTGACAAACTGAAGAGGAATGGTATTCCATTCATCCTTAAAAAAGAACATTTCAAGATCTATGTAGAAATACAATGTTGTCTGTGATACGATATTATTCATTGTCCTACAAAGAAGACCACTTAACCACTATTATTCAAATTTACCCACCAATCACTAAGGCCAGTAATGATTAAATTGAAGACCTTTACCAACTTCCCAAAGGAGCTCTAGTAGCATAGTGGTTACAAGTCGGGCTGCTAAACTCAAGGTCAGCTAGTTCAAAACTACCAGCAGTTCCACGGGAGAAAGATGAGACTTTCTTTCTGCTCCCGTAAAGATTTATAGCCTCAGAAACCCTATACAGGGTCACTATGAGTTGGAACCAACTCCAGTAACATACCAACAACAACAACAACTTCTTCATGCTGATATGTATCATATATGCAATCAAGATGCATTAATAATTACTGGTGACTAGACAGTAATTGGAAAAATATTGCCCTGGTGACAGAAAGGATGCTGGAGATCACATGATACATTCTGCAAGGCAAATGACTTATTCATTGCAAACGCCCTTTTTCAACAACACAAAAGGCGACTATATACATGGACCTCTACAGATGGAATACACAGGAATCAAACTGACTACATCTGGTGGACTAAACAATGGAAAAGGTCAATATCATCAGTTCAAACAAAGGCCAACTGTGGAACAGACCATCAATTGCTCATCTGCAAGCTCAGGCTAAAGCTGAAGAAAATTAAAACAAGTCTACTGGTGTGGCACAGCCTTCGGTACGGATTACATCTCAATGTAAAGAAAACAAAAATCCTCACCACTGGACAAATAAAATTCTTATCAATGGAAAAAAAGATTGAAGTTGTCAAGGACTTCATTCTTCTTGGATCAACTATCAACACTAATGGAAGCAGCAGTCAAGAAATCTAACTACGAGAAATCTAAGGACCTATTGCATTAAGCAAATCTGCTGCAAAAGACTTTTTTGAAGTGCAAAGATGTCAGCTTGAGGACTAAGGTGCACCTCACTCAAGCCATGGTATTTTCAGTAACCTCATATGCATGTGAAAGCTGGACAGTGAATAAGGAAGACCATACAATAATTGATGCTTTTGAGTTATGGTGTTGGAGGAGAATATTCAAAGTGCCATGGGCTGTCAAAAGAACCAATAGATCTGTTTTGGAAGAAGTGCTGCCAGAGTGCTCCTTGGAGGCCAAGATGGCCAAACTTCATCTCTCATACTTCGGACATATTGTCAGGAGGGGCCAGTCACTGGAGGAGGACATCATGTTTGGTAAGGTGGAAGGTCAGAAAAAAAAGAGGAAGACTCCCAACGAGATGGATTGGCCAAGTGGCAACATCGATGGACTCAAGCGTGGCAACAGTAGTGAGGTTGGCCCAGGATCAGGCAGTGTTTTGTTCTGCTGTGCATAAGGTTGCTATGGGTCAGTGCCGACTCTATAGCACCTAACAATAACAACTACTAGTGTGGCACTGTGGGTTAATGTGCAAGACTGCAAAGCGTTTGAACCGCAAGGTCAACAGTTCACCAGTCACTCCTTGGAAACCCTACATAGGGTCACTATGGGTCAGAACTGACTCGATGGCACTTAAAAACAACAATAAGAGCTAAAATATGACATGAAAAATCCTACCTGAATTTAGAGACCATCTCAAGAACAATTTTGATGAATTAGACACTAATGACCAAAACTCAGAAGATTTGTGACATCAAGTACATCATACATATAGAAAGCAAAGGTCATTAAAAATAAATAAATAAATAACAAGAAAAACTAAAATGGATGTCAGAAGCGATACTTGCTCTTGATTGTAGAGAAGCTAAAGCAACTAGAAGAAATAAGGAAATAAAAGAGTTGAACAGAAAATTTCAAAGGGCAGTTGGAGAGACAAAGTAAAGTATTGTAATGAAATGTGCAAAGACCTAGAGTTAGAAAACCAACAGGGCAGAACACACTCAACATGAAACAATTTAAGAAAAAGTTCAAGCCTCATATTGAAATACTGAGGGAGTCAATGGGAAAAATACTGAATGATACAGAAATCATCAAAAGAAGATTGAAGGAATACACAAAGTCATTGTGCCACAAAGAATGGGGTGATGCTCAATCATTTAAAGAGGTACCATATGATCAATACCTGTTGGTATTAAAGGAATAAATTCAAGCTGCATTGAAGCCATTGATGAAAAACAAGGATCCAGGAATTGATGGAATACAAATTGAAATGTCTCAACAAATTGATAACAGTTCTGCAGGCCTTCACTCAGTAATGTCAAGAAATTTGGAGGACAGTTATCTGGCCAACCAACTGGAAGTGATCTATATTTGTGCCCGTTCCAAAAACAGGTGACCTAACAGAATGCAAAAAGCACCAAACATACCATGAATTACACATGCAAGTGAAATTTGCTGAAGTTAATTTAAACATTATTGCAGCAGTACATCAACAGGGAGCTACCAGAAATCCAAGTTGGTTTGAGAAGAGGACTTGGATCTAAGGATATAATTGCTGATATCAAATGGATCATGGCTAAAAGCAGATAATACCAGAAAGATGTTTACTCGTACTTTACTGAGTATTTAAAGGCATGCAAATGTGTAGACTGTAAGCAACCATGGATAACATTGAGAAGAATGGGTATTTCAGAACACTTAATTGTGTTCATGCGGATCCAGTATATAGATCAAGTGGCAGTCTTTAGAACAGAACAGTGGAATACTGAATAGTTCAAAATCAACAAAGGTGTTTGCCAGGGTTCTATCCTTTCACCATACATATTCTATCTGAATGCAGAGCAAATAATGTTAAGAAGCTGGATTATAGGAAGAAGAATGTGGCATCAGGATTGGAGGTAGATTCATTAACAACCTTCAATATGCAGATGACACAATCTTGCTTGCTGAATCAAAAAGGACTTGAAATACTGATGAAAATCAAAAACTACAGTCTTCACTATGGATGGTACCTCAATGTAAAGAAAACAAAAATCCTCACCAATGGACCAATAATAACATCAGAGAAAGGATTGAAGTTGTCAAAAACTTCATTTTGCTTGAATCCACAATTATCACTCATGGAAGCAGCAGTCAAGAAAATAGGAAAATCTGCTGCAAAAGACCATTTTAAAGTGTTAAAAAGCTAAGATGTCAGTGTGAGAACTAAGGTGGTGCATGACTCAAGCCACGTGTGGCACAATAACACGAACACTTGACTGCTAACAGCAAACCCACCCACCATCCACTCCTTGAAAACCCTATGTTGTTGTTGTTAAGTGCCGTGGAGTCGGTTCCCACCCATAGCGACCCTGAACAGGGTTTCCGAGGCTGTAAATCTTTAGGGGAACAGAAAGCCTCAATTTTCTCCCACGGAGCAGCTGGTAGTTTCCAACTGCTGACCTTGCGGTTCGCAGCCCGATTGGTAACCACTACGCTACCAGAGCTCCTTGAATTATGACATTGGAGAAGAATATTGAAAATACCATGGACTGTCTGCCAGTCGAACAAGCTAATTTGTCTTGGAAGAAGTACAGCCAGAATGAATAGTCCTTCGAAGCCAGGGTGGAAAGACTTGTCTCTCTCGTTCTTTGGGCATGTTGTCAGGAGGAACCAGTATCTGGAGAGTCAGCGAAAAAAGAGGGAGACCCCCAACAAGATGGAATGACAGTATAACAGTAATAATAGAGTCAAACGTAACTATGAGGTTGGTAAAGCACTGAGCAGTGTTTCACTCTTGGTACCTAACATCAAGGTACCTAACAACAACAACCTTCAACCATAATAAAGAATCCATCTTTTCTCCAAAGCTCTCCAACATCACTCATTTCCCAGAGGTATGTTAAGATCAAAACAAATGGGTAATTATTTCTAACTAGACACAAGAGACAGGCAACTTCCAAGCAAAAGACAAGCCTGCTCCTAGAAACCAGATGTAATGGGTTTCTGACTAGGCAGGGAACCTAACTTCCGGGAAGGAGCAGTCCCTACTGAGGGGAAGCAGAGGCCGGGTCCCACCTTAACTTAAGGTGAGCCCCCAGCGCCTGTCCGCTCGTGGTTTATCTCACACACCGCACGTGCTAACGGAAAAGAGCTCTGGTAACCCCTAGGCGGTGAACAGGAAACTGCTCCCCCCTAGTTCCATAACAAGAGTTCTAACCAGCAATCACTGGTGTTCTTTCTCAAAACCTCAATCCGTGGCCGGGACCCCATAAACTCAAAGCCCTGGGGCTAGTCCTAACGCTCAAGACAGAGCTTCCTGTGCGACCCCTCTACAATAAGCTCGTTCCGCACTATCCTTACCCCTCCTAGAGTGATTCGTGGGGTAGTGAAAGCGCGAAATCCTTCTTACCTTTTAGAATGGAGTCACTTGAAGTCCCCAGAGCCGCCATGTGGGGACCAGGGCGTTAGCCCACCCCGCTGGGTGATCTTGACCACACACAGCTCACAGATCCAAAAGGAGCAGCGGTGTCCACTGAGCATGCGCAGAACGGACGCTTGCGCCTCCTTCCAGGGCTCCGGAGTAATCCTTTTATCCACGGTTTCAAAGTTGCCCAAAGGCAAAAACAAGAATAAAAACAAGCTATATGAACGTCTACTTGGAAGTTTCCCAACACCAAACCCACTGCCATTGAGTTACAACTCATAGTGATCCTATATAGTGTTTCTGAGAATGAAAATCTTACAGCCTCCTCGTCCTCCCATAGAGCGGTGGCTGGGTTTGAACCTCTGAACTTGTGTTTAGCAGCCGAACAAACTTGAAAGCTTAGAAGAGTACTTATCCTGAAACCCAAATTCATACTAGCATCCCCTGCATAAGTATTTTCCTCTCCCTTCTTTGGCGCTAAAAGGACAGTTACCCCATTAAATCTCGAGGTTTTTGTTTCTTCATGAAGTTAGTTGGACGCTTTTTAGCTCCAAAGTTCAACCGAGGGATCAGGAAAATCAAAAGTAGAAAGATATTAGTAAATTTCCAGCTTTGGAAGAAACTTCAAAGAGTAATTTTGGTTAAATTTTCCAGCAACATAATGTCTGCCTTACCCGGGGTGTAACGCTTTAGTGTGGAATCTAATTAGTTCATTTTCGCCCATAAAACTCCCTGCCAACACAAGCGAATTTAACAACGCAAAGGAGTCAAGAAAGGCCAGCAATTCTTCCCACTTTTAGGGCCAACTCGTGGTTCAGACAAATGCTAGGCGCCTGTTGTAATTAGAGTCCTACGTTAGGGTCCTCCAGTCTGAACCCTTGATTTCCCAGAGAGTTCCCCTGCCCAGCTGCGCTGTCCCGGACCTTGGATTCCGCCAGCGGGAATCCAGCACACAGCAGGATGTCCCACAGGTTCTGCCGCTCGCAAAACCCGGAGCGAACGCAACTCCGCTAAGCTAGTGAGAGTCTCTAGCAGGCTCATCACCTGATCTTAATTCTCCAGCTTCTTCAAACCTACCGCCACACGCAGCTCCACCTACTCCCCCAGCTGTCCCATTGGTCTCCAGTGATAAGCCTAGCCCCGCGGGTTCTAAGCTCCGCCTCCACACTAGGAAACTGAAAGCGGAAGCGAGTCTGCTCTGGAATTGGTGTATGGAAAGGTTTTGTTTGGCTATTTATGAACGTTTTCTATTTAATCTCTCTGAAACAACACGTCAGTTAAAGAGCCGATTAAAGAACTGACGCCTTCCTTGTAACAGAATTAACCAAGTTTATAAGTGTCATCAGTGCTTGCAACCCCATATTTTTGTTTCCTCCTGGAGAATATACTTAAAGAGTTAACGAGACCGATCTGGAAAAGCTACATACTATATGACTACAACTGTATTCCATTCTGGACCCCTGGTGCGGCGCTTTATAGTAAGCACTGGACTGCTAACCTCAAGACCGGCAGTTCAAATCCACCAATCACTCCTCAGAACCCCTATACAGGCTTGCAAGAGATCCGATGGCACTCAACAACAAATAAGAAGTTCTGGGAAAGGCAAAACTATAGAGACAATAAAAAAATAAAATAATGGTTTCCAAGGGATCAAAGGAAAGGAGACATGAATAGGTGAAGCACAGGTAATTTTAAGGGCAGTGAGACTATTCTGTATGATGCTGTAATGGTGGATATTGTGCACTTGTCAAAATCCACAGAGTGAATTCTCATGTAAACTATGTATCAATACTGGTTTATCAAGTGTAACAAATATACCACAAAAATGCAAGGTAAGAGAAATTACGTGTGTTGGGGTGTGGAACTATATAGGAATTCTGTATTTTCTGTACAGTTTTTCTAAACCTAAATTATTCTTAAAAATAAAGAGTATTA
>NW_006408613.1:12618082-12625202 GCF_000296735.1 Chrysochloris asiatica | reverse complement strand
GTGTATACTTTCTATAAACCTAAAACTACTCTAAAAAATAGAATATTATATATATATAGTTGATTAGGCTCCCAATAACCTAATGGTTAATGGTACAGACTCCATTTTGGTATCAGACTGGATCTGGTTTGAAACCTTTGATCAGCCACTAAGGAGCTCTGGTAGTAGTGGTTATGAATCAGGTTGCAAACCTCAAGGTCAGCAGTTCGAAACTACCAGTTGTTCCGTGGGAGAAAGATACGACTTTTTGCTCCCGTAAAGATTTACAGCCTCGGGTACCCTGTGTTGTTGTTGTTGTTAGTTGCCATTGAGTCGGTACTGACTCATAGCGACCTTATTATGCACAGCAAAATGAAACACTGCCCGATCCTGAGCCAACCTCACTCATGTTGCCATGCTTGAGCCCATTGATGCTGCCACTAAATATTTCGTAGATTCCATGTTCTGAAACCCTGTAGAAGGCTACTATGAGTCAGAAACGACTCCATGGCACGTAACAACAACAACAACAACAACATCTGATTCGCTATGAGTCAGAACCAACTCAATGTCACTTAACAACAACAACAACATCTGTGCTACTAGGAGCCCTGGTAACATAGTAGATTATGATCTGGGCTGCCAAGCAAGATCAGCATTTCAAATATACCAACCATTCCGGGGGAGAAAAGCAAAACGATTTACAGACTCGGAAATCCTAAATAGGGTCGCTATGGCACACAACAACCACCACCACTATCTGAGATACTGATGATTCTGAACTTTGTTTTCCAGTAAAGGAGAATTTATAATAGTACAAATATTGACTGACATTTATTGAGTACTTATCATGGGCTTTTAATATAATCAAATTTAACCCTACCTTTGGGGAGTCGACTGTACTTAACAACAACAACAACGGGGAGTCCTGGTGTGGCGCTGTGGGTTAATGCATCAGACTGTAAAGCCGTTTGAACTGCAAGGTCGGTCGACAGTTCAAGCTCACCAGCTACTCCTTGGAAACCCTATACAGGGTCGATATTGGTCGGAATCAACTCGACGGCACTTAACAATAACAACAACATGAGGAGCACGGTGGCTCCATAGATAAGCACTGGACTTTGAAACACAAAGTCATCTGTTCAAGTCCACCAGCCACTCTACTGGAGAAAGATGAGTATTTCTACTCCAGCAAAGATTTACAACCTTGGAAACCCTATCCAGGGACTATGAGTGACAACCTACTCGAAAACACATAGCAACCACCTTACCTATGAGGTAGACATTGGTTTGTTTTTTGTTTTTTTGTTTTTTTTTTTCACAATTTGAAAAGCACTTCCATTTGTATTTTTTCCTCTTGTTAGGTGCATTCGAGTTGGTTCCACCTCATATGGACCTTATGTATAATGGATGGATACAATGCCTCATCCTTGGCCATCCTTACACTTGAGACCATTGCTACTGTCATTTTGCTAGTCCCTCTCCATGGATGTCTTCCTCTGTTTTCCTGACCCTCCACCCTTCCAACCATGATTTCCTTCTCCAGGGACAGGTCCCTTTTAATAATATGTCCGAAGTATGAGAGACAAGTCTCGCCATCCAAATTTCTAAGACATATTCTGACTGTACTTCTTCCAACACAGATTTGTCCTTCTGGCAGTCTATGGTACCTTTTTTTTTGGGGGGGGGGCGGTTAAAATTAATGATTTATGTTTTTTGTTGTTGTTGTGAATATACACAGCAGAACATACACCAATTCAACAATTCCTAGATGGTAAAATTCAGTGACATTGATCACATTCTTCAAGTGGTGCAACCTCCTTCTCCTAAATCTTTCTCCCCTATCAACATAAACTCACTGACACCTGCATTGCCTATCTAATCTGTCAATTTGGTCCCATATAGACAGACCTTAAAAGAACACAATGCTCAAGGTAGGTGTTAGACTAAGCACTGGACTGCTACCTACAAGGTTGGCAAGTCATATTCACCAGCTGCTCCTTGGAGCACCCTATATAGGGTGACTGTGAGTCAAAATGGACTTGACTGCACATAACAACAACATTGTTGAAAAAGATTTATGGGGCTATTTTTGGCTGAAGATCTAAAAATGATCTCAGGGCAGTAATTTTAGGAGTTCATCCAGCCTCCATGGCTTCAGAAACTCTGGATTCCATGAGAATTTGAAAGTCTTTTCTGAAATTTTCCCCCTTTTGATTAGGATTCGTCTATAGACTATTTGATCAAAATGCTCAATAACAGTGTCCAGGCACTATTCAGTTCTGGCTTCGGGGCAAAGGAGACAGTTGTTCATGGAGGTAATTAACTGCACATTTCATTAGACATATGGATTTTTTTTTAAAAACTTCTTGTTATGAATTGAGTGATGGTTTACAGAGCAGACCATCAGTTTTACACTCAGCAAAGCATATATTTTTCTTCATTACAATGATTGCAAATCCCTACATGTACCAATTTAACTACAACACTATTTACCTCTATTCACTTTAACTACTCTATTCCTCCTTATGTCTCTCCCACTATCTTCTTCTTTCCTCTGTTAACCTCCCTCTTGTTGTATATTGCCTTCCCTGTCACCCATATTGACAACTGTCTACCCTCCAGCTCATGAATCATTTTCACAACCCCATAACCCCGAAATCATCATTGACTCTTTATTTTATTTATGCATTTATTTGCTCCCAACTTTACCATGAAAACCTGGTGTTACTCCTGGAGGTAAAACTCACAATAGTGTGGTGCCCTTCCTAGGGTTGTCCTCGTGGAGTGTTTATCTTTTAATCTAGTCTTCACTCAGTGCCCAGTAATTAGTTAACTACTCATTTACTATCCCTATTTGAAAGGAACTCTGGTAGTATAGTGATTACAAGTCAGGCTGCTATCCTCAAGGTCAGCAGTTCAAAACTATCAGCCGTTCCTTGGGGAAGAGATGAGGCTTTTTGCCCCGTAAAGATTTACAGCCTCAGAAACCCTATTGAGTGTTGCTATGAGTCAAAACTGACTCCACAGCACACCACCAGGTCCAGTGGAGATGGTCATGGCTTTTGGTAGCAGTGATTCTCTGTTTCTCCAGTTTCCAAAACATTGATTTCCTCTGTTACTTCAAATCTCTGACGAATCTAAGAAGAGTTGTTGATTTTCAAATTTTCACCTTTTGTTTTCTTGCTGTGAAGATAGGCGAAATGACATATCATATCCTATGTCAGGGCAGAAACTATGTTTACAGGATTCCAAAAAGCTGGTCTGTGGTTAGCATAGGGCTCCCCTTTAGGTCATCACTGGAATCTAAATAGAGAAGTCATGCTCTATCTGGCCTTGGTCAATTGCATCAAGTCTGCATTTTTCACATACTTTCAACCATCGGTGGCCAATAGAAATATTGTACAATCTCACCTGAAGTTTAATTTCATAGTTGTTGGTGTTTATTGCAATTGAGTCTATTTCAATTCCTGGAAACCCCATGAGTGTGCAGGGTTTTCAGGACTATGGCCTTTCAGAAGCTGAGGGCCAGGCCTGTCTTCTGAGGTACCTATGGGTAGACTTGAACCACCCAAAGCTTTTCTTCCACTAGCATTAGGGCACTTAACGTGTGCACCACCCAAGGGCTCCAAAAAGTAAAGAGAAACTTTACCAATTTAGCAGTGCAATTTATTTAACCTGGCATGGCACTGTAGGATCAGCATTGGATTGTGAACCACAAGGTCTGCCATTCAAACCCACCAGTTGCTCCTCGGAAACCCTAACCAGGGTCACTATGAGTTGGTGCCTACTCAACAGCATTTAACAACAACAACATGCAATATAATGTAGACATCATATAACCAATATAAAAAATTAAGGTATTTAACATTGCTTTCATGACAGTTTTTAAATTCATTGTGTATTTTTAATTTACAATTCAATTTAATTAGGATTGTTGTGTTGTTGTTGTTGTTACGTGCCGTCGAGTCGGTTCCGACCCATAGCGACCCTGTACAGGGTTTCTGAGGGTGTAAATCCTTACGGGAGTAGAAAGCCTCATCTTTCTCTTAAGTGCTCAGTAGGCCCATGTGCTCACTGACCACTGTATTGGACTGCACCAAAGAAGTCATAATCTTTGTTCTCAGTGAGTTCAGAGTCAGTGGACAACATAAACTAGAGCAGAAGTAATGAAGCTATAAAGGAGAAGCATTCAAGTCAAGCTCAGGCCAGAACCCTGAGAAGACCATGGAGAGATTAATGTGTTTATACAGGCATAAAGAAGAGCCACAGGAAGGTGCCCACCGCTGGCCCTGAAAGAAAAGACCTTTTCCAGGCACCATCTGAGATGCAGCAGCTACCCCTGCTCTGCTACCATTTCCTGAGGCTTTAATGCACCACCTCCTGGCTTTGCACCTGGGGGTAACCTCCCTCTTTCCTGCAGGACCAGACCAACCTCCTTCCTTCTCCAGGTTCATTCTTATTGCTATTGAAAGGAACTCTAAGAAATGTAACTT
Organism: Chrysochloris asiatica; assembly: GCF_000296735.1. NCBI lineage: Eukaryota > Metazoa > Chordata > Mammalia > Afrosoricida > Chrysochloridae > Chrysochloris > Chrysochloris asiatica. The sequence goes on along the minus strand of NW_006408613.1, from coordinate 12,620,727 downwards.
TTATAAAGTTTTCCTTTATTAATAGATTATGAATGCACTCCATAAAAATGTAACTAATCAATAAATAGTGCTGGGACAACTAAGGAGAGAGCTTCCTTACTATCTCCTGATTCTTTTAATTATTTTTTTTTCCTCTATGGTAAAATACATTTGGCATAAAATTTGCCATTTTGACTATTTTAGGTGCATAATTCGGTAGTAGTAGTTACATTTACAATTTTTTGAGGCCTTCATAAGTATCTATATCCAAAATGTTTCTTTCACCCCAAACAAAAACTCAGTACTCATTAAACAATAGTTACCCATTTCCCTCTACTGCTAGGTAATAGTAATTCATTTCCCATCTCTTTATGCACTGGAAATGGCACTCAACAACAACAGCAACCACATATGCAATGGGCTGCAAACCACAAGATTGGTGGTTCAAGCCCACCAATCACTCCTTGGAAGCCCTATACAGGGTTGTTATGAGTCGGAACAAACTTAACGGCACTTAACAACATGCATTTGCTTATTCTAGGCATTTCATGTAAGAAGAACCATGCAATATCTATCCTTTTATATCTGGTTTATTTTACTTAGACTAATGCTTGCAAAGTTCACTCATGCCATAGTATTTATCAGAGCATCATTTCTCTTTATGAATGATAAGTGTATATGACACATTTTTTTTTTTAGTTTTTGATGGGCACTTGGATTATTTATCTCTTTTAGTTACTGCAAATTATGTTGTAATGAGCATTTTTTTACAAGTATATGTTTGATTCCATTTTCAATTATTTTGTGTATAAACCTATGTGTTAAGAAACATAAGGCTAATTTCCAAAATATGTGGTTGGGCTAGAACATTAGACCTGATAGTCCTAAATTCTCAGGGCATAAGCAAAACAACAACTACAAAAACCTATTAAAACACACACACACATAAAAAGCCCATCAATTCGGATTCATAGTGACCCTTTAGGACAAAATAGAACTGCCCCATAGAGTTTCCAAGGCTTAAATCTTTGTGGAAAGCCGAGTTGGTGGTGCCGTGGTGAGCCTCTAGGCAGTTAATCAATATGTTGTGTTTTAAACTCACCAACCTCTTGTGGGAGAAAGATGTGGCCATCTACTTTCATAAAGATTTACAACCCTGAAAACCCTCTGTGGCTGTTCCACCCTGTCCAAAAGAATTGCTATAAGTTGAAATCAACTTGAAGGTAATGGTTTTGGGTTTTGGGTTGGTCATCTTTATGGAAACTGACAGTCACATCTTTCTCCTGTGGAGTATCTTGTGGGTTTCAACTGCCTGCCTTTTAGTTAGCAGCTCTTCTTAAGTACTGAGCCACCAAGGTCTCCACTATTGCTAGTGGAGAATACTAGCAATAATTAAAGTCATGACCTCACTGTGCCCAGAGCTGTTCTAATCAACTCAACTACTCTTGTTCACACACATGCTGTTGTTGTTAAGCCCTGTTGAGTCAATTTTAACTCATATAGGGTTGCTGAGACTGTAAATCTTTATGGGAGCAAAAAGTCTCATATCTGTCCCATGTTCATGCACATAGTAATAGAAAACAATGAGTCCAAAAATATGCAAGCAAGCAAGAAATCATATGAATAATTTTATATATCTGACCCTATCAATTGAAAGGAGTCTGTAGGATAAGCACTGGACTGCTAACCACAAAGTCAATCTTTCAAACACAACAGTCACTCCTGGGAAATCCTACACAGGATCACTATGAGTCTGAACTGTCTTGACAGCAATTAAAAGAGAAGTACTAGTTAAATCATTTAAAAACTATCTCTATTATGTGTGGTCCTAATTAACTATAAAAACTTTAATACCTAGGAAAATACTGATATAAAATATTATGCTTGAAAATGTTTTACTCCTTTCATACACTTTGGAAAGGTATTTATTCTGTTTCAACAATATAGTCTCAAGACTATATTGTTTTTGATGTAGTGCTATATCAAGGACTGTCTAAGAGCTATTAAAAAAGCTGATTTATTGAGTAACAGTGTATTGAAAAAGCCCAATTCTGACACAAGACAATGTTAACCATAATAATATGGTATTAAAACAGAGATTTTAAAATAAAAACCATTATAAATTATGCTACCTTCCGATCCAACCTATCTATTTTACATATTGGAGATACATGACTAACCACTCAAAACTACAGTCACCTAAATTAGTATTAATGCTATAATTCAAGCCTCTTGACACTAAGTCCATTCCATTCATGTTCTTATCCTAGATCCGTTCTGTAGGTATATATTGAGTAGCTTGTATGAGCTAGGAAATGCATTTGGATCTAAATACATGGTCCTGAACCTCTTCTCCTTTTATTTATTGTGCTGTTAAGCGCCATCAAGTAAGTTTCAACTCATGCCACCCTATAAGGGTTTCCAAGGAGGTGCTGGTGGGTTTGAACTGCCGACCTTGTGGTTCACAGCCCAGCCCAGTACTGATCCTATAGTGCTACTTCTTCATAATTGAAGGAGAATCAATCACTAAACCTAAAGACTATAAATATCATTATGTTGTTATTGTTAAGTGTATTTGAGTTGATTCCTACTCATAGTGACCCTATATAGCAAGGGTGGGAAACCTATTTTTCTGCCATTTGGATATTTGTAACATCATTCATGAG
>NW_006408613.1:12608047-12617499 GCF_000296735.1 Chrysochloris asiatica | reverse complement strand
CCTTATAAGTGTTCCAAAAAGCAGCTGGTAGGTTTGAACAGTCCAATGCTGATCCTACAGTGCCACACCAGGAGTCTAACATATCATTATTAGAATGAAGTTATTAAAGAGTAAGAAATTTTTATTTTTATGCATTTTAAAAAAACAGATTTTTGCATGAATACATATTGGTTTTATTGATTTTCTTGTCACTGAGCTTCTACTCAGGATTATCAATAAAATAATTTGGTAAAAAGAAATAATCTAGCAAAGATTAAAATAGAACACTCAGCTTCTTCAATTTACTCTCCATAGAAGAATAAAAGATGAAAGTCATTTTTGTCTTTCAATATTCACCCACTATAAAAGGCAGCTACACTAGAAATTCCTTTTAAGCACACTCTGAGTAAAGGGAAAACAGAAATAATGATTTAGGAGACACACACCAGCTCAGCAGGTGGCAGGCTTTTCAGAGGTTTCTTGTTAACAATCTGACAATACTTGGACAGGAATCAAGACGTGGAAATGTTTGAGAAGTCCTAGCAAACAACCCAGATAAAAGGTCTAGTGCTTTAGAAGGAAAATCCTGGGACTCTAGAGTCTGAAGTTTATGTGTATAACCTCCCATTCTCAACACACTATATAAACATTAAGAACAGAAACAGATCTAGGTTTCCTTGGAGTTCATGAATTTCAAAGGTACATCACAGATCACTCATTTCATTTTTTATTATGGTCTTTCTGTAAAAATAAGACAGTGGAGAAACTTGACCGTATAAATTAAATCTATTATAAAACTTTATTATTTTCTGTGGTAGCATAGTGGTTACGAACCTGTCTGAAAATTTCATGTTCAGCAGTTCAAAACTACCAGTGGTTCCATGGGAGAAAGATGAGACTTTCTGCTCCTGTAATGATTTAAAGCCTCAGAAACCCTATACAGGGTCACTGTGAGTCAGAACCAACTCCATGGCACATAACCACCACCACCAATGAAAACATAACTCTTTAATTATAATGTTGAAAGTGAATATGGCATTTCTCTTGAATAATAATAGCAAAGTACCTCCTCTCAGTCTCAAATTTTAAAAAAATTAATAAAGATTTTATGTGTTCTAAAATACTACTTGTGATATAGAATCATTGACATGCTTGCAACTCACGAACATCACAAAATACTTAAATACCATGAAGATAAGAATTGAGACAAGTGAATGGTGAATGACTGGAATAGGACGTCCAAAATCAAAAACATGAAAAACAAAAGAAGTGAAATTTTTTACAAGAAAAATGGTAAATTATTTTATGTTTCTATCCAGGTAAAATGGACCTTAATGGTGACCTGAAGAAACTGATGTAGGAGTGTTGTTTTACTAATGAGGGCCATAAATTATATGTCAAATCAAATAAGGTAAGGATTTTTTATAAGGTAAATTTTAACTCTGAGTAGTCATTTAACTTAAGTGCTAAAAAACACATAACTCATCTTTATAGATGGATAAATGGGTAGATAGACAATTTGATAGATAAAGAGCTAGAAAGAGTTGTTGACTACTCAACTCAGACTTGTAGCAGCTTTATATACAACAGAAACTAACATTGCCATGTTGGACATATTCCTTACCATCAAGTACATTGTTGCCAAGGGTCTCCCATATCCTTGCTGGTATTCTATTTCATTGAACATGGGGTCCTTCTTTAGTGACTGATCCCTCTTTATGATGTGGATCAGACAATATGTTCCTTAAGGTTTTCATTGGATAGTTTTTGGAAGTAATCTTCAAGCCTTTTTTCCTAGTTTGACTTAATCTGGAAGGCGAGTGAGACTTGTTCACTTTGAATGATCCTACTGACATTAAAAAATGATGCTGTCATCGTTTTCAGCATTTTAGCATGTAAGTTACCACAGTAGGGCAAACTGACAGACATGTAGTAGATTCTTACAAGGATCTGTGTAAAACTCAGTCAGAAAATCTGAAACTATCATCTTTTTGTGTTGAACAGATAAAAAAAAAAAAAAAGACAGATTTCAGGGTATTGGTTCTGTTGTAAATGCTAAAATTTTTAATGTTGTTTTTCAGTTACTTGAGTAATAACTATGAAATAAGAATTGTTTTTTATCCATTGCTGTTCTTTAGTACACTTTGTATTTATTAATTCCTTCTTTTATTCAACAGATGCTTATTTAGCACCTCCTATGTCATTGCTGGTGTGGCGCTGTGGGTTAATGCACCAGACTGCAAAGCTGTTTGAACTGCAAGGTCGACAGTTCAAGCTCACCAGCTGTTCCTTGGAAACCCTATACAGGGTCACTATGGATAGAATCGACTCGACGACACTTGACAACAACAACATTTCATTGCTGATGTGCTATGGATCTTGCCTGAAAGCAGAGAATACCAAAAAGATGTTTACCTGTGCTTTATTGAACACACAGAGGCTTTGATTGTATGGACCATGACAAGCCATGGACAACATTGTGAAGTATGAGTATTTCGAAACACTTAATTGTGCTCATGAGGAATCTGTACATGGACAAAGAGGCAGTTGTTCAAACAGAACATGGTACTGCTGAATGGTTTATAACTAAGAAAGGTGTGCGATAAGGTTGTATTTTTTCATCATACATACAGCCTTTGGTATGGATTGCATCTCAATGTAAAGTAAACAAAAATCCTCACCACTGGACCAATAAACAACATTCTTATCAATGGAGAAAAGATTGAAGTTGTCAAGGACTTCATTCTTCTTGGATCAACCATCAATACTCATGGAAGCAGCGGTCAAGAAATCAAATGATGTATTGTTGTTGTTAAGTACTGTTGAGTCGGTTCTGACCCTTAGAGACCCTGTACAGGGTTTCTGAGGCTGTAAATCTTTACGGGAGCAGAACACCTCATCTTTCTCCCGTGGAACCGCTGGTAGTTTCAAACTGCTGACCTTAAGGTTCACAGCCCGATTCGTAACCACTACGCTACCAGAGCTCCTTAACATTAGGCAAATCTGCTGCACAAGACCTTTTTAAAGTGTTGAAGAGCAAAGATGTCAGCTTGAGGACTAAGGTGTGTCATAACCCAACCCAGGGTATTTTCAATAAACTCATATGCATGTGAAACCTGGACAGTGAATAAGGAAGATCAAAAAAGAATTGATGCTTTTTTGAGTTATGGTGTTAAAGGAGAATATTGAAAGTACCATGGGCTGCTAAAAGAACAACTAGATCTGTTTTGGAAGAAGTGCAGCCAGAGAGTTCCTTGGAGGCCAGGATGGCCAAACTTTGTCTCTCATACTTGGGGCATATTTTCAGGAGGGACCAGTTGCTGGCTAAGGATGTCATGTTTGGTAAGGTTGAGGGTCAGAGAAAAAGAGGAAGATCCCAGTGAGATGGACTGGCAATATGGCAGCATCAATGGGCTCAAGCATGGCAACATTTGTGAGGTTGACCCAGGAACGGGCAGTGTTTTGTTCTGTTGTTCATAGGGTCAGTATGAGTCATTACCAACTTGATGGCACCTAACAATAACAATGATTCAGGCACTCTTGGTATGGCATTGTAGGATAAGTTCTGGACTATTAGCCACAAAGTCCACAATTAAAACCTACCAGCCACTTCTTGAAAACCCTATTCGGTCACTATGAGTCAGAACGGGCTCAATGGGACTTAACAACATAGACATGATTCAGGCAGGAGCCCTGGTGTGGAATTGTATGATATGTGCTGGACTGGTAACACAAGTTCTGCAGTTCAAACCTGGAAACTGCTTCATGGGAGGAAGAGGAAGTTTTCTGCTCCTGCAAAGATTTACAACTACAGAAAACCCTAAACCAGGTCAGTATGAGTCAGAATCGACTCAATGCAGTGAATTTAGAGTTTGTTTTGTTTTGTTTTTGTCTTTTTTTTTTTGATGATTCAGGCACTGTGAAGGGATTTAGAACAGCAATGATATAAGTAGATACCATGCCTGTCTTCATAAAATGGAGAAGAATGCACAATTATGAAGCAGTATTGTTGAGAAGACTTTTCAGTGGCCTAAATCTATTATCCCTCAATACTCATATTCTAATTCAAACTAAATAGCCTCAAATCCTTTTTGGAAGCAGATATGTAACAGAGAGTCCATCATGGGAAAAAGCTCACAATTTACTGTTAAACAGCAAAAGGCAAAAGGCAAAAGGCAAAAGGCAAAAGGCAAAAGGCAAAAAAAAAAAAAAAACCCGCACACACAAAAAACCCCACCCAGTTATGTATACTATGACCTTGATTGTATTAAGAATTCTCTATAAATGCCAGGACACAATGAAATTGCCATACTTGTTAAAATACTGGGAAATAGCTGCTGTCTTGAAATGCCGTAGGGTTTGTTATCCCAGCTTTCTTCTAGATTCCATCTTGCTTCTCAATGATCCATCAACTAAGAGTTTATAGCTGTAACCTACAGTACTTTGTTCCAGGCCTGACTTTATAGCCATTCTGATTGGTTGCTGTCTACGCTATATTTTAAATACTTAAAATGGCACCTCTGTTTATTTTCAGAAATAATTTTTATTTTAATACTCAAACTGACTGCAATTATTCTTGCCTTCTAAGACGGTTTTTACATTTGGCTCCAGAGTGAAAATACTTTTGTTTATTCAAATACTTATACAGGCATGCAGGAAAATCTAGGGAAGAACTTTCAGGGAGAGAAGCAGCATGTGACAAAGCACTGAGTCAAGAAAGACTTTGGTCATGGTGGTGTGCTATAGAGTTGGTTCTGACTCATAGCAACCCTGCATAGAATTTCCGAGGCTGTAAATCATATGGGAGCAGAAAGCCTCATCTTTATCCTGTGGAACTGCTGGTAGTTTCAAACTGCAGACCTTGAGGTTAGCAGCCTGACTCATAATCACTACGCTACCAGAGTTCCTTAAGAAAGACTTTTGAGAACTAGAAACTTCAACAAAGCCAGTGTGTTGAAGGACAGTGGCACAGGCTGGTGGGGAAGGATTTGACAGATAAGGTGTTTAGACTTCATTCGTAGAGCAATGGGAAAGCAGTGAATGGTTTTTATACAAATGTCAAGATTACACACAGGGACACCAGACCACCTGGATGTTTTATGTAGATTGGATCGGAAGAGGTAGAATATGGGAAGATGAGTTAGATGTTATTTGAATGAGACAGACAAGAGTTTATGGTGTTTGGGAATAGGATGCTGTCTCTTCATTTGAATCTCAAGGACAGATGTAGCAGATATTAGTGCCTTCCAGTTCCCTCTCATTATTTTAGCTCCTGTGTCTGATACTTCAGGCTACCTTCTGCAATTTTCTCCAAAGGATACTCTTGTGCAACTGCAACCTTCATCAAGAGTTACACAACCTTGTATGCCCAATCTTTAGCCAATAGCTGTCTCTTGCGTGGAGAAGGTGGACTACAAAAGTTTTGCTCCATTGTTTTAAGACAAGGCAGAATATTACTCCAGAGTTCCCTGTAGAATTAGGTTAAAACTAAACTTCACTTGTACATCCTTCCTTAACTATTTCCTAACCTTGCTTCCACCATTCCCTCTTCCTATTATCTGTTGCCATGTAACAAACTACACTTACCTCAATGACTTAAAACAATTTCTTATTATTATGTCTTAATGGTTTTGTAAGCTGACTGGATTCACTGTGTTCTCTAACGTAATGCAATTATGTCTCTGGCCATACCACACTGAGTGTGCCCAATCTCATCTGGTCTCAAAAGGAAAGCAGAATGAGACTGCCTACTATTTGAATGGGAGACCTACTGGGAATGTGGGTGCTATAAACTTACCAACACTCTCCTGTCAGTTCTTTGTACTGTGTGATAGCAGATGGTATTGAGCTTCTCCATTGTCCCTTCCCACAGATGTGGTCAATTTGATTCTTGTATATTCCATCTAGAAAGGTCACCATATATGTTGTTAAAAAATGTATTTGCAATGAATAATCTGTTGGTCTCACAAAATTCTATCACACAGTCTCCAGCATAGTTTCTATTATCAAGGCCATATTTTCCAACTACATATCCTTCTTCTTTGTCTCCAATTTTTACATTCCAATTACCTGTAATTATCAATAATCTTGATTACATGTTTGGCCAATTTCAGCCTGAAGAAGTGGTTTTAGTGATTAGTGTATACATTTGAATAATAGTGATATTAATTGGTTGTGGTGCTGTAGAATAAGCACTGGACTACTAACTGCAAGGTCAGGGGCTCAAACCCACCAGTCACTCCTTGGAAACCTTATATAAGTTTCTGTGAGTCAGAGCGGACTCAATGGCACATAATGTACATATATATGATATTAAGTCAGAGCTGACTCGATGGCACATAATGTACATACATATGGTATTACGTGGTATTCCATGTAGGTTTATAATTATTATGTCATTATAGATAGCATTGTACTTTAAGATAGATCTTGAAATGTTTTTGATGATGAATGTGATGTCATTTCTGTACAATTTGTCATTTCTGGCATTGTAAATCATATGACTGTCAAATTCAAATAGTCAATATCATCTGCCAAAACAAGGCCTGGGCTGACTGTGGAACAGACCAGCAATTGCTCATGTGCAAGTTCAAGCTGAAGCTGAAGAAAATTAAAACAAATCCGTGGTAACCAAAATATGACCTTAAGTATATTTCATCTGAATTTAGAGGCTGTTATCAAGAACAGATTTGAAGCATTAGACTGAAGACTAGAGGAGTTGTGGGATGTCATATAGAACATCATACATGAAGAAAGCAAGGGGTCATAAATAAGGAAGGAAGAAAGAAAAGATAAAAGTAGATTTTAAAAGAGACTCTGAAATTTGCTCTTGAGCATAGAGAAACTAAAGTAACTGGAAGAAGTGAGAAAATAAACGAGCAGAAAAAAAATTTTCAAAGGGCAGATGGAGAAGACAATGAAATGTGCAAAGACCTCGTGTTTGAAAACCAGAGGGAAGGACACACTCATCATTTCTCAAGTTGAAAGAACTGAAGAAAAAAAAAATCGAGTTTCAGATTGCAATGTTGAAGGATATTCTATGGGGAAAATATTGAATGATACAGGAAGAATCAAAAGAAGATGGAAGGAATATGCAGAGTCACTGTTTAAAGAATTGGTTAATGTCCAAACATATCAAGAGGTAGCATATTAACAAGAACAAATAGTACTGAAGGAAGAAGTACAAGCAGCACTGAAGGCATAGTGAAAACAAGGCTCCAAGAAAAGACCAAAATCGTGGTCAGAAGAGACTCTGAAGCTTGCTTTGAGTGTATGTTCTATAGGATTTTCTTTACTGTAAGTTTTATGAAGGCATATTTCTTCCATTGCACTGCTGTGTGGGTTTGAACCACTAGTCTTTAATTTAGTAATGGGAATAAATGAGGAAGTGAAAAAGCTAAACAGAAAAATTCAGTGGGCAGCTCGAAGACAAAGTAAAGTATAATAGTATAAAGTGTTATAAAGTGTTTGCCAGCACATTGCAAAGACCTGAAGTTAGAAAGACAAAAGGGAAGAACATGCTCAGTATTTTTGATGCTGAAAGAACTGAAGAAAAATTCAGACTTTGGATTATAATATTGAAGTTGCCATGGACAAAATAATGAATGATGTAACAAGCATCAAAAGAAGAATCACTAGACCAAAGAGAATTGGTTACTACTCAACCATTTCCAGAGGTACCATATGACCAAGAACTGATGTTGTGGGAAAAGGTCCAATTAGCATTGAATGAAATGGTGAAAAATAAGGCTCTAGGAATTGATAGAATACCAGCTGATATGTTTCAACAAACTAATGTAGCACTGGAGGCTTGTTTATGTCAATCAATTTGGAAGACAGCTACCCGGACAGTTGATTGGAAGAGATGCACATTTGTGTTCATTCCTAAGAAGTGACACAATGCAATGTGGAAATATTGAGCAGTTTTATTAATATGATATGCAAGTAAAATGTTTCTGAAGATAATTTAAAAATGGTTGCAGTAGTACATTTACAGGGAACTGCCAGAATTTTAAGCTAGAATCAGAAGAGGATGTAGAATGAGAGATATAATTGCTGACATCAAATGGATCTTAGCTAAAAGCAGAAACTATTAGAAAGATGCTTACTTGTGTTTATTGACTATGTAAATGCATTCAACTGTGTGTATCATAACAAACTATGGATAACAATAATAAAAATGGTAATTCCAGAACACAGTGCTCATGAGAAACCTATACATAGACCAAGAGTCATTTGTTAGAACAGAACAAGGAGATACTAAATTAATTAAAAATCAAGAAAGAAATGTGTCAGGTTGAATCTTCAGCATACTTATTCATTCTGTATGTTAAGAAAATAATGTGAGGAACTGGGTTATATGAAGAAAAACATGGCATCAGGATTGATGGAAGACTCATTGACAACCTGTGATATGCAGATGACACACGATCTTTCTTACTGGAAGTGAATAATACTTAAAATACTTACTGAGGATGATCAAAGACTACGGTCTTCATTATAGACTGCACCTCAAAGTACAGAAAATGAGAATCCTCACAGCTGGGCCAAAGAAGAGCATCATTATAAGTGGAGAAAAGATTGATGTTGTCAAAGACTTCATTTTGCTTGGATCCATAATCAGCACTCATAGAAACAGTAGTGAAGAAATCAGCTGACATTGTATTAGGCAAATCTGCTGCCCAAGAACTCTTTAAAGTGTTCAAGAGCAAAGATGTCAGTTGGAGGACTAAGATGTGCCTGATACAAATCATGGTATTTTCAAAAGCCTCATGTGTGAAAGTTGTGGATGGGTTTGATCTGCTGACCTTGTGGTTAGCAGTTCAGTGCCTATCCTACAGCATCACCCCAGGACTCCATAAATCTATCTACTGAGATATTTATTTATTTCAAGGAATTGACTCACGAGATCCATGCCAGGTGACTCTATTTTTACCCCATTCTTTATCCATTCTCTTTTTTCAGTTGTGGAGACTTCCGAATGGTTTTTCCTAATGAGAAAACAAATATACATTATTTCCCTTCCAGTACATGGAAAAAAAAAGAAAGAAATTTTCTTTTTTTCTCCTTCCTGTCTTCCCTCCCCCCCCACTTCTTGTTGTGACTTATTACAGAACAAATAATTACAAAAAATTCCAGAGCAAATTATTACAGAATTGGTTGTTGTTAAGTGCTGTTGAATCATTCCTGACTCATCATGACCTTGTATTGGGTCTCTGAGGAGTGGCTGGTGAGTTTGAACTGCTATCCTTGCGGTTCAAACCAGCCTTATGGTTGAGTGCTTGTCCTTCAGTGACACACCAGGACTCATTACAGAGAAAACGTTTTCCATTCAGTAATTCCTACATATGTTGTTTCGTGTCATTGATTGCAATATCCACAATGTAATACCACTTAATTCACTTCCTCCCTGTGTTTCCTGTTCCCATTCTTCATTCTTTCCTACCCTTTTTTGCCTTGTGATCTTTATCCTT
>NW_006408613.1:12605769-12607266 GCF_000296735.1 Chrysochloris asiatica | reverse complement strand
GGGTTCAAACCAAAGACCTTGTGTTTTGTAGTCTAGTGCTTATTGTATGGAGCCACTGTGCTCCCACATAATATATTGGTGGTGATAGTGTGCTGTGGAGTTAGTTCTGACTCATAAGGACCCTGTATAGCATTTTTTGAGGCTGTAAATCTTTACGGGAGCAGAAAGCCTCATCTTTCTCCTGCAGAACAGCTGGTAGTTTTGAACTGCTGACCTTACGTTTAGCAGCCTGACTTGTAACCACTATGCTACCAGAGCTTCTTAGATATTAGATGGTAATAAATTTCATGGAAAAAAAGAAAGCAGGGAAGAGGGATAGGGAAAGCTTATGGTATGGTATAATGGTATAGTGGTAGGGAAACTGCAATTTTAAAAGGACAGCAAGAGTAGGTCTCACTGTGATGTTTGAACAAAAACATAAAGGAAATCAAGAAATTGACTTTGGTCTAGGGAAAAGAAATGAAGAAATTAAGTAAACTAGAAGTGGGTGGTGCAGTATGAGAAGAGAGCCTTAGGAAGAACAAATTGACAATGACAGTCCTTAAGGCAGGAGAGAACTTAGCTTGTTAGAGTAACAACAAGCTTAGAGAGACAGAGTGCAGTGAATGAGGGAGACGAATTGTAGAAGAAAAAAAAACAGTGGGAAACTGAGTACTAGTTATGTTGGGTCTTATAGGCCTGTGTTCAGACTGTTTAGATTTTCCCTTGAAATAAATTGAGAGTCACTTCAGAACTTGGAATAGAAAAGTGATAAGATTTGACTTCAGATTTAACAGCATTATTCTGACTGATATTTTGAGAATAGCCTGCAAGGGGCAACAGTGGAAACCAATTATCCTACTATTGCAATTATCCATGTGAGAATAACGATGGCTCAGACCACAATGGTAGCAGAGAATGAAGAATCAATGCAGATTTCAGAGCTAGTAAGAATTACTGTTTTTGTTGGATGCCAACTTATAGTGAACTCCATGTACAACAGAATGGTATGTTGTCCAATTCTGGGTCTTTCTAGCAATCCCCAGCATGTTCATAGCCATTACTATGGCTATTGTGCACTTGTCCTTGCTAGCTTTCTACTTCACCAAGCATGAGGTCCTCTAACTATTGGTCCCTCCTGATGTGTCCAAAGTAAGCAAATCAGACAATGTTCTGACTAATTTTTTAAAAGAATTATCCAGTGAAACCTTATGAATCACAACAGAACATTTTTTTAATTGTAGTTCAGGTGAGAGTTTTTCCAGCAAATTAGTTTTTCCATTCAGCAACTTATAGACAGTTTGTTTTGTAACATCAACAGCAAACACTCTTTCCACTTCCTCCTTGGGATCCCCATTTCCATTCCCCCTTTTCTGCCCCTTCTTACCTTCTTTGTTTTGGGGCATATGTTGCCTTTTTGGTCTCATGTGATTGATTGTACTGAAGAGTACATTTCTCTCTGGTTGATTATTGATTTTACATGTCTATCTATAGAAATCCATGGACTGCCAAAAGAAC
>NW_006408613.1:12602921-12604314 GCF_000296735.1 Chrysochloris asiatica | reverse complement strand
TATGCTGAAAATGTCCATCATTAGTGACCCTGATATTTGAAATTCCAATGACATAACTTCAAGCAACATGCAAACCATGACAGTATGGGAAACTGAAAAATTATAATAAGAATAAGTGCTAATTTATTGAGTGTTTTTTGTGTGCTCATAACTCTGGCGAATGCATTGCATTTATTGTCTCATTCAACTTCACAATGAACTTGTACTGCAGGCATTATTGTCACTGACAGTGAAAGATGAGCCAAAGAGATTAGACAATTTGACCAAGATTGAATTGAATAGCCAGGAATTTATTAGATCAATTATATCCCCAAATCTTTGCCTAAAAAATTATGTTATACTAAATTCTATGAAATTCAAAAGAAAATATATATGAGAGGAGTAAATAATGTTGCTAAGATCAGAAGCCAGAAATTAAAATTTAGTCACTCAATATAATTTGGTAAATTATCCAGTATAGAGATCAATTGTATTATTTTGCAAATTTTAGAGCATGTGGCCCCTATGGCATGTAAATCTTCTTACTGCCACTCTTTAAAAAATGTTTTCTATATGAATTTAAAACAATATTCTGAGATAAGGACTGTGGTAAGCAGAAAATTGGCACCACAAAAAGTCTATTGTAGTATGATGAATGATAAGGAACAATCTCCCTAGAACTTCCAGAAGGAATTTAGTCTTGCTGACATGTTGATTTTAGTTCAGTCAGACTTCTGCCCTCCAGAATTGTAATACAATAAATTTGTGTGTGTGTGTGTATGTTTTGAATGTTCTTGTTAGATGTTACAGTAGCAATAAAAAAACAACAACGCAGTAATATTGCCTGGCAAGTAGAGCAAATCTTACGTTATGGAACATATGTGAGTATATATGACAAAGAATATATATGTTGTTATTGTTGTGTGCCATTGAGTTGATTCTGACTCATATTAATTCTATAGGACAGAGTAAAACTCTTTATGGAGGTTCCAAGGCTATAATTTTTGAAGCTTTATTATGAATTGAGTGAAGGTTTACAGGGCAGATCATCAGTTCTGCATTCAACAAATCCTTGCAATGGTTATAATCCCCACCATGCACCATCAGCTAACCATGTTTACCTCTGTTCTTCTTTTTTTTATGTGCACACACCACACTGAAAACATATATTTGTTTAAATGTCCAAAGGACACAATTTGTAAGCAAGCTTACTGTCCACAGGCATGCTGCCTTTCTATGCCATCGCCTCTGCCACCATCTCTGTTGTCACTGTTTTCCTGGTTAGGATCCCTCACTTCTCTCATGTTCTTCCATTTTGATGGTTCTAGGGGACTCTATTCCTGAAATAACAGATTAACTGATTCCCCCCTTTTAGTTACACCTCTTCTACATATATTGTATGATAATTGCCAAG
>NW_006408613.1:12600049-12601136 GCF_000296735.1 Chrysochloris asiatica | reverse complement strand
ACAGGGTCACTATGAGTCAGAACCCACTCCATGGCACATAATCACCACCACTGCTTGTCTGAAAATAGGGCCACAAGGGTGAGTTCCTTTCCAGACCTGAAGGGTGGTCAAGGACCGTAGTCTTAGGTGCCTCCAGTCTCTTTCTGACTAGTAAGCTCAGTCTTTTTTTAAAACATAATTTTGGGTTTTGTTCCACATGTTCTGCTTCTCTATCCAGGATCCAGTACGTGTGATCCCTTTCACAGCAGTTGGTAGTGGTGACCGGGTACCGTCTAGTTTTTCTGGAGACTGATGTTCATATGTTTCACTAGTCCATTGAGTCCAAGCCTTTTACAATTCTTGTAACTCTTCTTTTTTTCTGCACATGGAGAGACCAATAGCTGCATCTTAGATGACTGCTTATGAGTTTTTAAGATCCTAGATACAATCCACTAAAGTAGGATGTAGATTATTATCTTTGTGGACTGTATGTTATGCCAACTGACCATGGTGTCCCTGAGACTATGGCCTTAAACCCCAAGCCCAGAAACTCATTGCCTTTGGTGGTGGCTGTGTGCCATGGAGTACCGAGCCCGTACAGGGTTTCTGAGGCTGAAAATCTTTACGGGAGCAGAATGCCTCATTTTTCTCCCATGGAACAGCTGGCAGTTTTGAATTGCTGACCTTGCGGTTTGCAGCCCAGTTTGTAACCACTATGCTACCAGAGTTCCTTTCATTGCCTTTAGATGTTTGATAATGTCTAAACGGTTTTCATCACTTTGGCCGCTATATGCTACACCACAGTCATAGCTGTATTTGCAGGAAAGGGTAAATACCCTTGTACTAATATTCTCTTTCAAGCTGTTATATATATATATTTTTATATATTTCCTACCTTACACATTTGGTGTGTGTGTCTGTCCATGCATCTACCTGAAGAATATTGTTGTTCTAATGTTGTGTATATACAACTATTTACCTCTATCCCCTTTAACACTTGCACAGAACTCTTATCAATATTAACAATAACAAAGGTGTGTGTAGATATCCTATATGTATGCATGTATACGGTATATTGTATAGTTTAATAGATAGATAGATAGATAGA
>NW_006408613.1:12593843-12596599 GCF_000296735.1 Chrysochloris asiatica | reverse complement strand
CAACATATTTACGTAATTAGAAATGGAAAAATGCAATTCTACTTCTTTTTACATTTTGCATTTACAGCTCTAGTAGTGATAGTAAGAGATGGATGGCACCAGTAGCTCCCATTTGATAAGCATTTGCTAAAACATGCATTATATATAATATATATATATCATATACATTTCTAAATTCAGAATACGAAGACGGAAGCATAGTTTTCAAGAGATAAAATCATGCAAATATCAAATTTTAACACATCTCAAATATTTTATTCATTTTATTAATTAACAAGGGGATCAATGAGATATTAAAACAACTTTAAAGATCATTTTAATTATTAGGTATTTGTAGGCAATTCAAGAAAGAAATGTCTGGATAAGATTACAGACTTAGTATAAAACTGGTGAAGGTTATACAAGGGAGAAAAACTGTAATCATTGGGGATTATCTTTTTAATTGGACAGAAATTTTCATCTCCGTTGGAAAAAAAATCTATAAATTCACTTCACCAAGTCTAAGATTTTAATAAAATCTCAGATAATTCTTGTGGATCTGTACACTATGTGTCAAAGAAAGGATACACCATAACCTTTTTACCTTATTTACATGTTTTAAATATTTTCTCTTAGCACTGCCTTCAGTTCAATGACTTCCAGGTCATAATTCAGTGAGAGATAGTAATAAAAAGTAATTATGATACAATGGCAAGTGGACAAGAGGAATAGGGTCCCCTGCCTGCTAAGAAACTTCAATGAGTTATCAGTATCTCTGAAGATAGAGTAATTACAATAGAGGGTGATTTTGAGCAAGTAGAATGCTAGATTGCTAGATAAAGTAGAGGGTCAGCATAGAAGGGGAAGACTCCCCCAACGAGATGTGTTGGCACAGTGATAGCAACAATGTGCTCAAGTGTAACAACAATTGTGAGGTTGGCCCAGGACTGAGCAGTGTTTCATTCTGCTGTGTATAAGGTTGCTATGAGTTGATAGCACGTAACAACAGAATGCTAGATAAAACCCCACATACTATTCCTGATACTTATTGTGGATATAGTACAGGAAAGTAACAACAACAAAAAAAAACCTGTAAAATTGTGGCTTAGAATTTAAAATAATTAGGAGATATAAGATCAAAATAAACCCCTGATAATGTAGTGGATTCGAGTCTTGGTGTGGCATTGTGGGTTAATGCACCAGACTGCAAAGCTGTTTGAACTGCAAAGGTCGGCAGTTCAAGCTCACCAGCTGCTCATAGCAACCCTGTATAGGGTTTCCAAGGCTGTAAATCTTGGAAACCTTGTATACAGGGTCGCTATGGGTTGGAACTGACTCGACGGCACTTGACAATAACAACAGTGTAGTGGATTACAAACCAGACTGCTAACTGTAAAGTCAGCCCTTGGAATCTACCAGTTGCTCTGTGGGAAAAGATGAAGCTTTTTGCTCCTGTAAAAATTTACAGCCTCAGAAACCTTATACAGGATGTCTATGAGTCAGAACCGCCTTGGTGGCACACAACCACTAACCAGTATAAAGTAGCTTAACATCATATGGCAGTTGTTTTCTGTCACATTTTTTTCACTTTCTAATTACATATCTCTGTCACATTTTACAAATTATTCTAGATATTACAGTTGTTATACTTAATATAAAGTGTTTTCTCTATAAAGAGAAATTTGCATGATTTTATATTTTGAAAACTGTGCTTCTATCTTTGTATCCTGAATTTAGGAATGTGACATATATAATGTATATTTTCTCTATAAAGCCTATCTAGATAATACTTTCTAAAATTTACTAAGAGGTACACAGTGTTATTAGCTGTCATGCGGCCAGTCCCCACCTCAAAGCAGTAATGTTCAGGACAGGACAAAACAATACCCAGTCTTGCCATATTCTGCTTACAGATTAGACTATTGTGATTCATAGTTTTTTGTTTGTTTGTGTGTGTGTGTGTGTACCACTGAATTCACTAACATTGTCTTTATTTAAAAAAGCTCAACCATTAAATAGAAATTTCATCAATTATTTGATACATTCTGAATAAATATAATTTTGATTTCTTGAAATGTAGAGAAGTATTTCTATTATCTAAAACCACATAAAGTAGAATAACACTTGAATAAAAATTGGGCTGTAAAAAAGACTAACTGCAATCTATGTCACAGAAT
Source organism: Chrysochloris asiatica (assembly GCF_000296735.1). Classification (NCBI taxonomy): domain Eukaryota; kingdom Metazoa; phylum Chordata; class Mammalia; order Afrosoricida; family Chrysochloridae; genus Chrysochloris; species Chrysochloris asiatica. The sequence continues at coordinate 12,594,443 of NW_006408613.1, read as the reverse complement.
TGTACATGTAAAAAACAATGATTATCAAATATTTCATTAACTATTTACCACACAAAAATGGAATTCTAATTAAAAAAAAACAAACAATCCAGGACAAAACCTTTCCACGTGGCTCAACAGCCATCTTTAAAAATAATACTGAGTATTCAAAGACACTATTTCTAGGTTTTTGTATTTGTGTAAGTATTCTTGTGTACCTCCAACAAACAGAAACCAGATCAGAAATAGACAATCCTTGCTATGAATTGTAAACTGTTATTATTTCCTGATAATGGAAGTTTTATGTTCACTTAAAGCCTCAGAGTATATAGATTCAATATAAACATTTAGTTGATTCATGATATACTCTTCAAATTATCCCCACAGAAGAATATTTTCAACTATATCAATGATTTTAAAACATTAATAAGTTGAAAAAACATAAAAACAAAGAATCTTGCTGTTTCTGGAGAAATGTTTTATCATAACAGTATTCCCTTTAAACACCTGCTGTGTCTTCTGGGTGAACCAGGATGGTCTTTCCTGTTTAGTTCAGTGATCCTCTTGCCCTGATCTTGCTCTGCTGGTGCCTGGCCTGTGTACAGAACCATTATCTCTAGG
>NW_006408613.1:12591431-12592838 GCF_000296735.1 Chrysochloris asiatica | reverse complement strand
AGTAGCCACAAAGGATGTGTTTGTGATTCAGGTGATCACACTTAGGACAAAAAAATATCATGCCTGATTTTAATAAGCTTCTGAGTGTTACTTCTCCTGTACCAGTTAACTTCAATATTGCGCTTATTTTTGGGAGCTGCCATCCAAAAGACTGGAAATTTCCTCACTTTATGGTTATCATCTGCTGGTTCTGCAAATACAGATGGGCCCTGGACTGCTGATACTGGTCCCCAAGGAAAGCCGAGACAGCCTGGTCGGTTCTGCAGAAATGTCTGCTGCAACAGCTCCCAACAGTTGTGGAACAGTCCCCGGGCAGCTGGCCAGGGCACAACAAGCAGCAGCAACATGGTCGACACCATCTTCCCAGCATGTAAAGCAGCTCCCTTCTCATTCATAGGTTTTTATTGGCTGATATTTGGAAGTGGATTTCCAGGCCTTTCTTTCTAGACTGTCTGAGTCTGAAAATTCAAACAGAAAATCAGACCCATAGCCCTTGAACTGTGGTCTTAAAGGACAGAGTAAAAGTGATGTAATCTTTACTGAAGCAGACTTCCACAGCTTTTTCCTATGGAATGGCTGGTGGGTTCAAACCACTGACCTCTTTATTAGCAATCAGCATTTAACTGCTGGGCCACTATAACCTTCTTATCAGTCTGGAGCTCTGCTAAATGCTCTTCAACATCCTAGCAACATGCAAGCTTCAACTGACAGATGGGTGGGAACTGTACATGAGGTGTGTTTGCTGGAAATCAAACCCACATCTCTCTTATCAAAGGTAAGAATATAATCAGTGAACTACCTTCCCAGGATTAGTAATGTTGTTGTTGTTGTTAGGTGCTGTCAAGTCTGTTCCGACTCATATTGACCCGGTATAGAATTTCTGAGGAGAGCTGGTGAGCTTGAACCACCTGACCTTGTGGTTCAAACCTACTTTTCAGTCCAGCATTAAACCACAGCACCACACCACGACTTCAGGATAAGTAATATGAAAGCAATGAAATTAAATATATATGTATATACTTCATGTGGTATTGGTAATCTGTAAACTACTTTAATATGGCCAAGTGAATTCTAGACTAAGATTTATCCTCTATGATGTAATTCTATAAAATAAGCAATTCTTTCATAATGAAAATATATTTATCTTTAGGAAAATCTGCTTCAAAAGACCTCTTTAAACTGTTCAAGAGCAAACATATCAGTTTTAGGACTAAGGTGCACCTGACCCTAGTCATGATATTTTCCATCACCTTGTATGTATGCGAAAGTTGGACAATGAATAAGGAAAAACATAGAAGAATTGGTGCATTTGATTTATGGTACTGGCGAAGAATATATAAAGTAACATGGATTGCCAGAAGAACAAACAAATCTGTATTGTAAAAAGTACAGCCATAATGCTCCTTA
>NW_006408613.1:12585980-12589991 GCF_000296735.1 Chrysochloris asiatica | reverse complement strand
AGTCTAATGCCTAAACCATTATATCATGAGGGCTCTAATTATAAAAAGGATTGAAAAATTATTTTGAACTCTTCCAGAAAATGCAGGCTGCTTGTAACCAGTCCTTAAGAGTTTTGAGGCTTTGATATCTTTTAAGTCTTTACAAAATTTGTGTCACTAACAAGATAGAAATTTGACTTTATAACTGTCATTTCAATAAAACAAAAACAGGACTGAGGACCTATTTTAGTCCCTGGAAATTTTTCCAAGACCACCACTGGAAACAGAAAAAGGAAGCCAGTAATTCTGGTTTGTACAACTAGATGGTGCTGCTCTGCTTTGAAAATCCTAAGGACTACAAAACACATAAAACGTCAAGCAAAAGTTTCAGCATAAAACAACTATAAATTAGTACCTTTTACCTGTGAAACATGTACTTGACAATCAGTCACTTGACAAACATTTGCATGTTGCAATTAAGATTATTATTGTGTAAACGAATCTCATAGGCACATATTTCAATCTCTTTGATGTAGCCAGTTATTTTGTAGTCAGATGATATAGATGTTAGTACATACACTAAAACTAGTAAGATTAACTAAGTGAAATAAGGAAACATGTAATCACCCAATAGCTTTAGTATTCTTACACAAATCATCTAGGCTGAATTTAGAAAAATTAGAAAGTGTAGGAAATCAAAGTAAAATAAAGATAATATTTTAGTAGTTTTTATAAAAGCAAGGCTAGTCTATGTTATATTAGAAATCTGGAATACCAGAAAAGACATTAACACTACTTTTAGTCCTTTGTATTGTTCTTATATTATTTTTCCTGAAGCACTGGATTTCATTGATCTGTCATGTACATAAGTTTCACAATTAAACTCTCTGAAACTGGGATGTACACTATTATGGATGTTGTCTTACCATCTCTGAGGGCCAGGGGGCAGTCATGATATGGCTGTCATTGCCTGAGCAGGAAAGAGCAGACATCAACATTTGCTGGAAAGAAAATGTATTCGCCAGGTGGTCCTCTTTCTTAACTCCTAGAAACAAAATGGTAGTGATGAGAAGACAGTAAGGGTGGTGTAGTGGATATATTTATAACATTCCAGAAGGAGGACAAAAGTAGAGCAGTGGTCCAGAATTGAAACTCATCCACCCAAATCCACTGCTATTAAGTACAGTGCACTTAAACCTGCAAAGCAGATTTAAAATCACAAAAATGATAGCTTTTAGTTAAATAATGGAATTTTAAAAGAAATACTTCATTAGTAACATTTAGAATGGTACAAAGGATCATTTGAGGTAAAAAAAAAAAATGTGGACATTGATTTCTCTGAGACAAAAAGTGTTTCAGCATGATTACAGAAAGCTTGTAAGCCCGTCTTTAGCTTAAAACTAATTGTAATACCTAAAAGGGGTTCTAGAACTTGCCCAATGAAATAGGCTTCTTTTGGAGACTTTGTAGTTTATAGGACTTTAGGTGGAATCCTTAGCCCCAATCAGAACCTTCTGAGGTAGGACATTCCCACTTGAAAAGACAAGCAGACAAGTCTGGAGCAGCTAGAGGAACAGAAAATACTTCATGAAAGAAAGACCAGCAGGAAAAATCCAAAACAAAAATGGCAATCTGAATGGCTACTGTAAGAACAAGCAAGTTGTTTGATGGGGAGCCATCAAGACAAGAAATAAAATTCCTTCAGAACAAACACTGCTTCAAGATTGAAACTCAAAGGGAACACACAAGTGGGTATGTAAGCTTTCTGGTAATCATGTTGGTCTACTGGTGAGTGAAATAGGGGGAAAGGCAGCAATGAAGAAATGGGCTGAGTTTGACCACGTTCCACAGACTCCCATTGACCCACAGATGAGAGAGAGAAGAGGAAGGGCTGGTTGTCTGAAATATGGTGAGACCTGGGGTCTCCTAAGATTATGGACAAGGACATAGCCATGGAGGGCTAGAGCTGAGAGTGAAATGTCCAGTTGCTATGAAGTGAGGGGAGATGTACAAAGTTGCAGATAGTACCCATTTGAGCTAGCTTCGATGGCTGGATGATCGTAAGTCAGCTAAGGGATGATAAAGAAATTTTGATAAAGGAAACAAGTGTAAATTGCTACAATTTGATGAACTTGACCTATACATATAGATGTAGTAGCTCAAAATATTAACAGAGAGCAAAGGAGTATTCACATCAAGGATCAATCCTAACCCTAGGGTTAATAGGGACAGGCAACTTGGACATAGCTACCTAAAATGGGGGGCTATAAAGGCAGGAAGTGACGGGCTTACACGTTTTCAAGAGGGAATTTAGTTTCAGAGTGTGTGTGGGGGGGAGGTAGAATCCCCACTGAATAGTTTTCATCTTGTCTAAATGGGTCTGGTGAAAAGAGATGGGGATAAGATTCTTATGATTCAATAGTGAGTAATTGTTATCATGACTAATTGAGATTGTCACAACTGTAAAAGTAGAAGTTTTATAACAAAAACGGGGGAGTAGTTAATCTAACATTCCAGGAACAGAGGACCCTAGGACCATCAAGGGAGAAGAGCATGAGTGGAATGTGGGACCCTATTCAAAGAAGCAGCAACACCAGAGATGGAGTTAGAGATGATGACATGGAGAGATAGAGCAGCTGAGAACTCTAGACTCATGGAAAGAGAAAGGCTGTGTGCTGGCGGCCAGGGGGCAGACTTTCAGAATGTGCCCTTTGGTTGTTTAAATGATCTATATTCCTGAGTGTTTTTGTATACGTCTCCCCTCCCCACCCCCAGAAAAAAACACAAAACAATGCAGAGGGAATAGAAGCAAATTCTGTTGAATGATGATGCATGTAGGGGAGTGTAATCATTGCAATGAAATGATGTGTGTAAAACTGATATTCTCCCATGTAACACTCAATTCACAATAAAAACTTAAAAAAAAAATGTTTTGGAAGCGTTAAACTTCAATGTGAAAACACTTTAGAATAACCTTGGTGATATATTTTGCCAATAGTTTTGCTTTTTCTTTGTACAAAATTAGTATACAAAATGAATTTTTGTTTGTTTAAATGAGCTCTTCTAAGAACAATACATAATTGGTATGATTTTTTTTTTTCTTTTTTGGTATTGGTATTTGTTGTGCTGACTCATAGTGACCCATATACAACAGAATGAAACTCTGCGTAGTCATGCACCATCCTCACAAATGTTACATTTGAGTCTATTGTTGCAGTCACCATGTTAATACACCTTTCCTATTTTTTGTTTATCCTCTACTTTACCAAGCAGGACAACATGTCCAAAGTATGATTCAATAGTGAGTAATTGTTATCATGACTAATCGTGACTATCACAATTGTAAAGGTAGAAGTTTTGTAACAAAAAGGAGGGAGCATAGAACAAACAAGATGGTGGATAGGGTGGAAGTGCAGTGAGGAGCTCTGTCAGCAACAACACAGAATACCAGACCAAGCAGGCTCAGTGGATGAGCCCAGAACTCTGAACCACTTATAAGGAACGTTTAGAAAATTGGAAGGCTTACAGCCAGTGGAATTTGTAGCAGAAGCAAGAAATCTAGTGTTTCCTAATCCAATGCACTCAGCTGCTCCCTGAGCAGCCATCTGAGTAAGACCAAACAGAGGAAGGATCAGAGCCACCATGGATGCCTGACAGAACCACGGAGAAAAAGATGTGGACACTCTTTTCTTTGTATCTGTTTATTGGCCTCTCACTGTCTGTGTACCTCTATTCTGGTGTTTACAGTGGGTGATGCAGTGAAAATTTCCCTAACATACGTAAAAGTTAAAAGATAAGCATTCAAAAAATTCAATGAACCCCAGGAAGGCTAGACCCTAAAAGAAAATAACCAAGACATATAATAATCAAGCTCTCCAAATTCAAAGATAAGGACAGTATACTGAAAGCAGCTAGAGAAAAAAGAAGTGTTACATACAAAGTCAAGAAAATCAGATTAAGCTCAGATCTCTCAACAGAAACCATGCAGGCAAGAAGGCAATGGGGAGACATATATAAAACCCTGAAAGAAAA
>NW_006408613.1:12581302-12585880 GCF_000296735.1 Chrysochloris asiatica | reverse complement strand
GGTGGAAGTGCAGTGAGGAGCTCTGTCAGCAACAACACAGAATACCAGACCAAGCAGGCTCAGTGGATGAGCCCAGAACTCTGAACCACTTATAAAGGAACGTTTAGAAAATTGGAAAGCTTACAGCCAGTGGAATTTGTAGCAGAAGCAAGAAATCTAGTGCTTCCTAATCCAATGCACTCAGCTGCTCCCTGAGCAGCCATCTGAGTAAGACCAAACAGAGGAAGGATCAGAGCCACCGTGGATGCCTGACCGTGGATGTGATAAAGATGTGGACGCTCTTTTCTTTGTATCTGTTTATTGACCTCTCACTGTCTGTGCACCTCCATTCTGGTGATTACAGTGGGTGCTGCAGTGAAAATTTCTCTAACATCCTTAAAAGTTAAAAGATAAGCATTCAAAAAGTTCAATGAACATCAGGAAGGCTAGACCCTAAAAGAAAATAACCAAGATATATAATAATCAAGCTCTCCAAATTCAAAAATAAGGACAGTATCCTGAAATCAGCTAGGGAAAAAAGAAGTGTTACATACAAAGTCAAGCAAATCAGATTAAGCTCGGATCTCTAAACAGAAACCATGCAGGCAAGAAGGCAATGGGGAAACATACATAAAACCCTGAAAGAAAAAAAACTGCCACTCAAGAATCCTCTACCCAGAAAAGCTGTCAATCAAATAGGATGGTGTAATCAAAACATTCCAGGATAAACAGATGCTAAGGGAGTTTGCCAAAGCCAACTCTGCTATGAAAAATATCCTAAAGGAAATTCTGTGGACTGAGAACCATCAAGAACAGACAACAACCAGAGAATGACGTACGTGGCAGCATTATCCTGAACTCAGTCGACAAATGGAAGAGTCAAGAACAGAATAATATTATTAGAACAGAGGATCTGGGAGGTCAGTCTCTGATCAAAACAATTACATTGTGAAGGAAGGCAAACACAGAGGAACAGAGATTCAGATGGTGAGAAGGTCAGGTAGATGACAGGATAAAATAGACTGTCTTAAATGGAGGGAAGAATTAATGGACTATAAGGTAATCACAACAGTGGGTTGGGGTGGGGGGTTTAGTTTGGGTGTTAGAGAGGGCAATACAAGAAGGGGAGGAGGCAGAAGAACAATAGACAGGTTTGCATGGCCTAAGTGGGACAGAGGTAAATAGTGATGCATGCTAAACCTTGGAACAACAAGACTCTGTGATACAGGGATCTAGGGATAGTTTGAAGAGTGGAAATAATACTAAAATTGTTGACTGTCTTATAAATATTGGTTTTCCTTGCCTACTATTGTAAAATAGAAACTTGAGTGGGATAGAAAGGAATGTTGGGAAACATGATTAGAGAAAATTTGTAAGCCCGTTTTCAGCCTATAACTGATTGGAATACTTAAAAGGGGTTCTAGAAATTGCCCAGTGAAATAGGCCTCTTGAAAAGCCTTTGCAGAGTATAGGACCTCAGGTGGAATCCTGAGTCCCATCCAGAACCTTATGAGGTAGGACATTCCCACTAGGAAGGACAAGCAGACCAGTCTGGACTAGCCAGAGCAACAGAAAATACATCTTCAAAGAAAGATCATCAGGAAAACCCAAAACAAAAATGTCAGCATGACTGGCTACTACAAGAATAAGCAAGCTGTTTGCCAGGATGCCATCAATGCAAGCAATCAAGTTCCTTAAGGACAAACTCCCCTCTGAGACTGAAACTCAAAGGGAACACATGAACAGGCATTTAAGATTTCTGGTGACTGTATTGGCTACTTGCAGACAGTACCCATTTGACCTAGCCTCAATGGCTTGATAATCAGAACTCGACTAGATGAAGATTACAAAAAAGAAAAAAAAAAAATTAAATAAAGGAAACAAGGATAAATTGCTACAATTTGATGAACCTAAACTATACTCATAGAGGTAGTAACTCTAAATACCAACAGAGAGGGAAGGAGTCTTCATACCAAGTACCAATGCTATCCCTCTGTTCACAGGGTATAGAGGGATGGGTAACTTAGACATTGGCTACCTAAAATGAGGGGGTGATAAAGACATGAAGTGACTAGCTTACCAGGTTTCAAGAGGGAATTTAGTTTAAGAGAGTGGGGTGTGAGGGGAAGAAAGAGTCCCACATTGAGTAGTTTTCATCTTGTCTAAATGGGTCTGATTAAAAGAGATGGGGATAAGATTCGTATGATTCAATAGTGAATAATTGTTATCATGACTAATTGCGACTGTCACAATTGTGAAGGTAGAAGTTTTGTAACAAAAATGGGTGAGCAGTTAATTTTACAGGACAGAAACAGAGGACCCTAGAACCATCAAGGGAGAAGAGCACAAGCAGAATGTGGGACCTTTTCCAGAGAAGCAGCAACTCCAGAGATGGAGGCAGAGATGGGGACATGGAGAGATGGAGTGGCTGAGAACTCTATATTCATGGGAAGAGAGGGACTAAGAGCCGGTGGCCATGAGTCAGACTTGCAGAATCTGCCCTTTAGAGTTATAAATTATTACATATGCCAGAGTGTTTTTTTTTTTTTTTTTAAAGATAAGTGAATAGAGAGAAATACTGTTACCAGATATATGGAAGGGATTATAACCATTATAATGAAACAAGTTGTATGATTTGTTGAATGTAAAACACTGATGATCTGCCCTGTAAACTTTCACTCAATCCACAATAAAAACCTAAAAAAAAAAATTAACGAGAAAAAAACCTTAATTACAATGGAAAAAAAATCACATTGTTCACATGGTAGTTTCATAAAGATTACTTTTTTATGATACTTAAAAAAATAATTGTGGAATCACACAATATTTGTCCTTTTGTGACTGACTTATTTCACTCAGCAAGATATCCTCAAGGTTCATCCATATTATAAGGTGTTTTTCAAAAGATCTCTTTAAACTATTGAAAAGCAAAATCTGGTTCCTATTCACAAAAGAAAGGCTTTCAGTTTCTTTCCATTGAGAGTGATGTTGGTTGTTGGTTTTGTATATATGCTCTTAATTATGTTGAGGAATTTCCCTTCAATTCCTATTTTGTTGAATGTTCCATAGAATCAGTGAGGCCAGAGATGGAGGTAGATGATGACATCGAGAGATAAAGCAGCTGAGGACTCCAGACTCATGGAAAGAGAAAGGTGTGTGGTGGCCAGGAGGCTGGCTTGCAGAATGTGCCCTTTAGTTGTTTAAATGATTACATATTGCTGAGTGTTTTTGTGTACATTCAAAAACTAACAAGCAAAAACAGAGGGAAAAGAAGTAAATATTGTTGAATGATGATGCATGGAGGAGATTGTAATCATTGCAATGAAATGAAATACGATAGGATGAGTGTAAAACCGATGTTCTCCCATGTAAACTATCACTCAATTCACAGTAAAAATTGAAAACAAAAAACAAGTACTTATGAAGAGTCAGGTGCATGTGACTCAACTCATGGTATTTTTGACTACCCCATATACACACAAAAGTTGTGTAATGAACAAGGAAGATCAAAGAATAATTGATGTATTTCATTTAGGATGTAAGCTGAAAATCTTGAATACATTTGGAGCTACCAGAAGGGCAAACAAATGTGTTTTGAAAGAAGTATAGCTAGAACATTCCTAGAATAAAGGATGGCAAGACTTCGTCTCACCATTTTGTACATGTTATGAGGAAGGACTAATTTTTAAAGAAGGACATCATGCTTGGTAAATTAGATGGCCGGTGATAAAGTGGAAGACCCTTAATGAGATAGACTGACCACAACATTGGCAGTTTGAGCCCACCAGCTGTTCACTGGGAGAAAGATGAAGCTTTGTGCTCCTACAAAGATTTACAGTCTTGGAAATCCTATACAAGGTCCCATGATTTGCAATTGACTTAACGGCACTTAACAACAACAAGAACTGTACCTAAGTTGCCAAGTTATGTGTTGAATTGCTTACTCAGAATTATGGTTAAATTTACCTAATATATTTTAAATTTAATTTAGTAAAAACAAACTCTGTTTTAATTTCTCTTTCCCAAGTTCCATTCCACTTAATTCGTCCCTCAACAAACAGTAGCATTATCCAAATACTGGAGTCCTGGCCTGGCACTGCAGGATAATGCACCGTTTCACAAGGTCGGTGGTTCAAACCTTATAAAGGATTGTTATGGTTTGGAACTGACTTGATGGCATTTAACAACAATCCAAATACTTAGGAGACATTATGATTCCTCTCCTACCCTTTTCTCCACATTCATTTCAACAGTACTGCTTGATGACTCTACTTTCTAATTAGACAGTAAACATTTCTCAATATCTCCACTGTGAAAATACTAGTCGACACCATCATCACCCCTCACTGACTGCTTCAACAGCCTCGCTGCCTTCAGCATGCTTCTTTTTAGTTCATCCTCTGCAGAGCACCAAGAAGAGATCTTTCCAAAGTATAAATCAGATCATCGTTACCCTGCATAAAATTCTTATTATACTCAGGATAAAATTTGAAGTCTTTACTATGGTCTATGAAGTCTTGTTTACCTCCCCAATATCACCTCTATTTTTTCCTTTGTTTGCAATATTATTCAGTGTATTTTTATATCTTTTTTTTTTAA
>NW_006408613.1:12566913-12580647 GCF_000296735.1 Chrysochloris asiatica | reverse complement strand
TTCCCTCTTTTGAGCTACTGCTTCCATAGGTGTAGGTCAAGTTGTATTTCTATATCTTAAACGTGTTATACTAAATTCCATCACAGGAATTCTGTATCTGTTGTTCTCTTTATCATTTTGATCTCTACTGAAATGCCATCTTCTCATAAGGAGGTAACAGCTTCCATTTGTCATTATTCTATATTACCTGATTTAATCTTCTTCAGTGACTTTATCATTACCTCAAAATTTTTACCGATCTGGTTTTTTTCCTAGTTCTGCATCTATCAACCCATTGTGTGTTTATTTTCTGTCTCTTTTTATTAGAATATATTCTATTCAAGGCAGAGGACTCTGTTTTCCTCACTGCTTCAGCTCCTGGAATAATGCTGGAACATAGTAAGTACTTAACAAATATTTATTGATCAACCGAGCACGTGGTGCCATATTCTATATAACTTGACAATTTAGGGAAAAACATCAAATTTGGAGTTAAAATACTTGGCTTGAATCTTAGTTCTTCTTACTAGTTGTTGGCTATTATGTTATAAGCATTTCTTGTAAGCTGTTTCAAAACTTTCCAAAAGCTTCAGGATATGAATAAACTAAAGAATAAAATCAATACAGTGTGGATTCCTGTAATGGCTGCTTCGTGGAAGGCCATGTCATGTGGAACCACTTAACCTCAGTGTCTGGAGGTCCAACAACAGAGAATTTTAAAATCAGATAGACTTCTATATACACCCCTTTTATTTTGGGACCATCAGCCCTTGAGATCCATTGACCTAGAGAATCCAGCATCCTGACTTCAGTTTCAACACAGTTGCCGTTAGTCCTGATTTCATTGCTTTTGGTGCTGCCTGTTGTTGAAGCAGTTGAAGCAGGAGATGCAATTGCTCTCTTGTTAGGTGTGGTTCTTAGCGTCACAGCCATTTGTGCCTGTTTAGGGGCTCTTTTAGCGTAGTGGTTACGAATCGGGCTGCGAACCTCAAGGTCAGCAGTTCGAAACTACCGGCTGTTCCGCGGGAGAAAGATGAGGCTTTCTACTCCCGTAGGATTTACACCCTCGGAAACCCTGTACAGGGTCGCTATGGGTCGGAACCTACTCAACGGCACTTAACAACAACAACAACAAGTGGTTTATGCACAAAAGAGAAATGGACAGATGTGACTCTGAAGGCCCTCCTGAATTAGACCTCACCCTGAAACCCTTTTTACTATTGAAGTTAAAACTGAGTTTTGATGTCTGAAAGTTCCCAAGAAACAAATTGTAAATAGAGTCATTTTACCTTTTAGATGTTTCCCTTTAAATGGGAATACATTAAAATATGTCAAAAGGGGGGAAATGTTCTTTTTGTTTTAAAAATGTACTGGAAAGTCAAAACTATAGTTTGTACTTGATGATTGGAAAGAAAGTGAAAGCAACAAGATGACTGAAATTGGCTTTAGAACTCTTGGAGCTCAAGCTGTAGGAAACAGTAATCCCTGTGCAGCATCCTGGGAAATCACCATTGTTTGGCTATAATTGTTGTCTCCTGAATCATTGATGAGTCTTTCTCCATCTTTTATTGAATTGTGCATTGTTATAGACAAATTAATATTGTACTTATGTATCAAGTGTGGTGTGTCAAAATGGAAAGCTTCATTTCTTTGGGAAAAAGTAAGTTTTTAAAATTTTATTCAATGTATCTAATATTGAAATGGGGAAATAATTTGATGTTACAAAACTTTATATAGAACAATGAAATGGAGAAAAGATATATTGTTTTTACAAAAAAAGAAAGAAAGAAAGAAAAAGAAAACCTTTGTATAGAGTAACTGATTAACACTCCCATGATGAGAAGTGCTATATTAAATATAAACCCATTATGTTGGGGGAAAAAAAAGCAATACAGTATGATCTCAAACAAGTCATTTATTTCCCAGTTGGTATTCTTGTTAACAATAAAATAAAATAAAAAAAAAAAAAAAACCTCACTAACCTATACATATACGGGAGTCCTGGTGTGGCGCTGTGGGTTAATGCGGCAGACTGCAAAGCCATTTGAACTGCAAGGTCGGTGGTTCAAGTTCACCAGCTGCTGCTCGGAAACCCTATACAGGGTCGCTATGGGTCAGAACTGACTCAATGACACTTCACAATAACAACAACAATACATAAATGATTAATGGATTTTCAACAAAGGAGCCAACAAGGCAACCAGTCAGGGAAAGGATACTCTTTAAGTCAAGAGATACTGGGACAACTAGCATCTCCTTGGAAAAATGTAACCTTAACCCTTACCCCACAGCATACACAAAAATTAACTCAAAATAAGGCACAAAACTAAATGTAAACACTTACATTATAAAATATTTGAGGAAAAAATCTTAGCAACCTTAAATCAACCCCACAAAAAACCCATTGCCATCCAGTTGATTCTAATGTATATCTATTCTGTACGACAGAGTACACTATTCCATGGGATCCCCAAGACTGTAATCATCAATGTGAGTGATGCCTCTGAAAGTACTTTGGAGAATACTGGAGTTAAGAGAGTAGAAAGAAGATGGAGACTATGGTGATGATTAATCCATCCATTACTGAGAGTCTAATATGTGTCTGGTACTATTCTAGGCACCAAGAATAAAGTTGGGGATAAAATACATAAATCTAGCTGTCTTTGCACTCCAGCAAGGAGATATGATTAAGTTAATGATTATTATTTTGACTATGTAGTATAATGCTCAGGGCACAATGAAGTACTCATTTTCAGTTAGCAAAAATGTATGAGCAAAGAGGATTATATATTGGAAGTATATTTAGTAAAACAGGAAAAAACCAGAGCTCTCCTTGGTATGGTACTGCATGATAAGCACTGAACTGTAAATCACAAGATTGGTGGTTCAAACACACCAGCCTCTCCTTGGAAACCCCACATAGGGTTGCTATGACTCAGAAGCAACTGAACAGCACTTAACAACAACAATAACAGTATCACTAAGGAACCAAAGTAAGAGGTGTGAGTACACCAGCTACTCTCTGCTCGAAAGATAAGGCTTTCTGCTCCTGCAAAGATTTACAGCTTCAAAAACCTTTTAAAGGCTAACTATGAGTCAAAACTGACTCCATGGCACTTTAACAACAGTCTTTACAGAAGCACACTGCCACATCTTTTTCCCAAGTTCAACTGGTGGATTTGAATCTCTGATATTTTGCTTAGCAGCCAAGAACTTAAACATTGCAGCACCAAGGTTCCTCAGTAGCCTTAAGGAAGGCAAAATTTTCTTAAATAGGATACAAAAAAGAATGAATTATAAAATAAGTGATATATGAGATTATATAAAAATTAGAAACTTCTTCTCATTAAAAGATGTCAGTAAGAAAGTAAAAAGACAAGATATACGTTGTTGTTGTTAAGTGCTGTTGAGTCAGTTCTGACTCATTGTGACTCTGTATAGGGTTTTGAGGGCAGGTAGTTGGTTTGAACTGCTGACCTTGTGGCTCACAATCCAGTGCTGACCCTACACTGCCATACTGTCACATATACATATGTCAAAAAGCTTATACTGAAATATTTAAAGAACTAAAATTTTTTTTATAAGACAAACAACCCATGGGCAATCAATTTGAGTAGAAGATATATGGTCAACATACTTAACATCATTAGTCATCAGAGAAGTATATATTAATATCACAGTGTGAAACCATTTCATGTTCAATAAACCAACAAAATAAAATCTTACTGCTGTTGATTCTAACTCATGATGATCTCTTATGTGTCTGAATAGAACAGTGCCCCACAGTGTTTTTAAAATGTTTTATCTTTCTAAAGTAGAATGGCTAAAATTCAAAAGACTGACATAGCAAATGTTGACGATGATGTAGATCAATTGGAATGCTCATCTATTTCTAGTAGGAAAGTAAAATGAAACCACTTCCATTTGGAAAATAGTTTTTTATGATGATAAACATATCAGCTATCTGCCAGGTTGTCAGCCTGTTTTGACTGGAGTGTTGCTACGATTCTGGAAGCCATGCCACTAATATTGCACATACAGAAGGGACACCTGTGGTAAACAGGTTTCAGTGGAGAGGTTAGGAAGAAAGTCCTGAACACCTACTTGCAAAAGTTAGTCACTGAAAACCTTAGGTATAAAATTTCTTATAATGGTAAACCTATAACTGTCACACAACTCAGAAATTTTATTGTTATATGTTTATCCAGGATGGCTAAGCTTCTCCTACTTTGGACATATTGTCCGGAGGAAACAATCGTTGGAGAAGGATGTCATGATGGGTAGGGTGGAGGGTCAGAGATAAAGAGGAAGACCCCCAACGAGATGGATCAGCCAGGTGGCATCATTGGTGGCGTCAAGTGTGGTGGCCGTAGTGAGATTGGCCCAGGATTGAACATTGTTTCGTTCTGCTGTGCATGGGGTCACTATGAGTCGGTTCCGACTCGATGGCACCTGACAACAACAACAACAATATTTATCCAAGAGATACTAAACCCTGTGTTCATGATTGTATATAGTACTTTTAATTAATAAGCGGCAAATGGAAAATAGCACAAATATAAACTGGTGGATTGATAGATAAACTAAAATATACAGCTACAATAATAGCCAGAACAATGATTTTAGTTATCACAAACATGGTCTCAGAACAGGCAATGCATTAATCTTTGATGCATAAAGTTGCCATGAGTTGGAGAAAACTTCACGGCAACTATCAGCCACGCAATATATTCACATAATGGAATATACTCAACAATAAAAATGAATGATCTCTTATACTTGCTATAGCATGGGTGAACCTCAAAACATTAGGCTTAATGAAAGAAACTGTGAGGGTGAGTGAAAAATTATCCACAGTCTGGCTGTAGAATTTATTTTAATCTCCTTTTAGGAAAGATGAATACACAATTTTGAAATAAACTCCTTACTTTTCAATACACTTGCTTCATCTGTCAAAAGCTTTCATATTCTCTTATTAGAAAATGCTGTAGGCTGAACTGCGAGCCATGGATGCACCGGTATCTTCACTTCTTCATCAGAGGTGAATCTTTGTCCTTGAAGTTCAGCTTTCAGAGGACCCAACAGGTGAAAGTCAGATGGAGCAAGATCAGGGCTATAAGAAGGATGCTTTAATTTCTAAAATGAAGTTTTTGCAGTGTCAACAGCGTGGGCAGAGATATGCAGAGGGAGGTACATTATCATTCAAGATCATAACGCCCTTAGATAGCATTCTGTGTTTAATCCCAAATTTAGACTTCAGCTCTTTAGTGATCATCTCACTGAAACGAACCCTGTAGATTGTTTAACTTTTTTCTTGATAGTGTTCCAATACTGGCCCTTGACAACCACAGAAAATTGTAAGCATCAATTTTCAGCTGATGGTTAATTTTTGAACTTTTTCTTGGTCAGCGATTGAGGATGCTTCCATTCCATACTCTGCCATTTATTCTCAGGCTTGTAGTGATGAATTTATGTCTCATCTTCAGTAATGATTTTTTTTATAAATAAACTTTTACCTTCTTTTGAGTGTAAGTCCAAACTTTGTTTGCAGATGTCCAAACGCTTCTGTTTGTGCTCTTCCATGAGTTCTTTTGGTACCCATCTCGCACAAACTTTTCAAAACCCAAATCTGTTGTGGATTATTTCATAGGCAGAGCCATGGTGATTTGCCACACACCTATTCTACAGAATCATTGCACATGCACACTCAATGTTGTCATCAGCCATGGATGTGGACAGGCATTTTAATATAACTGGAATGAGGACAAATTTTGACTCACCCTTGTAGATACAGATATGACTATGCTGTATGACTTCATTTATTTGAAATCCTAGGAATGGTAGAACTAATTTATAGTGACAATTTATAGTTACTCGGGACTGAGGTGGAACTTTATGGGTTGACATTTTATCACATGCATGCAAAATTTTACTGATGATAACTCAAAAATGATTGCAACAGTACTTCAACAGGTAACTGTCAGAAACTCAAGCCAGATTCAGAAGAGGGTGTAGAATGAGGGATATCATTGTTGACATCAGATGGATCTTGGTGGAAAGCAAAGAAAACCAGAAAGATGTTTACCAGTGCTTTGACAAACTATGGATAATATTGCGAAGACTGTTTTCCAGAACACTTGATTGTGTTCATGAGAACCTGTACATAGACAAAGAGGCAATGGCTCAAACAAAACTTGTTGTTGTTAGGTGCCATCAAGTTGGTACCAACCCATAGTGACCTTATGCACAGCAGAACGAAACAATGTCCGATCCTGGGCCAACCTCACTACTGTTGCCACACTTGAGTCCACTGATGCTGCCACTTGGCTAATCCATATCATTGGGGCTCTTCCTCTTTTTCTTTGACCCTCCACTTTACCAAACATGATATCCTTCTCCAGTGACTGGTCCCTCCTGACAATATGTCCGAAGTATGAGAGACGAAGTTTGGCCATTTTGGCCTCCAAGGAGCACTCTGGCTGCACTTTTCCAAAATGGATCTATTGGTTCTTTTGGCAGCCCATGACACTTTCAATATTTTCCTCTAGCACCATAACTCAAAAGCATCAATTCTTCTAGGGTCTTCCTTAGTCACTGTCCAGTTTTTACTGCATATGAGGTTATTGAAAATACCATGGCTTGGGTGAGGCACACCTTAGTCCTCAAGCTGACATCTTTGCTCTTCAACATTTTAAAAAGGTCTTGTGCAGCAGATTTGTCTAATGCAATACATTGTTTGATTTCTTGACTGCTGCTTCCGTGAGTGTTGATAGTTGATCCAAGAAAAATGAAGTCTTTGACAACTTGTTTCAGACAAAACTAGGGGATATTTAATAGTTTAAAATCAGGAAAAGTGTGTGCCAGAACTGTATCCATTCACCCTATTTATTCAATCTGTATGCTGAGAGAATAATCCAAGAAACTGGATTATATGAAGAAGAGTATGGCTTCAGGATATGAGGAAGACCCATTAATAACCTGTGATATATAGATGATACAATCTTGCTTGCTGAAAGTAAAGAGGACTTAAAATACTGATGAAGATAAAAGACCACAGTCTTCAGTAGGGGTTGCACCTCATTGTAAAGAAAATAAAAATCCTCACAATGGACCTATAAATGGGGAAAAGATTAAAGTTGTCAAAATCTTCATTTACTTGGATCCACTATCAACACTCACGGAAGCTCCCTGTCAAGAAATTAAATGATGTATTGCATTAGGCAAATCTGCTGCACAAGACTTCTCTAAAGTATTCAAGAGTAAAAATATCAATCAGTTTGAGGACTAAGGTGCGTTTGATCCAAGCCATGAGTTTTTTTTTTTTTTTTTTTTCAAATGTTAATTCTTTTATTATAGGAAAAACATACCAGACCCAGGATTTTGTAAACACTGTTTGGCAAACAAGTGCAATCTTAAAAACAAATAACAAAGGAAAAGAGGCAAAATGTATAGGCATTTTTCCTTGAAGAAAACATGTAATTGTGGAGAACAATTGTGGCTCCATCTTTCAGGAAAGCACCAGGTTTTCTTTCTGGGCCAACCATGCCCATGCGAACAATTTCAAAATGATGGCAAGAAGTAACAATGAACTAATTACTAAAACCTTGATTCGTAACTTTCTACCACACATTATTATAGAGTTTGGTTAAACTTGTCCTTTGAGTAAAGCATTTGTTTTTATTTAGAGAAGGACCCTGTGAAACACTGCTTGCAAGTACATCACCCTTCTTTGGGTTAATTTCCACAGAATTTCCATAGGCTTGTATACATTAGTTATCACAATGCTTTCTTGGAGTTTAGTTTAAAATAATATTGGCTATTGCAGTAAGCTACTGTCTACCTTCCTTTCTGCTGTCATTCTTTCAATGCTTTTCATCCACGAGATAACCTGACTCATTGACCACTGTCTCCTTAGCTGCTCAATGGCACACATTTTCTAATCAAGACTGCATGATAAGATGCACACAAACTCAGATTCTAAACCTGAAATTCAGGTTCATCCTGGCTTGCTGAGATGCCTCTCAGTAAGAAATTCTGGATAAAACCATTTTCTTGTGAAAATGTTTCTGTACAAAGAGCTTGGCTTACATATTTAGGCTTTTAGAAAAACAATCAGACCTGATTTCCACCTTTAAAAAAAATTTATGAAACTTTTGTTACTCATCTGTCCAGTAACTGACTTTGAAAGAGATGACCACACCTCAGTTTGTCCATGTCAGGACTGTCAAATGTTCTGGCTGAGTGGAACTATGCAACTTCAGTGATGCTGGGCTCTAGGTTCCCCCTAAGTCACTGTCATATATGTGACACTGGTGGAAACATTTACTTCTGGAGAATTCCAGCTCACTTAAACCCCCTGGGCTGGGACCAAGGGATGCTAACCCAAACTGCTGACCCAAGCCATGATATTGCCTCATATGCAAGTGAAAGTTGAACAATGAATAATGAAGACTGTAAGAGAATTCATACATTTCAGTCATGGTGTTGGAGAAGAATATTGAAAGTATTATGGACTGCCAGAAGAGAAAAAAAATCGGTGTTGAAAAAACAGCCAGAATGCTCCTTAGAAGACAGAATGGCAAGACTTTGCTTTTCATACTTTGAACATGTTATTAGGAGTGATAGTTGCTGGAGAACTCGGACATCATGCTTGGTAAAGTGGAAGGTCAGTGAAAAAGAGGAAGACCTCCAATGAGATGGATTGGTACAGTAGCAGCAGCAATGTTTTCAGACATAACAACAATTGTGAGGATGGCACAGGACCATGTGGTGTTTCATTCTATTGTGTATACAGGGTTGCAAGGAGTCAAATTGAATTGATGGAATTTAGTATTTGAATTACAGTGTTGGTGAAGAATATTGAAAATACCAATGAGTGCTAGAAAAACAAGTCACAATAATCTATAGAAGTGAGGATGGTGAAACTTCATATCTCATGCCTGTCAGGAAGACTCAATCTCTGGAGAAGGATATCATGCTTGGTAAAGTGGAGGGTCAACATAAAAGAGGAAGATCCCTAACTTGCTGGATTGACCCAGTGGCAGCCACATTCATCTCAACTATTGCAATGATACTGAGGATGGCACAGGACTGGGCAGTGTTTTGTTTTATTGTGCATAGGGTGGCTATGAGTTGGAACTGATTTAACAGCAGCTAACAACAACAACACTCATCATCCAGAATTACTGTGAGACATCTGTAAGAACCTGAGTTTTACTGGATAGAGGATTGTTGTTGTTATTAAGTGCTGTCAAGTCAGTTCTGACTCAGCATTCCTGTATAGGGTTTTTGAGCAGGGGCTTGTGGGTTTGAAGCACTGACCTTGTGGTTCAAGCCTACCTTGTATTCAAGTGCTTTATTCTACAGTGCCATACCAGGCTAGAGGTTCGACACATGTTAAGTTGGATGAATGGGAAGGCAATATACAATAAGTGGGAGGTTGACAGAAGAATGATGAAGACAGAGAAAGACACAGGGAGCAGTGCAAGAGTTAAAGGCAACAGAGATAAACACTGTTATATATACAATCCTGCAATGAAAGTGATCAATGAAGAGATGCATCCTCAGACATGCAGGCTGAACAGGTGTGGGAGAGAGAGTGGGAATATACTCACCAATATTATAGGTTTATACAGGGGGCAAAGTTGTGAAAACTTTTTAAACATTACCAAATACTTTTAGGTAATAAGTCAGGATCATAGTCTCAGGGGACACCAAAGTCAACTGGCATAACATAGTCCACAAAGACAGTGCCCTATATCTTGCTTTGGTGAGTAGTGACTAGGGTTTAAAAGTTTGTGAGTGAAACCCCCCCTCTAAGGGAACATGTAAGTAGGCATGTAAGCTTGCAGGTGATCACACTGATCTATTGGTGATTGGAAGAGGAGAAAGCGTAGCAATGAAGAAATGGGCTGAGTTCAACCACACTCCATAGATTCCCATTGGCCTGGAGATGAAAGAGAGAAGAGGAAGGTGGAAGAGAGAAGGTTGGTCCAAAGTGTGGTGAGACCTGGGGACACCTGAGCCCATGGAAAAAGACATAGGCTAGAGCTGAGAATGAAGCATCCAGCTGAAGTGAGAGGAGATGCACAAGAACACCCAAATTTGCAGATAGTACCCATTTAACCTATACTTGATGGATTGATAATCAGAACTCGACTAGAGGAAGATTAAAAAAAAAATTGATAAAGGAAATGAGGGTAAATTGTTACAATTTGATGAACTTGACCTATACTTATGGAAGCAGTAGCTCAAAATACCAGCAGAAATGGAAGGAATCTTCACATCTAGGATCAATGCTATCCCCTCTATATACAGGGTAGATAGGGATGGGCAATTTAGATATTGGCTACCTAAAATGAGAGGGTGATAAAGGCTCAAAGTGACTGGCTTACAGGGTTTCAAGAGGGAGTTTAGTTTAAGAATGGGTGGGGAAAAATAGAGTACCCACTGAATAGTTTTCATCTTGTCCAGATGGGTCTGGTAAAAACAGATTCTTATGATTCAATAGTAATTGTTATCATGACTAATTATGACTGTCACTATTGTAAAGGTAGAAGTTTTGTAATGAAAATGGGGGAGTAGTTAATCTTACAGTTCAGAAACAGAGGATCCTAGGACCATCAAGGGAGAAGAGTACAAGTGGAATGTGGGACTTTATCCAGAGATGCAGTGACACCAGAGATGGAGGCAGAGATGGGGACACAAAGAGAGGGACTGAAAGCTGGCGGCCAGGAGGCAGACTTGCAGAATGCGCCCTTTGGAGATGTAAATTATTATATATGCCTGAGTGTTTAAAAAAAAAAAAAAGGTAAAATGAACAGAGAGAAATACTGTTAATTGATGGCACATGGAGGGGATTATAACCATTGTAATGAAACAAAGTGTATGGCTTTGAATGTAAAGCTGGTGATTTCCCCTGTAAATTTTCTCTCAATTCACAATAAAAACTAAAAAAACAACAGATTAAAAGGGCAACATTTGCCTAAGGACAAAAATCAGAAAGGTCATGAAGGGGGATGGAACACAAACAAGCAGTGGGATAACTGTTGCTACATGAAGGAGATTTCAATAACCAAGATGAAACTCAGTGTATTGTTTGTTGAATGCAAAACTGACGAGCTAGCTCTGTAAACTTTCACTTAATTCACAGGAAAAAGTTAAAAAATAAAAAATAAAAGCTTGTGAGTGGCCATCTGAGGTGCAACTATTGTTCTTTCCCTGTACATAGGAAAGAAGTGATTAAAACTGAAGGCACTTTGAAAGAGTTTATTCAGTGGGCGAATGGAGCACGTGAACATGAATCTTCTGAAGCTAGAAGTAATGGTGCCTGGCTACTATTACCAACTCCTTTGAAAAGGATCACCTTAGAAGGTCCTAAATACAGTGGGCAAAAAACATGGACTCAAACTTAAAATAATTAAAAAAGACCAGGTTTAATCATTGAACAGAGTGGTGGAATTCCTGAGGTTATGGCCCTAAGTCCCCTTTCAGGCCTGGAAATAACTTACTCCACAGCTAAATAGGACTCTTGGTGTGGCACTGCAGGATAAGCATTGGAGTACTAACTGCAATGCCAGGGGTTCAAATCCATCAACTGCTCCTCAGAAACCTATACAGAGTCATGATAAGTCAGAATCAATTAGACAGTACTTAACAACAAAAAGAACAAAAACACTTGGGAGGCACTAGCCTTAGGGTAATCAACCATTTAAGTTCAAAAGGGCAACGTTTATCCAAGGACAAATTCTGAAGAGTTAGGAAAGAAGGCTAAATAGAAATACAAAGCACAGGGAAGAAGTGGATAAATTATGTTACATTATGGAGAGTGTAATCAATGAGGCAAAACAAAATATGTATGAAGTATTGAATGAAAAACATCTATTCTGTAAATCTATACCCTATTCACAATAAAAGTTTAAAAAGTAATATGTAATAAATGTAGCGTAGTCTGCATCTTCTCCTCTCGGTATAGTGCAAACGGTTAATGCCCTCAACTGCTAATCAAAATGTTGGAGCATTGAGCTCATTCAGAGGTTCCTTTGGAAGAAGACCTGGTGATCTTCCAGCTACTGAAATCCTACTGAGCACAATTATACTCTGACAGACACAAGGTTGTCATGAGCCAGAATCAGCTTAATGGCAACTGGTACTAGTAATCTGAATCTTAAAACCCATACTTTTCCTTCTTTTGGGCAGAGCACTCATCTCAATTGACTTTCTCCTTCATAAGGCATCAGGAGGTAGTCTCTTGTTCTGGAAGGTGAAAGGTAGGTAAAGAGCAAACATAGCTCATTGTCTTAAGAGAAGCATATAAAGACTCAACTTGGCTTCTTGAATCTAGGATAAAGATATGAGTGGGATGCTCACTGACGTTTCACTATAAAGGATCTTTTTCTCACTCATTTTTTCCTTTGGATATAATAGGATCATAGGTTGTTGAGTGAGAAAAAATCTTAGAAATTGTCAGGTTCAGCTTTCCATTAATTCATCATTGCCACAATATCTGACTGACTTTCTCATTATCACCTCCCCAGAATCTAAAGGATTCTTGTTCTATTTCCATTTTACATCTTCCAAGAGCCTGGTAAGGTCTTATTTACTGTTTTTTCCCCCCTTTTCTTATGTACTGCCTTGACTTTTGTATATAAATTTCATGTATTCAAAAGTCCAAGGTTAAAATTCAGTATGCAAAGTCAAGTGAACTCATACTGAAGGTACTGATGTAAATCAGGCTTGTTTATTGCCATTTACATAAACACATACATTAGGAGATGTGTAAAGTGTCTGTCTCTCTGCTGCTGTGGTCTTGATGATATTCCGGCACTAATTTACTTCCCAGGAGTTTCTTTTAGCTTAATGATTCTTGAAGAATGCCAACCACTTGATGCCTTCTTTCACAGTGAGTACTGAGCACAAGCTGACACGACAGTAAGGTAGAGAAACATCACTAGCCTAGGTTCAAATTTGTGCTTTGTCATTTGCTAGTAGTGTGATTATACTGGTCCTGACCAATTTTCTCAAATCTTATGTGTCTCCAAGTCGTATAAATGGGACCAATATAATCCGTCTAGAAGGATTTTTTTTTTTTTCTTTTTTGAGAACTGACACATTTTAAGAATTGGCACATATGTTGTGAGATTCTGCCAAGTTGATTCTGATTCATAATGACCCCATGTGTTACAGGTAGAACTGTCCCCTAGGGTTTTCTTGGCTGTAATTTTTTTTTTTATACAAGTTGATCTCTAGGTCTTTTGTTTTTCAAGGAACCAGTAGGTGGATTTGAAATGCCTTTCAGTTCACAGTTGAGTGCTTCATCATTGTACCACCAGGGTTTTTCTGGCACATAACAAAAGTTAGTAAATGTTAGTATCTTTGTCCTTTCCCCGTCTCCCTCAGATTCTCATTATCACTTGGCTTCTCCAGGGATTCATACTCTGATGTTAAGAGTTTTACAAAGCAGAACATTTCTTGGGTGTTCTGGGACAGGGATGATGTAAATTATTTGTGAAGTCTGTAGTTTAGCTCGACTGAACAGTGACATAGTCACTGGCTACAAAATAGTAATTTCTTTCTCTCCCTTGGAATCAGAGCTGTGCAGGTAAAGGAAAGACATTACAAAGTCTCTTTCTGTCTCTCTCTTTACTTAGAATTCTTAGCCAGGGGTGATTCTGTTCCTTTGCTGTAGACTTAACAGGTGAGTCTACCTAGCTTATTTGTCACCTTTGTAGAGCTAGAAATAATTGTACCGACTGT
>NW_006408613.1:12564383-12566421 GCF_000296735.1 Chrysochloris asiatica | reverse complement strand
TATATAGATCAACCTATAAGGAACTCTGATAGCGTAGTGGATAACGAGCTGGGCTATTAACCACAAGGTCAGTAGTTCGAATCTACCAGTAGCTCTGCAGGAGAAAGATGAGGCTTTCTGCTCCCATAAAGATTTACAGCCTTAGAAACCATTTACAGGATTGCTATGAGCTGGAACCAACTCGTTGGCATACAACCACCAACCAACCATTGTTTCGTATGTACAGCTATTGCCTTCTAATCATGATCCCCATTTCTTCAATGTTTTGTATTCATATTTAGTGTGGTAGGTAACTGTACTCAACTCCAAACAAGGAAAATTGAGCAGATCGTGTGCTGGGAAAAAATCATGAGCTGCATTCTCTCCTTCACAGAACAGAAGGCAGATAGAAACTCCTGTGAAATTTGTAGGATGACTATAAGTTTCTAGTTAAAAATTTTTTTTTAAAAAATGTGAATCTTTCAAGGGAGAAGGATAGCATGGGGCAAGGGAATTTGCAATACTGGCCGGAGAGTGGTTGAAGTAATAGACCTCATAGGTGCTAAGACTTAATGTGAAAGTGATAAAAGAAAGGTTGATAGAGGAAATGGGAGACCAGTAGGTTGGAGGATGCAATAAAGTGAAGGAGCTGCTACTGGGGGTCTCAATGAGTAGATGAGCTGGAGATAGGCTTCTCAGAATGCATTATTTGGGATTGTAATTTTGGAGGTGTATCTAGTTGCTGTTTACTTAATTCCAACTCATGATGATCCCATTCGTGGAGAAGAGGACTGCTCCCTTTGGTTTTCAAGACTGACTTTCCAAAGCAGATAAATAGGCTTATTTTCCATGACGTCTCTGGGTGGATTTGAACAGCCAAACTTGTGATTAGTAGTTGATCACTTAACTGTTTGTGACTGCTCGGAGATACCTTTAATGAGTGTGTGGCGTTGGGAGTGGATGGTAGCACAGGGTCATGACTTGGTACTTGCTGGGAACTTATGAACTATAAAGAATTATATGGCAGAAGTGAAATAGAAGCAATTGTTACCACAGCTTGGATAATTGTGTATTGATGCTGTCTAACAATATTCCTCTAGAGTTGATAAATATGACTACTGACAAATTACATCTCAGAACCAGAAGTAAAGCTGACTTTATAAGGTGATAATTAGTGAACTCAAATGTGGGAAGAGGAAAGCCAAGTAGATTTTCAAGACGCATGTGCTGCAAGTTGGAGGAAAAGGTCCTCAATAAATGCTCCCTTAATTAAGAATAATGGAAAACAATTGAGTACAGAGACAGGCTTGCTCCTTCCCCACGTGAATGAGTAATCACTGTATTGACTATATGCAAAGTTTTGGTGCCCTCTAGAGGTCAAAGTAAGAAGACAGATACAGTATATTTATTTAAAGATTCATTCATTAATGAAAAATATTATTATTCAATTTCTTCTTTATCGGGAAGAAAGAGATGAAAACGTATTTTTCTGTTTCAGAGACTCTGTTTCCAATAATTTGATCAAAATGAATTCCCTAGTAAATTGCTTGCTTTCCTTAAAATTATTAGAGAATACAAAATAACCAATTAGTATTACTCTTTTAAACATGTTTTATGTCAAAATTATATTGTTCTAAAATGTCTCCACATTTAAGTTCAACTCTTTTGAAACGCTTTTTTTTCTTTGTTAAGTTTTTATTGTGAATTGAGTGATAGTTTACGTGGGAGAACATCGGTTTTACACTCATCCTATTGTATTTAGTTTCACTGCAATAATTATAATATCCTCCGTGCATCATTATTCAACAGTATTTGCTTTATTCCCTCTGTTTTTTTTTGTTTTTTGTTTTTCTGGATGTACACAAAAACACTCAGGTATATAAAATCATTTAAACAACCCAAGAGCACATTCTGTAAGCCTGCCTCCTGGCAGCCAGCACACAGCCTTTCTGTTTCCATGAGTCTAGAGTCCTCAGCTGCTCTATCTCTCCATTTCATCATCTCTGCCTCCATCTCTGCTGTCGCTTCTTCTCTGGATAAGGTCCCACATTCCACTCAT
>NW_006408613.1:12548091-12562898 GCF_000296735.1 Chrysochloris asiatica | reverse complement strand
AATATATTTTGTATAAATAAAATGGGATACATTGATTGTTTTTCTAATATTGAACTATCCTTGCATCCCTGATATGAATCCCACTTGATCATGATGTATTTTTTGTTTGATGAGTTGTTGAATTCTGTTGGCTAGGATTTTGTTGAGAAATTTTGCATCTATGTTCATGAGGGATATTAGTCTATAATTTTCTTTCTTAGTGATGTTTTGGTATGAGGGTTATGCTTACTTCATAAAATGTATTAGGAAGTTTTCCATCCTTTTCTATATTCTGGAATAGTTTGAGTAGAATTGGTGACAACTCTTCCACGAACGTTTGGTATATTATTTGATTTTTGTATAACTAATTTTTTTCCTCTACATCCACTTAATCTCATTTTATATTTTTAAATAAATAATTATCTTCAGTTTTTCTTTCATCAGATTATGCTCATCAAGGTCTTTTTCATCTGACATAAAGTAGCATGAGTAAGAAGTATTTTGCATATTAGAATAAGATATGCTAATATGAATACCTTTCCCCTTATAAAAGTGTTTATAATGTTTTTATTTCTTATAAAGTTTTTGTTTTCTAATTTTACTCTCGATAGCAGTGTTCTATTTAATGCGGGACTCTGTCCTCAGAATTTGCAGCATCTCTGTGGATGAACTCTAAAGTCCTGGATTTACATTCCCAGACTTTCTCAGTTCTGATGACCTTCATTTCTTCTTTACTCCAGGCACTCAACAAAGTGTCAACCTCATCATTTATTTTCTTTACTTTGTGTATTCAACTTTTCTGATTGCTCTTCTTTGAGGTCTTGAACTCAGACATTTCATTGTTTGACCACACCCTTTTTTCCAGCCATTCACTTTTCCTTTTACTGCAGCAGCTTTTTGGTTTTGTGAGACTTAGCAGTTCCTTGAAGGGGCCCCATTTCTTCCAGTCCATCACTCCCAATCAGACAGCACTTGCCTCTCAAATCAGTTAGATTCCATTGTCAGCCATTTCCACCAAACACTAATTATGGTTTTAGAATTTGTCACTGCCTTGTCATGATCTCTATACACATCCCTGC
Source organism: Chrysochloris asiatica (assembly GCF_000296735.1). NCBI lineage: Eukaryota > Metazoa > Chordata > Mammalia > Afrosoricida > Chrysochloridae > Chrysochloris > Chrysochloris asiatica. The sequence continues at coordinate 12,561,840 of NW_006408613.1, read as the reverse complement.
CACTGAACAGCCTTAACTGTAACTTGTGGAGTAAAGGAAGTCATTTGGCTGAAGCAGCTGAGGAGAGGGAGATAATTGGGAGCTGCATTTGTATAGGAATCACAGTGTTGTTTTTGTTTTGTTTTGCTTGTGAGTATTTTACTTAGATTGTATAATACAGATGATTGTAAAGACAGAGAATATAAACATATTTTTTGTCATGCTGCCTAAAATTAGTCTATTAAGTTTTACTTTTATTATTTTATTCTTATTGGGCTGATATGCAATAACTGATGGAGATTATAGAAAGACTATGTTTTCCTTCTCCTGACAACTTTTGTGTTGCCACTGACTATGGTTATCCTAGAAAGGAGTGTGCAACACTGTTGGTGGGGCCAACTGGTAGTCAAGCCCATGTTTTATTTTGGAGATGATGATGGAGGGATTAAAGTGTTGATCATGTGTGTGTGTATGTGTGTGTGTGTGTGTGTGTGTGTGTGTGCGTGTGCATGCCCATGTGCATATGCACATAGGAACAAAGGCTCCTTAAGTGTGCCTAGCACCAGTTACAGAGAGAATGTCCTTAAGATTTCATCTTATTCTTGACAAAACAGACATTTTTCCCCCTTATTTCAAAACTGAGTTAAAAGATCTGGGGTGCAGAATGGGCTCTCTATCAGGATTAGTTTATCCATAGGAAAAGTGCTCTGTTGCATTTAATCCATAGGTAAAGTGCTCTGTTGCATTGCTTTTCAAACCAATTCTAACTAGTTCATTGATGACCACCAAAGTAAAATGAAATTTTAAAAAATTGGGTGATGCAGAATGATAACTGGAATGGGTCAAAGCCTTGGAATGGGGTCAGTGAACCCCTTTAGGAGCTGAATACAGGAGGCAGGATTACTACCAGGACAGTGGAGAGTGACACACATTCCAAGTGACATGATTGGCTCCCATATGTTAGTGGGGCAGCACAGTTTCTGACTCTGTCAGTCAAGAGATTGGTTGCTATGCAATGTGGACACTGCCCTTGTTTTCTGTGTTGTTGTTTTGTGCCGTGGAGTCGGTTCCGACTCATAGCGACCCTGTACAGGGTTTCCGAGGCTGTAAACCTTTACAGGAGCAGAAAGCCTCATCTTTCTCCCGCGGAGTGGCTGGTAGTTTCGAACTGCTGACCTTGCGGTTCACAGCCCGATTCGCAACCACTATGCTACCAGAGCTCCTTTGTTTTCTACTAGGGATGTTAAGTTTCTAGCAGAGCACTGGCCCATATTTTTTCAATCCTGTTATCATTCCAGTTTACCCATATTTTACAAATTTGAATCTGTTCTGGTTTTGTGTCTTCGGCTATTAGGCCTGGTTAAAATGTCCAAGCCGAGGGAACATGACTCCCATAAAGGCTTGTTGTGGAGCAGTGACTACTACACATCTACTTCTTGGGTTTTAGGCAGTCAGTAAGTGCAAATAATAACAGGGAAGGGTATGTATTACACTCGTGCCTAAGTGTTCCACATTTGTCCTTACAGAAATCATACTCTTTTTTAAAAAATCAGTTTGGTTGTTATTAAGTTCAGTCAGTGGGTTCTGACTCATAGTGACCCTATATAGGGTTTCTGATGAGTGGCTGGTGAGTTTGAACCATCAAATTTGCAGTTAAAATCTACTTTGCAATCTAGTGCTTATCCTATAGCCATACCAGGAATAATTTATTTCATTATATATTAGTTGGATATTGGGCTTTAATATAAGCATCTTTTCTAGTTGGTGGGACAACACATAGAGGAACGTATGTTTTCAATATACTTAAACTGTGAGAGTCAAGAACTGAGGCTGTAAAGAACAATTATATTTATTCACTTATTCAGATATCTTATTAATTAATTGACCGTTCATTGAACACTTCCTATGTGCCAGATACAGTGCTAAGCTCTGTGAATGACAGATATACTTTTTTTAAAAAAAATGTTTTGCTGTGAATTATATGATAGTTTACATGAGAGAACTTTAGTTTTACATTCATTCTATCATGACAGATATACTTTTTGCTTTTAAAGAGTTCACAGGCTATTGGAAGAAAATAATTCCCAGTTTGAGGGTAGAGGGTGAGGGACATAAAAGACATCACAAAGCATTTATCGTCTTGGCTCGCCTCAGATAAAGATGGTAAGGAATGGCATTACACAGAAGGGAATGACATAGGCTAAGAAATGGAATGGACAAAGAACATGTGAACTAAGGTCTAGCACTTCAGAGAACTCATGGAGCCAGGTGTGTTTCCAAGAGATAGTAATATCTCTTTGGTCTTGCATAGGATTGGTGGGGGCTGACTTTATATACTCCTTTGCTTAAAGGCAGGATGTGCAGCTGAGGTATCTTAAGAGTCTGACACTCCTGAATTTGAATTCCAGCTTTACTGATGTTTTAAGGAAAACAGTTTCATTCATTTAACATTTTTAGAGTGTAAAATGAGAATAATGTCTACTATTAGGTTTGCTGAATGGTTTAAATGAGATAATTTACTTGAAGATCCTAGTAGGTACACAAGAAAAAATGTTCATTGCTTTACCTTGTCTTAGAGAGGCAATTTGGTAGTCCTACTCCTCCAGAAAAAGGAGGGTGCTCTGTCTCCTAGAGTTTTATTTGTAGGACATCAGCGCTTTTCTAGAAGCATTCTGCAACCTTCTTATCATTGTAAGAATGTGTATGTTTGCATGCATGTGCTTAGTCTCTGTTCCTTATTGCAAGGAAATAGTACAGGTAATCAGATCAAGTTTTTACTGAAATAAATAAAAATTTCTAGAGAAGAGTGGAACTTGGACAGGCCATGAAGAGAGGGGAGGGTATTACAAAATAAAGAAACATAAGCAAAGGCATGGAGTTTCAGGATTACATCTTACTCATTTTAGTCTTCCAATTTATCACTTGGCATATAACAGATACTTCCTATGCATTTGTGAATAAATACATATGGATAAGTGTTGATGAATGAAATGAATACGATGAGAACGGTATGTTTAAGGATCAGTTAATAGATGGACTGATATGCTTAGCTATCCATTGTTTGTGGATCAAGTTGGATAGGTTGCTGTTAAGTACTATTGAGTTGGTACTGACTCATAGCAACAATGAATAGCTTCCAAGGAGTGGTTGGTGGGATTGAAATGCCGACCTTGTGGTTAGCAGTATGGTTCTTATCCTACAGCACTCCACCAGAAGATAGTGAGGTGATATTAGGAAAGGCAATTAATAATAAGAAAAGGTATTTGACTTTAATATGCAAACAAATTAGAAGGAATTACAGTTTTTTTGTTTGTTTTTAATAAATGTGTGGGAGTAGAGGATTTTCATTTTCTGGGTACCTTCTCAAAGTCATGAGACTCAAAATTAGAGACACTACTTTTGTTATGATTCCACAAAAGAGGAAGAGACATTTCAAAAGTGGTCTGCTTGTTACTCTATTGTTTGAATTGTCCCCTACTACCACTCACACTTTACTGTGCCTGCTTGGTGGGTTAGTACTTGCTGTTGGCTACTGGAGTCCTGATGTGGTGAAACAGGAAAAACATTGGACTGCAAATTGTAAGGTCGGTGGTTCAAACTCACAAGCTGCTTCTCAGAAACCCTATACAGGGGTCACTTTAAGTCAGAATCAACTCAACAGTGCTTTACAACAACAACAACAGTGCCTAACAGGAGTCCTGGTGTGGCATTGTAGGATAAGAACTGGACTGTTAGCTGCAAGGTCCATGGTTCAAAAACCTAACAGCTGCTCCTCAGAAATCCTACACAGGGTTGATACTTGAAACTGGCTCAACAGCACTTAAATGACAACAACATGGGCTAGTGATCATTTACTACTTTCTGGATGATTTTAGGTTTTATGAAAAGGCAAGAAAAAGACTTGGTTGTCTTTTAAGCAAGTTTTCAGAGTTTATATAGTAACAAAATTTAATAGCAAAAATGGTGTAATTTAGGAGTTTATGGAAAATGAATGAGAATATGTGAAAGATCTTGAAGAATGAAGACTAAATCCAGATTTTCTGTTTAGCTTATGAAGTTTACATTTTTCATTCTTGAGAATGTTTCTTTTACTTGTGTTTACCAGACTTTAGTATTCAGCCCCACTTCAAAGATATCTTTTCAGTGATCTTTATGAATTTGCATTAGTTTTATGCCACAGCTATTATTATTATTATTATTTTGTATTTATTAAATGTTTTTATTTTGGATTGAGTGAAAGTTTACAGGGCACATCATCAGCTTCACATTCAACCATTCATATAGCTTGTTTCATTACACTGATTATTATCCCCTCCATATATCATCAGTTAACAGTGTTTCTCTCTATCCTCTTTAGCTTTTTTTTTTTTTTTTGCCACAGCTATTATTTGATACATGTAAAAAGACATTGACTATCCAAGAAAGATTTGGCAATAACTGTTTTCCTATTTTCATTGTATATAGACAGGCAAGCACATTTTTTTTAGCTATCTAGTGCTGATCTTTGTAAATCAGTAACCATTATAAAATTAACCTTTGTAGGTTAAAAGTAGATTTAAAAACAAAGACATACATGTAACATAAAAAAGACAATTTTTAAGATTATTTTCAAAATGAAACATCAGTAAGTAATGATTATTTTGGCAAAGATATTCCTTAAAATAATGTTTAGTTTCTCAAATTGAAGAGCATCAACAGGATAATTCATAAATGTGCTCATTTCCTCCCTGCTGGTTATTAGCCAGGAATATAACACAGCATATGGCTTATTATTCTGGTTGGAGAGACTAGAATTAAATTCAGACATGAATGGCTGTTTTCTCATTCAATTCCCATTTGCTCACCTTTTCAGGAACTGGATAGTCATGGTATACAATTTTAATGTGAAATTACAAGCCATGATAAGGTTAGGGAAGGAAATACCCATGGGGCCATCTTTATTGTAGGTGAGACAAGTTTGACTTAACCTTCAGCCCTGAACAATTGGAGTCCTCAAAGGATAGGATAACTTGGTATGACATGGGGTTTCTGTGAGATGAACTAGAAGTACTTTTTCCTATTCCTCCTGCTAAGTAAAACTAAAACCCCTTGACACTGTATAATTAAAAGAATCATAATAAACTCTGAAAGATGGAGGGAAAGTGACCCAAGGAATATCATGATGCCAGGGTAGTATGACCTAGTAGGGAGCTGAACTCTGCTCCTCTCAGCAGTAACTAGGAGGCTCTTTTAACTTGGGGTGTCAACAGAAGCCAAGTGGGGTATCTAGATTTCGATCTCACCTGCCAGTAAAAAAGTAGCTTTCCCCTTTATTTCATATGGAGATCTATGTTTGTTCCCAGTGATAGGCATTGTGTTAGGGCTATAGAACTGGATGTCCCTATGTTCTGTTCTGCAACAACACTGATTACCCTGGGTTTCTTCAGATGACTTTTGATTTTGTATTGAGAAGTTGTGAGCTCTTGTGTTAGACTGTGATTTCCGTAAGTGTGGTGATTCCCTTTAACTTATTGTTGTGTATAATGTTTGGGCACACAGGTACTTGGTTGAATTTTTTATGAAATTGTTGTAAGTTTAAATGTTGTTCAAACATTAAGGAAATCTGACTTTGCACTAACTACTTGGACACACATGCATATATTTTCTAGAGACTGTTATAGAAAAATGTGATATTAGAATTACTTAATTACAAGAACCAAGAAGCACTGCAGAATGATGAGAGAGAAGCATCTTGTACAGTTTACAGAGGTCCTGAAACACTATTTTGTGTGGGTACTCACAGAGTAAGGAGCATGACTTTGGTGACCAATAAATTAGAATGACTGTTTATTAATTGGAGTTCTGGTGTGGCACTGTAGGATAGGCCTGGGTTACTTACAGAAAGGTCAGTGGTTCAAATCCACCAACTGCTCCTTGGAAACCCTATGAAGCATTGCTATAACTCAAGGCCAATTGCACAACACTTAGCAACAGCAACAACTTACTAATTAAACACAAAAGCATAGTACTTGCATCTTCCTTTTCTGGAAAAGGCATATCTATATTGAAGTAGAAGTTTGCTTGATGCTCAAAGATTCTGAGCAATCAGTGACCTTCATGGTAGCAGCTTCCAAATACTTGAAACCTTCAATTTGCTATTGAAATTTACCTGCTTGCTGTTAAGTGTCATTGAGTCAGTTTCATACAACAGAACAAAACATTACTTATTATTATGTGTTCTTTTGGCAGTCCATGGTACTTTAAATATTCTTTACCAACAACATATTTTAAATGTATCGATTCTTCTCTGGTTTTCCTTATTAATTATGAAACTTTGGCTTTCGTATGAGGAGACTAAAGATATTATGGCTTGAGGTAGGCACAACTACTTAATCCTCAAGATTACATCTTTTCTCTTTAACACTCTAAAGAAATCTTTTGCAGCAGATTTACCTAATGCAATACACCAAACCGCCACATTTAGACAAATCTATAGAGGAGCTGAGTCATGGGATTTACCCGATGAGAAGTTGGAATCCACTACTGAGAACATTCACCACCCATCTATCAGTTTGTCATAATGTGTTGGCTTGTGTGTTGCTGTGATTCTGGAGGCTGTGCCATAAGTATTTCAAATACCAGCAGAGTCACCCAGGATGGACATATTCTAACTGAGCTTCCAGATGGAGGCAGACTAGGAAGAAAGAAAGACAGACTAGTTCTGAATACTTAGTCACTGAAAGCCATATGAATAGCAGTGGAACACAGTCAGATAGCATCAGAACATTGGATATTGAAACATGATGAGGAGTACCAGAATATTGTAGGATATAGTGCCGACAGATGAGCTCCTCAGGTTGGAAGGCACTCAAAATATGATGAAGAAGAGCTGCTTTCTCAAGGTAGAGTTCACTGTGATGACATGAACGGAGTGAAGCCTTCAGTATCTTCATTTGTTGCTGGGGAACACTCAAAATGAAGAGAAACAGCTGTAAACATCCATTAATAATCTGAAAATGGAATATGTACAATGTATGAACCTAGGAAAATTGGAAATTATCAAAAATGAAATGGAACACATAAATATCAATATGCTAGGCATTAGTGGGCTGAAAAGGACTGGTATTTGCCATATTGAATCTGATAATCACATGGTTTACTATGCAGGGAATGGAAAATTCATTGCAATCATCATAAATAAGGACATTTCAAGATCTGTCTTGAAGCACAACAGTGTCTGTTATAGTTTAATAACCACATACCTACAAGGACCAGTTAATACTACTAGTAATCAAATTTATGTGACAACCATTAAAGCCAGTATGATGAAATTGAAGAATTCTATCAAATTCTTTAGTCTGAAATTGATCAAACATGAACTCAAGATATATTGATAATTACTGGTGATTGGAATGTAAAGTTTGGAAACAAAAAGGAAGGTTCAGTAGTTGGAAAATATGGTCTTGGTGATAGAAACAATGCTAGAGATCACATGATAGAATTTTGCTCCATATCATCAGCCAAAACAAGGCTAGGAACAGACTGAATAGACCATCAACTGCTCATATGCAAACTCAGACTGAAGCTGAAATAATTAAAGCAAGTTCATGAGAGCCAAAATATGACCTTGCACATATCCCACTTGAATTTAGAGATCATCTGAAGAACAGATTTGATGCATTAAATTCTAAAGAGTGGTGGGATGACAACAAGAACATCATACTGGAAGAAGCTAAAAGGTTATTAAGAAGACAAGAAAGGAGAAAATACCAAAATGGATGCCAGAAATTTTTCTGAAACTGGTTCTCCACTGTAGAGATGCTAAAGCAAATATAAGAAATGCGGATGTACAAGAACTGAATACAAACATTTAAACATCAACTCAAAAAGATAAAGTCGAATATTATAATGAACTGTGTGCAAAGACTTGGAGTAAGAAAACTAAAAGGGAAGAACATGCTCAGCATTTCTCAAAGTGAAGGAACTCAAGAAAAAAAAAAATCAAGCCTCGACTTAAAATAATGAAAGATTCTATGGGCAAAATATTGAAAGATACAGAAAGCATAAAATGAAGAAGGAAGGAATATACAGAGTTATTGTACCAAAAAGAAATGGTTAATGTTCAATTATTTCAAGAGGTAATGTATGATCAAAAGCCAATGAGCCTGAAGGAAGAAGTCCAAGGTACACTGAAGGTATTGGCAAAGAACAAGGTGCCATTAATTGATGGCACTGGAGCACTTGTTCATCTATGCCAAGAAATTTGGAAGACAGCTACTTGACCAATTTATTGGAAAAGATCCATATTTGTACCCATTCCAAAGAGAGGTGACCTAATGGAATGTGGAAACCTTTGGACAATATCATTATTATCAATGCAAATTAAATTTTGCTAAAGCTATTTCAATAGTGGATGCAAGAGTACATTGGCATGTAACTACAAGAGATTCAAGCCAGAATCAGAAGAGGACATGGAATGATGGATATTACTACTGACATCTGATGGATCTTGGCTGAAAGCAGAGAATATCAGAAAGATGTTTACTGTGTTTTATTGACTATGCAAAGGCTTTTGATTGCGTATATTGACAAGCTATGGAAAACATTGCAGAGAATGAGTATTCTGGAACACTTAATTGTGCTCATGAGGAAGCTGTACATAGAACAACAGACAGGTATTTGATCACAAAAAGCGAACACTGAATGGTTTAAAATTAGGGAAGGTATGAGCCAGGGATGTATTCTTTCACCGTGTTTATTCAATCTGTATGCAGAAGAAATAATCTTAGAAGATGGATTGTATGAGGAAAAACATGACATCAAGGACAGGAGGAAGGCTCAATAACAACCGGTGATATGAAGATAATACAACCTTGCTTGCTGAAAGTGAAGAACAGTTAAAATACTTACTAATTATGATCAAAGATTACAGCCTTTGCTATGGTTTGCACCTCAATGTAAACAAAAATCCTCATCACTGGAAATGACATCAAGATAAATGGAGAAAAGATTGAAGTTGTCAAAGACTTTATTTTGCTTCGATCAACCATCAACACTCATGGAAGCAACAGTCAAGAAATCAAATGACATATTGCATTTGGTAAATCTGCTGTAGAAGACCTCATTAAAGTGTTCAAGAGCAAAGATGTTAGTTGGAGGACTAAGGTGTGTCTGACCCAAGCTATGGCATTTTCAGTAGTCCCATATGCATGTGAAATTTGGACAGTGAATAAAGGAGATCATAGAAGAGTTGGTGCAATGAGTTATGCTGTTGGAGGAGAATATTAAAAGTACCATGAACTGTCAAAACAAAAACACCTGTGTTAGAAGAAGTACAACTGGAATGCTGCTTGGAAGCCAGGATTGCCAGACTTTGTTTCTCATACTTCTGACATATTATTGGGAGGGACCAGTCTCTGGAGAAGGACATCATGCTTGGTAAAGAGGAAGGGCAGAGAAAAAGTGAAAGATGGATTGGCGTAGTGGAACAGCAATGGACTCAAGTGTAAACAACAATTGTGAGATTGGTGCAGGACTGAGCAGAGGTTTGTTCTGTTGTGCATAGGACTACTATGAGTCAATACTGACTTGAGCGCACCTAGCAACAACAATAACAACTGAGAACTTCCTTTTCTTTGGCAAGTATTGTTGTTGTTACATGCCTTCAAGTTGGTTCCGACCCATAGAGACCTTGTATAAGGTTTCTGAGGAGCAATTGGTGAGCTTGAATCACTGACCTTGAAGTCCAGTGCATTAACTACAGTGCCATACTTGGACTCTTGAAAAGCATTAGAGACATTGAAAATTCTTATTTTTTGATTCAAATATTATGGTATTTGGAGTCATACTTTGATTCAAATTTTTAGTTTCATACTCTTGGGCATGTTATATAACCTCCTTGAACTTTAGTTTTCTCACTTCAATTTTTTAGGAAGTAGATATCTTCCCCAAATGTGTGAAAATATTATATATGAAAAAGGCATATGGAACTATCTAGCATGGTGGCTGGTTCATAAATTAGTCTAACTCTTCATCATCTAATAATATACCTTTCTTCAAACTAGACATAAGGAGCTTTAAGCTTTCTTAAATAATAAATAACGTCTTTTAGTGATGACAAATGGTCACTTAGACCAGGTAATTCTTTTTACAGATGACTAGACTTATTTATTAAAAGCCATTTCTCCTAATTTTATTAGGAAAAATAGCTTTTAACCTTGAGTTCACATTTTTGGTAATTTAATGTATATATATAAATTTGAAATAAATAACTAATGATAATATGGAAGTGTTCAACATTGACCTGCCTTTATTTTAATTAATTTGTAAAAACAGTAATTGGCAGAAGGCCCTATTTGGAAGATATTAATAATCAGAAAATTTCTTACTTTCCACATCATGTGCATATAATGTTTATTAAGATGTTAGACTTGTTGTGAGGTCAGTTTTCGGTGTTATGTACTTTATCTCCAAGACTAGAGTACTCCTTTCCTCTTTTCCAGCATGTAATTGCAAAGGACTGGAGTTAAGATAGATGACTCTGTAAGGTATAAGTAACCACTCTTAGGAGAGTAAAAGGCACCTAATACATTTCAGTGAGTAAGGACACTTGATGACCACAGTCAACTTATATCCAACAGTAAGGGGCAAGTGAAATAGCTTTTCAATGTTTAGAATGAAAGGGGTTAAGTTTGCTTACTTCAGCTTATAGTATCCTAGGAAGAACATATTTTGGAATTAGACCTGCCTGTGGATCTTGACTTTGGTATTTACCAGTTTTGCTAGCCTTGGCAAATTATTTATTCTTTCTGAGTCTCAGCTTCTTTGTTAAAAAAATAAAAATTGCTAAGATTTGTTGCACTAGGAATTGTGCTTTCTAATTTACATATATTGCCACATTAAGTACTCACTAAGGTTGTTATTAAGTTTGTTATTAGTATATACCAGTTTTCAGATGAGGAAATGAAGACCCAAAGAGATTAAATAACTTGCTCAGAGTCTCACAATTAGTGATTTATAGCATTAACAATGGAACTGAAGTCCATCTGGCTTTGGAAATGGTATGTTTGAAACTGCACTATACTGTGTCACTTATAAAATGGATAAAAATAACATCAAATTTACAGGGACTTAAAAATGATAAGGGGCTGGATGCAAAACTGTTCTAGAGCAGCATCTAGCTTAAGAAGACATGATCATACCATAGTCCACAAAGATAATATTCTACATCCTACTTTGCTGAATAATGTCTGGAATCTTAAAAGCTCATGAGTTGCTAAGGTGCAGCTATTGGTCTCTCCATGTGTGGGAAGAAGGACAAGTGATTAGAATTGGAGATGCTTGTAATCAATTAGTCCAATGGACTAATGGAACATGGGAATATCCATCTCCACAATTCTGAGAGCAGAAGAATTAAATGGTGCCTGGCTACTACTACCAACTACTTTGAAAAGGATCACATTAGAAGATCCTGGGTAGAATGGGAGAAAATGTGGAACAAAACTCAGAAGTATTAAAAAAAGAAAGACTAGACTTAATGGCCATGAATTGACTGGAGGAACCTGAGACTATTGCTCTCAAACACCCTTCAGATCTGTAAAGAAACCCACCCTCGTGGCCCAATTTTCAGTTAAGCAGTAGATGGATATATGGGGAGACAACACTGGTAAGGTATGCTCACCATGGAATGGTCAATCATTCATCAAAAGGGCAACATCTACTTAAGGATGAAGTTGAGGAGGAATGGGAAGGTGGGTGGAATGGGAATAGGAGCCACAGTGGGGAAGCATAATATCTGCTCTTACATGGAGAAGATTGTAAGTCGCTGAGATGAAACAAAGTGTATGATTGTTAAACTATTGAACATAAAACTGATCATGTCTGTAAACTGCCCCTCAATTCATATAAAAAAGTAAAAAAAAAGAAAACATGTTCAATGAAAATGGTTATTATTATATTATTCAGAAAACATGAAAAATGGATTACATTAATATTTTAAATAAATAAGGACTACTGTGGGTTTCTTCCCTTTTTTAAAAAATATTTGTCATCTCCATTTATTTTTTCTCTTGTAATTATTATTATTATTTTTAAAATGTTTTATTGTGAATTATGTGATGGTTTACATGGGAGAACATTAGCTTTGCAGTCATCCTATCGTATATTATTATATTGCTATGGTTACAATTCCATCAATGTATCATCAACCAACCATAGGGTATACCCTGCAAGCTGTCCCCTTGGTCATCAGCACACAGCCCCTCTCCCTCTCTGGGTCTAGAGTCCCAGTCATTCCCTCTGTCCACGTCATCATCTCTGCCTCCATCTCTGGCGTCACTGCTTCTCTCCCTTGATGGTCCCAGGGACCTCCGCTCCTGGACTGCAAAGCCAACCACTCCCCTCTTTTTGCTACAAAATGTCTATCTTTACATTTCCAATGTTCACAGTCAGTCCTGATAGTAATTATTCACTATTGTGCCACAAGAGAGCCATCCACATCTCCTTTCATCAGCCCAGCCCAGAGAGATAGGATACTATTCCGAGGAGATTCTACCTTCCTCCACATCCTCTGAATCTAGGTTCCCTCTTGAAAGCTTGTAAGCCAGTAACTTATTGCCTTTGTAGTCCCCCATTTTGGGTAGCCAATGTCCAAATACCCATCCCTCTCTACCCTTTGTACCAAGGGAGTGGGAATGATCTTCACTGTAAAGATTTGTTCCCTCTTTTGAACTACTGCATCCATAGGTGTAGGTCAAGTTCATCAAATTGTATCAGATTACTCTTTTTCCCCTCTTTTCTCTTCTTCTAGTTGAATTCTGATCATCCAGCAAGTGGGTATTATCTACAAGTGTGGATGTTCTTATGCATATGCTCTCTCTTCTTATTCAGCTGAATGCTTCACTCTCCACTCCAGTCCTCTGTGGCTATGTCACTGATTCTGGGCCTAGGAGTCCCCAGGTATTGCCATACTGCTGGCCAACCAGGTCTCCACCCAGGTTCACAAGAGTCTGTTGAATGTGATAGGGCTTAGCTTACTGCTTCATTGCTGTTTTGCCTCACTTCCCTTTATTGGTGACCAACGTGGTCACCAGTCAGATGGCATGCCTGTTTGTGTATTCCCATTGAGTCTTAGTATTGGAAGGGGGTTTGCTCTGAGGGGACCCGACCACTTGCCTTGATGTCTCCTGGGTGAGCAAATTGCTTGTTCTTGTAGTAGTCAGTTGGATTGCGATTTTGTTTCGTATTTTTCCTGTTGGTCTTTCTTTCAAGAAGTATCTTCTGCTGTTCTAGCCACTCCAGGCTAGTCTGCTTGTCCTTTCAAGGGCAAATTTCACACCTCAGAAGATTCTGTACAGAGTTCAGGATTCCCCCTATGGTCTTATGTAATGCAGAGGCTCCACAGGAAGTCTCCTTCACTGGGCAAGTTGTAGCCCCATTTTAGGTATTCCAATCAGTTATAGGCAGAACACGGACTTATAAGCTTTCTATGGTGGTATTTCTGGCTATTTCTTTCTCTCTCCCTCAACTGTGTATTTTATAATGGTATTCAAGGAATGCCAATATTCAAAAGACAGCCTAGAATTTTAACATTGTTTCCCCCCTTTTTGCCCTTTCCAAGCATGCCTCAATCCCTGTATCGCAAAGTCCTGTTGTTCCAAGGTTGTGCATACATCATTATTTACCTCTGTCACATTTAGCCCATGCAAACCTGCTTAACTGTTCTCCCATCCGCCTTGTTCTTCCATTCCCCTCTCCCCTTCTTGTGTATTGCCCCCCTCCCTAGCACCCAAA
>NW_006408613.1:12540278-12547386 GCF_000296735.1 Chrysochloris asiatica | reverse complement strand
TGTGTCATTGCAAAAGATTTTTTCCCATTCTGTGGGTTCACTTTTTATTCTTTTGGTGAAGTCTTTTGATGCATATAAGTTTTTAATTTTGATTATGAAGGACTACTGTGTTTTAAGAACAACACAGAGCCCTGGTGGTACAGTGGATTAAGCAATGGGCTGCTAGCTGAAAGGTCAGTCTTCTGTACCTATCAGTCACTCGGTGGGTGGAAGATGAGGCAATTTATTTGTGAAAGATTTATAATCTTAGAAACCCTAAATAGGGTCACTATGAGTCAGAACCAACCCAACTGCAGTGAATTTTTTTTTTTAATGAAGTACAAAGGTACCAAGCTCTCTGTTAGGTAAATATATGAACTATCATACCTAAAGCTCATAAAAAATTATGTAATTTATTATCCTCCTTCAAAAAAAAAGAATATATATATATGTATATATATATATATGTATCCCTGTGGTTTAGAGAGATTTTGTGTTTTATACAAAGTTGCACGACATAATTGTAGGAACCAGAACTAAACTTGCTAATTCCAAAGCCCAATTTTTGTTTTGTTTGTTTTGTTTTTAACCACTGTGCCTCATGGTCTTCTTAGAGGAAAGAATCTTCAGTCCTTCCTTCCCCCTGCCCAAATGAAGCTTGATTTTGGAAGAAGTATATATAAAATTGTGTGAGAGGGTGAATTTTAGGTAATTTCAGAGATCAGAAAGCTGAGCAGGAAGGCAAATGTTTTAAACAAGGTAATAGTAAAGTAATTCATCTGAGGGAAAAATAACACTAAAATTATATTCAATTAAAAGCAAAAGCTTAGGCACAGCATAGTGGATCTTTTTAGAAAGATTAATTTTGGCTTCCTGCTGTTCTGTTCATTATACCTGAATGATCACTATGATCTAATCAATAAATGATAACATTTCTAAATCAGATGGGACCCAAATCTTCAATTTGTAAACCCTGAATTAATTCCACAAGACATTTTATTTCATGCAAACATAGTGATGTCATATCTAATTCTATTTGCTTTTTTCTCCCAATCAGTTGTAACATTTTTCTTGCTTCTCAAGATATGCCAATGTTAAATAGTCAAAATTGTATAATGTTTTATTTGGAGTTTTATTTGATGGCAATTGCTTCAGAAGTTGTTGTTGTTGTTAGGTGCCATCGAGTCATTACCGACTCATAGTGATCTTGTGCACAACAAAATGAAAGAAACACTGTTCCATAACTAACCTCATGCAATCTCCTCATGTACCCTATCAGGATTGTATTTCCAGTCATTACAAACCTCCTCAGTCCTTCTAGGGGACAGTTCCCTCTGCCTAAAGTGCCCTTTATACTCTCATCACTTCCTTTAGCCAACTTGTGATCATCATTACTTCCATATAACTTCCACAGAGAAATCGTCCCATATTTCTACAAGCCCATTGAACCTATTAAAAGTTTCCTTCAGTTACCTGCTCTTGTAGAGCCCTGGTGTGGTGCTGTAGCTTCAGAACTGGACTGGTAACTTCAAAGTTGGCAGTTCAAACCCATCACAGAGTCTCTATGAGTCCGAACCAACCTGATGGTACACAACAACAACAATCTGCTCTTGTGACAAAGCACACAACATAATTTTGTAATAAATAATGGAACAATGTCCAATGTCTATTTTTCTTACCAGAAGGGCAAGGACCACATTGGCCTTGCTCTCTGCTGTATCCTCAGAGCCTAAGTGGATTCATCTGTAGTTGGGTTATAGGAAATAATTTATATTTGACTGTTTTTGGCTATACAAGGGACAATTTTATATATCAGCCACATAACTAACATATGATATATGCTTTATGCATATTTTATGAATGTCAAAATATCTGCAGCAGCACTTTTTAAACTTCAGTCAGTCTGCCTCTAGCCCTATCACTACTTTCTTCAAGAGGAAGGTGGGGTGTGCTTTAGAATGTGTGATACTGTAGGATAAGCACTGGAGTGCTAACTACAAGGTTGTTAGTTCAAACCTACTAGCTCCTCCTTGGAAATGCTATATAGGGTCACTATGACAACACTCCTCTTTATAGAGTTCCTTCCAAAGTTTTTGGAACTAAACAACCAAAGATGTGAGTATTTGACCAGTCTTAAGGAAATCCATCAAATTTATCTTATTTGGAAGCCAATGCAGATGCCTCATTAGAGCACAAAAAGATTAAGTGACTGCGGGATAAGCTTTTAACTGCTGTGTACTAATTGGCATAGCAAGCAACTGATCACTTGTTCTTTATTTTCTTCAATATTTTGTAAAGAAAAATAAATAGCTAATTGTTTATTCTTTCCCTTAGATTTCATACATCAATAGACACTTCAGCAGTACCCAGAGTTCAGTTATTTGCTGTAGCCAAACAGTCTTGGCAAGCAGCATGCATCTAAACAAACTCTACAAAATGCTTCAAAAAGGGAAATAATAAGTCCCAAATTCGAAATTACTGAATGTCACAACTAGGCTACAGGTACATCAGAAATGGAGATTTAGTCATTATTTCAATTGGGTCTGGGACTTCAACCAATTCTGGGTATTGCAGAACTAGGGCTGCCTTACGCTTTCTGGGACACAAAAGACAAGGTGGGGGAAGGAACTCAAACTTTAAAGTATACCAACATTCTGAAAGCAAACTTGCCAATGTCTAGAAAATAAATCTTAGACAGTTTCATTCATAAGAAAAAAAATGTTACAAAATTAAGAAAATTTTTTTAAAGAAATAAAGCCCCAAACCTAGATAACCATTTCATATAATGGAAAAGTCCACCAAAAAAATCACCTCTTCCAAAATACAAACAAACAAACCTAAAATACTCACTGCTATTGGGTTGTTTCTGATGCATAGTGACTCCACATAAGGTTTCCAAGACTGTAAGCTTTTGCAGAAGCAGGCAGTCTCATTTTTCCTCTGCCACTGATGGTTTTAAACTGCTGACCTTGAGGTTTGCAGTGCAGTATTTATCCTACAACACCATACCAGGTATCCAGTGGGAGAGTAGACACATCTAATACTTGGATTTACAATCAATGCCCACAGATGCAGCAGTCAAGAAATCAAATAATATATCACATTGGACACATTTGCTGCAAAAGGCACGGATATCACTTTGAAGTCTAAAGTGGATCTGACCCAAGCCATTGTATTTTCAGTTGCCTCATATGCATGCAAACCTGAAAAATGAGACTGAAGAAATGATAAATTTGATTTTTTCGTGTTGGTGAAGAATATTGAATATATCATACACTACCAGAAGAATGGAGTCCTGGTGTGGTACTGTGGGTTAATGTGCCAGACTGCAAAGCCATTTGAACTGCACGATTGGCAGTTCAAGTTCACCAGCATTACCTTGGAAACCCTATACAGAGTCGCTCTGTGTCGGAACCGACTTGACGGCACTTAACTACAACAACACCAGAAGAATGAACAAATATCTTGGAAAAAGTATAGCCAGAATGCCCCTTAGAAGCAAGGATGGTGACACTTCATCTCATGTACTTTGGACATGTTGTCAGGAGGGACAAGTACCTGGAGAAGGACACTATGCTTGGTAGAGTAAAAGATGAGTGAAAAAGAAGCAGACCTTCAACAAGATGCATTGACAAAGTGTCTGCAAAATGGGCTGAAACATAACAATTGTGATAATGATGCAGGACCAGGAGGTGTTTGTTCTAGTGTGCATATTGTTAATATGAGTTGGAACTAACTCCACAACACCTAACAACAAATACATTCAAGGAAATAAATACATTTATTTATGTTTCATTTACACCATGATCAGATATCTTGACATTTACATTGGAATTATACATTTAAAAATTAAATTTAAACAAACATGCCAATATCTAGCAAATAAAACTTAGAAAGTTTCACTTGTAAGAAAGAATATTATAAAATTAGGAAATATTTTATATAAAAATTATATATATAATTAAATTTTTTATTTTATATCATATAGACAGCCAAGCATACACCGAATTCAACGATGCTACAATTTCTATGTGTACAGTGATATTGATTGCATTCTCCAAATTGTGCAACCATTCTTATGCTTGGTTTTCAAATTGTTTCTTCCCATTTAACATAAATTCATTACACCCTATGTTTTCTACTACTCTTTGGAGTTTCTGTTGTCCATTTAATTGCATATAGAAAATTTGTTAAAAAGTGTAAGGTTCAAGGCAAACATTCTTTTTTAAAAATGTTTTTATTATTCACTGAGTGAAGGTTTACTAGATTATCAGTTTTACATTCGACAAACTATACACTTTGTTTCATCTCAATGATTGCAATCCCTTCCATGTAACAACAATTATCCCACTTTCTCCCTGTGGTTCCCATTTCCATCCCACCCACCTTCCCACCCTTTTCAACTTTTCCCCTAGTTATAAGTTCTTTATGATTTTGAATGACTGACCATTCATTCAATGGTGAGCATACTCCTTGTATGATTCCCCTATATGCTACCAGGGTGAATTCCCCTTCAGATCAGAAAGTCTCTCTCTGACCAGAAAGCCCAGTCCTATTTCACAGTTTTGAATTTTATTCCATATTTTCTCCTATTCCATCTGGAAAGTGCCAATGTGATCCCTTTCAGATCAGCCAATAGTGGCAGCTGGGCTCTATCCAATTCTTCTGCTTTCAGAGTTGCAGAGACTGATGTTCACACATTCCATTACTCTGTTGGATTAACTTATTCCAAGGACTCTCAATTCTCTTTACTCTTCTTTCTTCTTCACCTGCAGAGTCCAACAGTTGAACCCTAGATGGCTGCTCATGAGCTTTCAAGATCTCAGACTTTATTCACCAAAGTAGGTTAAAGAACATGGTTTTGTGGACTATGCTACAAGGAAAAAATTCTTTACTAATTAAACTGAATTAAAAAAAAAAAAAACCAACAAAAAACAGAAAAATCCCCACTTACGTTTTAAGGGGGTAATCTAGGCTCAACGGTTCCAGAAAGCTTGAATTAACTGATAATTTGAAAATTTGTTCCATTTTTTCCTCCCTTTTGATCAGGATTCTCTTATAGAATCATTGATCAAAACTTCTGTGATGATACGGTCTTATGGCAAAAGAAGCGATTGCTCTTGGAGATAATTAGACATGCATTTCAATTTCTCCTCCAATTCTTGACTCTCTTTCTTTCTCTACTGCTCCAGATAAGTAGAGGAGAATTATTGTACCTTAGATGACTGTTAGCAATATTTTAAGATTCCAGGCCCTATACAACTAACTAGAAAGCAGAACAGAAACATTAAAAATGATATTAGGTCTATTGACCAGAATGTTCCACAAAACAATTACCCTAGACCTCTGAGTTAAGAAAACAAATCCCATGAAGTATTTGGTTGTACATAAGCAGCAACAGCAGTTGCTCCCTTATATATTTATTTTAATAAAAATATACATAGCTGGGGACACCTGAGTCCATGGACAAGGACATAGCCACAGAGGGCTAGAGCTGAGCTTGAAGCATCCAGCTGATATGAAGTGAGGGGAGATGCACAAGAACACCCAAACTTTCAGGTAGTACCCATTTGACTTAGCCTTGATGGCTTAATGATCAGAACTTGACTAGAGGAAGATTAAAACCAAAAAAACACAAAACCACCAATTTTTGATAAAGGAAACAAGCGTAAATTGCTACAATTTGATGAACTTGACCTATACTCATGGAAGTAGTAGCTCTAAATACCAACAGAAGGGGAAGGAGTCTTCACATCAAGTATCGATGCTATCCCCTCTGTACACAGGGTAGATAGGGATAGGCAACTTAGAAATTGGCTACCTAAAATGAGGGAGCAATAAAGGCACAATGTGACTGGCTTACAAGATTTCAAGAGGGAGTTTAGTTTCAGTGTATGAGGGAAGATAACGTTCCCACTGAATACTTGTCATCTTGTCTAGATGGGTCTGGTAAAAAGAGATGTTGTTAAGATTCTTATGATTCAATAGTGAGTAATAGTTATCATGGTTAATTGTGACTGTCACAATTGTAAAGGTAGAAATTTTGTAACAAAAATAGGGGATTAGTTAATCTTACAGTCCAGAAACAGAGGATCCTAAGACCATCGAGGGAGAAGAGCACAAGTGGAATGCGGGACCTTAACCAGAGAAGCAATGACACCAGAGATGGAGGCAGAGATGAGGACACGGAGAAAGGGAGCAGCTGAGGACTCTATATTCATGGAAAGAGAGGGACTGAGAGCTGGCAGCTAGGAGGCAGACTTCAGAATGTGCCCTTTGGTGGTGTAAATTATTTTATATGCGTGAGTGTTTAAAAACAAAAAAGAGCTAAAATGACCAGAGAAATACTGTTAACTGATGGTACATGAAGGGGATTATAATCATTGTAATAAATGTATGATTTGTTGAATGTAAAACTGATGATCTGCCCTGAAAACTTTCACTCAATTCACAGTAGAAATAGTAAATATATAGAGAGAGCATAACATTTACCAATTCAACATTTTTCAGGTGTACAGTTTGATAATATTAACTGTATTAATCATGTGTGTATCCAATACCCTTAATTTAGGAGCATTGTTTTGTGCTTTTTAAATATAGATGACTATGTGAGCTACTGTTGTTATTATTGTCATAGTTTCCTTAAGGAAAATAGTCAACCTAAACATATTCTTCTTCCTGTTTCTTTTCAACACAAAATACTCCAAATATATATTAACCTTATGTGTTATATGTATGTATGTATGCATTTCTAGCATGAATCTCCCCTTCTCAAACATACTCAGATTTTCTTTGGGGGATCTAGTCATTCCATTTTGTTCAATCATGGGAGGGCAGTATGTCTAGGTACCTTTCTTCCACTATTGAAGCAGAATGGCCTGGTCCTTTCTCTCATCACCATGGGCTATGATGGGGAACACATGTAATCTATCTGTGATCTATTAGATCACTTTCCAGAACACTGAATTTTGAAAGAATAGCTCAAGAATGAAACAGATGACTGAAGTGGATAAATCCAAATTTGGGTGTCTTGTTATTACTATTTGTACTATAAAATGGCTATTGTGGTTCCTTGATGGTTCTCTTGATTTGGTAATGAGTAAATTATTGATTTGATAATGAATAAAGA
>NW_006408613.1:12538598-12540163 GCF_000296735.1 Chrysochloris asiatica | reverse complement strand
GCACATAACAACAATAACAACAAAGATTCTTATAACAGATCACCTTTGCTTAACTTAGTCTGAGTCAGTTTCTGTTGCTTATAACCAAGGAACCCTCACTGTAATACTGCTGTTTGCTACCCAGACTTGAAGTCGGATGAAGAGCAAACATTAATCTGTGGGAAGAACTGTGGATCTGTTATCACTAAGGCTAGTTTCAAGTCTCATATCTACAAATTAATGATTAGTATGCTAAAATGGCAATAGTAATATCTTCCTTTTGCCTTGGATTGTTATAAAGATTAAATGGAATAAGTTCTATAAACTTGTTTTAAACTCAACTGCTGTATAATAACTGTTATTATTCTTAGTGAGTTGGAGAATTCACTACTTTTTAATGTTTACTGATGTGGTGCTATAGGATAAACACTGGACTGATAATCACAAGGTTGGGAGTTCAAATCCATCAACCACTCCTCAGAAACAATATACAGGTCACTACAAGTTGGAACTGACTTGATGGTATTTACCAACAACTATATTTACTCTACAGTGTAGAGATTCAGAAAGCAGCTGATAGAAATCAATTATTCATGTGTTCAATCACTAGATATTCATTGAATGTCCCCTATGTTTCAGAAACTATGCTAGGCAATTATGAGACAAAGACAAAAGAGACAAAGACTCTTTCTCCAAAAAGGTCAGATGCTAGAATATAAGTAGACAGTTGCAATGCATTATGATTAATTAAAACAACAACAACAACAACAAACCCTGAAGGTATGCAGCACTAACTTTAGCAATGTTATTAGAGAACAAATCATTTGTTTTTGTTTTTTGGCTTAAGGATTTAAAGGAGGCCCTGTGCTTGATTTTGGAAGACTACATTTTCATCATATGAACAGTAGGAATGGATACTTTAGTCAGAGAGATTGGCATGTTGCACTCAGGGATCCACAGTCATTACTGATAGTCATATGTCTGAAGTATGAAGTGCATTCAAGTATGGACAAGAGATAGGGATTTTTAGTACTATTTTATAGTCCAGATTGCATGAGGGTCCAAAACAGTAGGGAACTCTGCATAAAAAATCTAAGTGGGTGAGTTTTCCTATGGCTGTGTTCTATTTTTCCCTCACTCTTTGTTGCTCTGTAGCTATAGATATGTTCAGGCACTGTGAACAACTCCACTAGGAGTCTAGCTGTCCCTTCCATAATTTACTTCCAGAAGCCCACCCACTGAAAAGGGATTAGGCTCACTCATGAAGGTTTCTGAAATCATGAGTTTAGAAGGAAGAGATACTTTTACACACTATTTTGCTTTCAGCTAGGATTGTTTTCATGCTGAGAATTCAATAAAGCCAAATTTCACTGTAACAGCCTAAGCAAATCAACAAACAAGTCAGAGATTAGAAGTGAATGGGTTAGATAATGTGGAAAAGGCAGCAAAATCTAGAGGAAGGTAGAAGGAAAAAAAACCACAGGATCATGAAAATATTAGCTTTCCTATCTTTATTTTTCCTTTGTTTTTGTAAACTCTATCATTCACTTTCTCTAGTTTGTTTCTCATAATATATGTGTGTGTGT
>NW_006408613.1:12535355-12538498 GCF_000296735.1 Chrysochloris asiatica | reverse complement strand
TTTTTCCCCCAGCAGCTTCCATGTTACTAGGGAAGAATAGTTTTAGGCACCTTAGTTATTTCTTGCCTGCAAAAACTGTTTGAGTGCATGAGTGGGTCAATGCTGGATTTCTCCAGGTAGACTCTAATTGTTTCTGAAGGAGCTGGTGCTATCCTAAGTCGTAATCTAGGTCAGAGGTATCCAAATCTAATAGGTTCCTGGCTTCCTTGGTCTCTCAGTAATTTTTTTCATGGCATTCCTAGGTCCAAAAATATATCTAACTGTTCTGTTTACTAAGTAAGGGCATTTTTGTTGCTGTTGGTAAGTGCTGTTGATTTGATTCTGACACATAGCAACCCTATGCAGAGTTTCTGAGGCTTTAAGTCTTTGGTGGTGGTTATGTGCCATGGAGTCTGTTCCAACTCATAGTGACCCTGTACAGGGTTTCCGAGGCTGTAAATCTTTACGGGGGCAAAAAGCCTCATCTTTCTGTAGCAGAACACCTGGTAATCTCGAACTGCTGACTTTGAGGTTCACAGCCTGATTCATAACCACTACGCTACCAGTAATCTTTCTCTCCCAGAGTGGCTGGTGGGCTTGAACTTCCGACCTTGTGGTTCTCAGTGCATTGCTTATCATATGTAACCATCACACTCACTATACGGGCATTTAAATAAATTAAAAATAGCTCTGGTGTAGCACTGCAGGATAAGCACTCAACTGCAAGGTGGTTTGAACCACGAGGCAGTTCAAACTTGCCAGCCGCTCTTAGAAAACCCTGTACAGGGTCACTATGAAGAGGAGTCGACTTGATGTCACTTAACAACTACAACAAACAACTTAGTCATCCTTTGAAAAAAAATATCTCAAATAAATTGAAAGTTAAAATATTATTTGTAATTTCAATTTTGAATAACCACAATTAATTACTAATGAGATGTGTGGTCTTATTGGGCACTGCACAGTTTCTCCAAATATTGAAATCAGATTGGATAATATCATCCTTATTTTCCATTCCATATTGATTTTCATCTAGTACTTGCTTTTTATAACAGCAACTATCAAAAATTCACTTTCACAAATATATAATGTCACCAGATAGTATCCTCTTAACTTTTCCTCAGTCTTCACTTTAATACAGATGTGAGTAAATTACACATTGTGGATTATAATCAGCCTGCCTCTCACATTAGTGCTAAGAATGATTTTTATCATTTTAAAGGGTGGTGGTGGCTGTGTGCTGTGGATAGTGGTTACAAATCGGGCTGTGAACCACAAGGTCAGCAGTTCGAAACTACCAGCTGTTCCGCAGGAGAAAGATGAGGCTTTCTGCTCCCGTAAAGATTTACAGCCTCGGAAACCCTGTGTAGGGTCACTATGAGTCGAAACTGACTCCACGGCACATAACAACAACAACAACAACAAATCTTTATAGGAGAAGAAAGTCTTACCTTTCTCCCATGAAGTGACTATAGATTTGAACTGCTGACCTTGCCTAGCTCTTAATACACTATGTTGCCAGGGCTCCTTAGTTTTAAATAGTTTAAAAAGTAAAAAAAGAATGCTGTTTCTTGACATATGAAAATTATACAAACTTCAAATTGCTTATTAGAAGACAGACATGTTCATGTACGTGTGAATTGTCTATCAATTGTCTCTTGGGCTGTTCCAATACAATTGAGTAGCTTTGACACACCATATGTGTTCCTCTTACTGCTTTGCACTGCTGCTAAGCACTCTACAAATCACAGCGAACTCAATTATAAATCAACAGTGACTGTATTGCCATAGCATGACATTTTACTTGCTTTATTGCTCAGTGAATGTTCATCATGTCAAACCCCCCTAAAACAAGGAAAAAGTGAACTTTGAATGTCACAGCTCTAAGACATAGTGGAATGTCAATTATTTTGTTAAGGAATTAGGTGGCAAAGCACTGTAATTATTATACAATGACACTGTAGTTATATAAAACAAAAACAACAAAAAATAATATTCATCAGTAATAACCAGAATAAATGCTCATGAAAATATTCCAAAGTAAAGCTATGGTCAAAAAATGAGTACATTTAAAAAAGAGCTCTGGTAGCATATTAGATTATGAGCTGGGCTGCTAACTTCAAGGTCAGCAGTTTGAATCTGCCAGTCAGTCCAAGGGAGAAACATGAGGCTTTCTATTCCCAGAAAGATTTGTTGTTGGTGAAGTCCTGATAGGTTCTCTGTTCTGGAATGTAAGATTAACGACTTCCCCCTTTTTGTTACACAACTTCTACCTTTACAGTTATGACAATAGCAATTAGTTATGATAACATCTACTGTATAATAAGCACTTGACTTAAAGATCAGTTTGAATGGTAAGGTTGGTGGTTTAAACTCACTGGCTACTCCTAGGAAAATCTATACAGGGTCAATATGAGTTATAGCCAACTTGACAGCACTCAGCAACAACATCTCATCTCAGCAGAATTTCTTCTTAAAAAATAAAAAAATGAAAACAAGACAGTTTACAATTACAAAGTAAGTTTACAATTGGTTCATTTTGGGGGCAACTCAGGAAAGTATTTACTGATAGTTAATTAAATCATATTTGATTGTTGCAGCAGAATAAGTACGTGCAGAAGATTTTAAATGAGAAAAATCTTTTCATTAAAACAACATTTTGATTAGCTGATTTTTTTTCTAAGATGTGAAGAAATAAGGAGTGATATTAGTGTTATTAAGTGCTGTGGGTTTGAACTGCTGACTTTGTGGTTAGCATTCCAGTGTTTTTCCTGTAGTGAGTGCCACACCAGGATTCCAGAAATGTTAATAGTCAATTAAAAAACAAAGCAAATGATATGAGGGTTTTCTCTGGTTCTTCAGAATTTGACAGATGTTGCTAGCTCTGATCAGTTGTCTGAAGTGTCAGTTCTGAATTAGAAATGACCGAAGAATTAAACTTTTTGAATAGTCAGCATGGGAAAATTGTACTTTTAGAATGCATTCAAAGAAGCAGAGAAAGCACTAGCTGCAATCTGATGTGGAATCTGCTAAGATGTGTTATAACTGGTGTTGGTAAATTGTGTGTAGAGCAGAACAAGTCCTGGAAAAATTTACAAAATTTGTGAAAATACAAAATGTGTACAGCATGTTATATTACTCATCAAGTGGTTGTTGTTGTTGTT
>NW_006408613.1:12533336-12534885 GCF_000296735.1 Chrysochloris asiatica | reverse complement strand
TGATATTTACACAGGAAAACATTGGTTTTTACAGTCAACCTATCGTATTTTGTTTCATTGCAATGATTACAAGCCCCTCCATACCACAAAACATTTCTTTTTTTAAAGGTTTTATTGTGAATTGAGTGATAGTTTACATGGGAGAACATCGGTTTTGCACTGAACCTATCATATTTTGTTTTATTGCAATGATTATAATCCCCTCCATGCACTATTGGTAAACAGTATTTGCTTCTATTCCCTCTGTTTTTTAATTTAATTTAATTTTTTTTATGTACACAAAAACATGTAGGAGTATATAATAATTTAAACAACCAAAGAACACATTCTGCAAGCCAGCTTCCTGGTCGCCAACAGAGTCTTTCTCTTTTCATGAGTCTAATGTCCTCAGCTGCTCTATCTCCCCATGCTATCACCTTTGCCTCCACCTCTGGTGTCCCTGCTTTTTGGCTAGGGTCCCATGTTGCACTCATGCTCTTCTCTCTTAATGGTCCTAGGGTCTTCTGTTCCTGGAATGTAAGATTAACTACTTCCCCCTTTTTGTTACACAACTTCTACCTTTACAGCTATGACAATAGCAATTAGTTATGATAACATCTACTCACTATTGAATCAAAAGAATCCTATCCCACCTCCTTTAACAGGAGTCATCTAGACAAGATGAAAACTATTCACTAGGGATTCTACCTTCCCCTGTATCATATAATATTTTGATAGCTCAGCAGTGATAATGTTTTGTTGTGATTTTTGGACCTCAAGGTCAAGATTAACATTTTTTTTCTGAATGGAAAGAAGTGCTCTTAACCACTATTATGGAATTGTATGAACTGTGTAAATTAGCTTTTGCAAAAGACTTGACATGTTTGTTTTTTTAAAATGAATTCTACTTAAAATTATAAGGCAAAACAGCACTTATATATGAAACATATGCTTTTAAAATCATTTAGACAACAAATAATGTTTGAATTACCAAATATTACCAAACTACTTTATATATGAGGGTGTGTCAAAAAGTATTGCTACCCCCAAAGACTCAGTTAAAAAAAGCTACTAGACCTCATTGAAAGATTCAGCAAAGTGGCAGTAAATAACATCAACATACAAAAATCAGTTGGATTCCTCTATACCAATAACTACAGCACTGAGAAAGATATTAGGAAAGTAATGCCATTTACAATAGCCACCCAAAGGATGAAATATCTAGAAATAAATGTAACCAGAGAAACAAAGGACCTATACAAAGAAAACTACAAAACGCTACTATAAGAAACCAAAATGAATCTACAAAAATGGAAGAATGTACCAGGCTCCTGGACAGGAAGACTTAACATTGTGAAAAAGTCAATACTGCCCAAAGCAATTTACACATATAATGCAGTTCCAATCCAGATTCCAATGACATTCTTCAAAGAGATGGGAAAAACTATTACAAGCTTTATATGAACAATAAAGAGATCCAGGTTAAGCAAAGCACTGCTTAAGAAGAAGAATAAGGTTGGAAACTTCTCACTCCCTGATTTCAAAATTTATTACATGGCTACAGTGGTCA
>NW_006408613.1:12528751-12529496 GCF_000296735.1 Chrysochloris asiatica | reverse complement strand
CTGGGATTAGTTAATTTTGCACTCCAGTTATGGCTCCAAAAGGAGCCATCTCAGAAGCAGAGATGGAAGAGCCCAAGACCATCAAGAGGGAAGAATGGCAGAAGCAAAGGTAGACAGACGATGGCAGAGTGAAATAGTAAAGGCGATGGCAGAGGCGGTGGCATGGAGAGACAGGACAGCTTCAGAATCTAGACCCAGGGATGGAATAAAGCTGAGTGCCTATAGGCAGGAGACTGGCTTAAAAAATATGTAAATGACCTTTGGGCATTCACAGACTGGCTGAAAGAGCTTTGTAACACTTGCTGGACCAGGGCAGAGGTCAAGGGACCATATGGTGGAGAGGATGAAGACAAGAGTAAGGCATGGCTGCAGTACAGCAGACAAGAAGCATTCTTGACTGAAGAACTGCTGCATTGTGAGCTGATTTTGATCCTGAATTGTACCGTGTTCACTTCTATAAGAAACCCCATCATTGTGAGCATTACTATGAATTTTGTGACTTATTGAACCCAGATGTGAAGCAAAGAGTGCTGTGGGAGGAAAGGTTGGTATTAGAATAGGATTAAGAAGGTTATAGTGTGGAAGTATGTCTGACCTCCACTTCATAGAAATCAATCTTGGACTGATTTTGAATTTGATTCTCTTTCCCACTTGTGAAGTCAGGGGATGTTAGACATGGTCCTCATATAGTTTTTGCAATGAGAAAATGGCAAAGAAAGTTGTGCTGAGGAATTTTTTTTTCCTT
>NW_006408613.1:12528005-12528651 GCF_000296735.1 Chrysochloris asiatica | reverse complement strand
TGCATTGCATAGGACCATATGTGGAATCCTGAACCTCATCCAGAATCTTCTGAGGTGGGAAATTTCCACTTGGAAGGACAAGTAGACTAGCCTGGGGTGACTAGAAGAACAGGAGATACTTCTTGAAAGAAAGACTGGCAGGAAAAATGCAAAACAATAATTGTAGGCCTACTGACTACTACAAGAACAAGTAAGCTGCTTGCCCAGAAGATATCAAGCAAACTGTCGGGTCCCCTCAGGGCAAACCCTCTTCCAAGACTAAGACTTAAAAGGAATACACAAGCAGACATGCCGTCTGACTGGTGACCACGTTGGACACTGATAAGGGAAGAGAGGGAATAACAGCAAAGAAACTGTGAACTAAGTCTGACCATGTTCAATATACTCCTCTGAATCCGAGTGGAGACCTGGTTGGCTAGCAGTATGGCAAGACCTGGGGACTCCTGGGCCAAGAGACAGTGACATAGCCACAGAGGACTAGAGTGGAGAGTGAAGCATCCTGCTGATAAGAAGTGAGGGGATTTGCACAAGAACATCCACACTTGCAGATAGATAATACCCACTTGACCTGGCTTCAATGGCTGGATGATTAGAACTTGACTAGAAGAAGAAAGAGAGGAAAAAAAAGAGTAATCTAATACAATTT
>NW_006408613.1:12522628-12525360 GCF_000296735.1 Chrysochloris asiatica | reverse complement strand
GAAGGCGGCTAAGATTTTGTAGCATTACTTTTTGACTGGTCCTCATACTTCTTGTGCTAATAATAGGTAAGGTAAGAAGTGAACTCTCCATTTCTTTGCAGTAAATATGTTTCCAAGCTCCAAGTTCAGTTCCAGAAAAACATTTTTTTTTCCCTGACTTTGATGCAAGTGCAAGGGAAATTTCTACATTTTCAAAAATTAATTCAACTGTGCAACTGAGGAGTCCCTATGTAGACCTCCACTGGGAGTGTAGAAACGGAGTGTAGAAACAAAGTAAAACTATCAAGATAGGAATCTAATTGTTAAGTGCTGTCGAGTCGGTTCGACCCATAGCGACCCTGTGTAAGTTTTTCGACGAGCAGCTGGTGATCTTGAATCGTCGACTTTGCAGTTCAAATGGTTTTGCAGTCTGGTGCATTAACCCACAGCACCACACCAGAACTCCAAGAATCTAATGGTGTGAATGGCCGTCGAGTTGGCTCCAACCCATAGTGACCATGTATAGGGCTTCCAATAAGTGACTGGTGAGCTTGAACCGCCGACCTCACGGTTCAAAAAGATTTTGCAGTCCACAGCGCCACACCGGGACTCTTAAAAATACCTTCCAAGAGGTTAATATTCTCAGTTAAATTCATATGTTCACAGATTTTTATCAGTATTTGGCAATTACACTCTGTATGCAAAGACGTTTACAAAAAATATGAAGGGGCTTCATGAAGTTTGTGGAAAATGGAATTGAAAGATAATGGAATTTTTCTATGAACTTTTTGAAGTGCCCTCATATATCAAATCTCCTTTCAGAGCAGCACTAATAGATGAACCTTTGCAATGATTTAATTATTGGGAACATTAAATATGAATCCAAATTAAGTGAAATGTTATCTACTCCCAAAATGAAAAAAATTCATTCATCTCAGTAGTAAATTTGTATTACAAAAAATTATAAATTATTATTATCATGATATGTTGAGTTTTATCAATAAAACCTTATAGAAATTTGTTTTCTTTCTTGACATGAAAGAAAGAAATATTTTAGACTTTTCAGAACAATAGTCAAAATCAAGGATATAAAATATAAATATCCTTGATTTTGACTATTGTTCTGAAAAGTCTAAAAATATTTACTATCTGGCAACTACTGTTTTAATACATCAAGTGCGTGAGAGAATGTACCAGGTTAGATAAATATGTATTCTGAATCAGAGGCCATGCAAATGCTCACAAGCTAGAAGTCTATAGAAAGGACAGAGCATTAACTGGGCAGTAGGGATCAGGGACCCAACTAAGAAGGCCAGGCTGCCGTGAATCAGAGACCTTAATATGGAATGGGAGTTTGGTATTGGGTCAACATTATTTCTTGAAGGAAAATGGATGGTTTGGTAAGTGCTAGTGGCACAATCATTAAGTATTTAGCTTCTAACTAAAATAATAAATATGGTTCAAACTCACTATTGGCCCCATGGGAGAAAAATGTGGCAGTCAACTTCCATAAAATATTATAGCCTCAGAAACCTTCAGAGCATGTCTACCCTGTCCTATAAGGTTCCTATGGGTTGGAACTAACTTGATGGTATTAAGTATACACACACACACACACAGACCGAATCTATTTTCACTAAACTGCTTTTGAGATTTTTTTCAACGTTGTTTCATAAATATTCAGTCAATCATCCTAACTGCTGAACAGTATGTTATTATATCAATGTATTTATTCATGCTCCTTTGAAAGGACACTTAACTTGTTTTCACCTTTTTTTTTTTCTTTTAAAATCTTGTGTTGTATTGAATTTTCTTGAATATGCTTCTTTGTGTATATATGTGTAAGTTTTTCTATAGGTAAGAGCTGATAAATAGAAGGACATGCAGATCTTCAAACTTGGTGGACATTTCCAATTGTTCTCTTAAGTGATTTTAATAATTTACAAGACTATCAACCACTGTCCACAACTCATCTGTCAGCTTGTACTGTGATGGCTTGCATGCTGCTGTGATGATGGAAGCTATGCCACCCATGGTGAACAGGTTTCAGCTGAGCTTCCAGACTAAGAAAAATTAGAAAGGAGAGGTGGAGTATTTCTGAATGTTTAGCCACTGAAAATCTTTTGAATAGCAATGGAATATTGTCAGATACAGTGACAGAAGATGAAAACATGAATAACACCATAATATTGTCAGATATAGTGCCAGAAAATAAGCCCTTCTGGTTGGCAGGCACTAAAAATAAGACTGCGGAAGAGCTACCTCCTCATTGTAGAGTTGACCAGAATGACACAAATGGAGTAAAGACCTTCATTTGCAGATGAAACACTCAAAATGATAACTGAGACATAAAATGTATGATACATGAATCTAGGAAAATTATCTGTGATGGAGTAATATCCATAAACCTACAAGGAAAACCAGTTAATATGACTATTACTCAAACATATGCACCAAGGATAAAAGCCAATGATGAAGAAACTGAAGAATCCTATCAGCTTCTTCAGTGTGAAACTGATCAAACATGTAATTAACATGTGTTGATAATTACTGGTGAATGGAAACAAAGAGAAAGTATCAGTAGTTGAAAACTATGGCATTGGTGATAGAAATGATACTGGATAGAAATGATGCATGATAGAATTTTGAGAAAACTATGATTTATTCATTGTGAATACCTCTTTAAAACATCAGAAAAGGCAATTATTTAAATAGACTTCACCAAATGCAATGTATAGAAATGGCACTGCAGG
>NW_006408613.1:12520232-12521898 GCF_000296735.1 Chrysochloris asiatica | reverse complement strand
GATGGAAGAAGATGGAAGGCATACACAAAGTCATTGTACCCAAAAGTAATGATCTGTGACCAGTCATTTCAAGAGATAGCATATGATCAATAACCAATGGTACAAATGGAAGACGTCCAAGCTGCCCCAAAGGCATTGGCAAAAATTAAGGCTCCAGGAGTTAATGGAGGACTCCTGGTGTGGCACTATAAGACAAACACTGACTGAAAACCACAAAGTCTGCAGTTCAAACCCACCATCTGCTGATCAAAAACCCTATACAGGGTTCCTATGAGAAGAAGCTGACTCAATGGCACTTAACAACAAGAAATTGGTGGAATAGAAATAAAAATCTTTCAACAACCTGATGCAACACTACAAGCACTCATTCACTTATGTCAACAAATTTGGAAGACAATTATCTGGCCAGCTGACTGGAAGAGAATCATATTTGTGCCCATTCCAAAGATAGGTAACCTAAAAGATTGTGCAAATCATCAAATAATAGCACATGCAAATAAACATTTTGAAGATAATTTAAAAATGCAACCATATGATTGACAGAAACCTGCCAGAAATTCAAGCCAGATTCAGAAAAGGACATGGAACTAGAGATATCATTGCTCACATCAGATGGATCTAGGCTGATAGCCAAGTATATCAGAAAGCAAAGGCTTTCGGTAGTGTGGATCATTATAAACTATGGATAACATTGTGAAGAATGGGTATTCCAGAAAACTTGATTGTGCTCATGAAGAACCTTGACATAGACCAGGAGGCAGTGGTTCAAACAGGACTAGGGATATTGAATAGTTTAAAATCAGGAAAGGTGTGTGCCAGCGCTGTATCTTTCATCCTACTTATGCAATTTGTATGGTGAGCAAATAATTTAAGAAACTGGCTTATATCAAGAATAAGGTGGCATTAGGATTCGAGGAATACTCATTAACAACCTGTGATATACAGATGATACAACTTTGCTTGCAAAAAGCAAAAAAGGACTTAAAATACTTACTGATGAAGGTCAAAGACCACAGCCTTCAGTATGGATTGCATCTCACTGTAAAGAAAACAAAAATCCTCACAAATAGACCAATAAATATTGTTGGTGGTGTAAGTGCCATTGAGTCTTTTCTGACTCATAGCAACCCTGTATAGGGTTTCCAAGGAGCAACAGGTGAGTTTGAACTGCTGACCTTGCTGTTGAAACCAGCCTTGTGGTCCAGTGCCTATCCTATCAGTGCCACACCAGAACTCCAATAAATAACATCATGATATATGGAGAATAGATTGAAGTTGTCAAAGACATCCTTTGGCTTGTATCCACTATCAAAACTAATGAAATCTAATGACATATTACATTAGACAATTTTGCCGCACAAGACAACTTGGAAGTATTTAAGAATAAAGATACCAGTTTGAGGACTGAGTTGTTCCTGACCCAAGCCATAGTATTTTCAACTGTCTAATATGCATTTGAAAGTCAGGCACTAAATAAGGAAGACCATAGAAGAATTGATGCATTTGAGTTATAGTGTTGGAGAAGAATATTAAAAGTACTATGGACTACCACCACCACTCATTTGTTAGTTTGTTGTATTGTGGTGGTTTGCATCTTACTCTGATTCAGGAAGTTATACCATAGGTATTTTAAATATCAGCAGGGCCACCCACAGTGGACAGGTTT
>NW_006408613.1:12515972-12518227 GCF_000296735.1 Chrysochloris asiatica | reverse complement strand
CATATTAAGGGCCAATGGTACTGAAGGAAAAAGTCCAAGGTGCATTGAAGGCATTGACAAAGAACAAGGAGCTGGAATTTGATGGAATACAAATGGAAATCTTTCAACAAACAGATGTGGCACTGAAGGCACTCACTCATTTATGACAAGAAATTTGGAAGACTGCTTCCTGGCCAACTGATTGGAAAAGATCCACATTTGTGCCCATTCCAAAGAGAGGTGACCCAATGGAATGCGGAGATCATCGGACAATATCATTCGTATGGAGTCCTTGTGTGGTGCTGTGGGTTAATGCACTGGACTGGAAAGTCGGTTTGAACTGCAAGGTTGGCAGTTCAAGCTCACTTGTCACTTCTATACAGGGTCACTAATGAGTCAGAACCAACTCGATGGCCCTTAACAACAACAACATCATTAATATATGGAAGTAAAATTTTGCTAAAGCTATTTCAAAAAAAGGCTGCAAGAATACATTGTTATATTACTGCCAGTGTTTAAGCTGGATTCAGATGAGGATGTGCAACAAGGGATATCGTTGCTGATATCAAATGGATCTTTGCTGATATCAAAGTAGAGAATATCAGAAAGATGTGGTTTACCTGTGCTTTATTGACTGCACAAAGACTTTTGATTATGTGGATCATGAAAAGCTATGGACAACATTGCAAAGAATGAGTATTCCAGAACACTTAATTGTGCTCATGAGGAACATGTACATATACCAAGAGATAGCTGTTTGAACAGAACTATGGAACACCAAATTGTATAAAATTAGGAAAGGAGTGTGCTAAACTTGTATTATTTCACTATACTTATTCAATCTATATGAGGAGCAACTAACTTGAGAATCTGGATTATATGAAGAAAAATATGGCATCAGGATAGGAGGACAACTCATTAACAACCTACAATACGCAGATGATATAACCTATGTGTTGAAAGTGAAGGGGACTTAAAATACTTACTGATGAAGATCAAAGATCATGGCCTTCAGTATGGATTGCACCTCAATGTAAAGAAAACAATAATCCTAACCATATAAATGGATCAAACATGGAATTTGTCAAAGACTTCATTTTGATTGGATCAACCATCAACATTCATGAACGCAGCAGTCAAGAAATCAAGCAACGTGTTAGATTAAGCAAATCTGCTGCACAAGACCTCTTTAAAGTGTTCAAGAGCAAAGATGTCAGTTTGAGGACTAAGGTGCTCCTGACCCAAGCCATGGTATTTTCAATAACCTCATATGCATGTAAAAGCTGGACAGTGAATAAGGAAGACCATAGAAGAATTGATGCATTCGAGTTATGGTGTTGGAGGGAAATATTAAGTGTACAATGGACTGCAAAACAACAAACCAATCTGTGTTTGAAGAACTACTGCCAAAATGCTCTTTGGCAGCCAGGATGGCCAGACTTCAGGTCTCATACTCTGACATATTATCAGGAGGGACCAATCCCTGGAGGACATCAATGTTATTAAAGTGGAGGATTGAATAAAAAGAGAAATATCTCAATGAGATGTATTGGCACAATGGCAGCAACAGTAGACTTATACTTAGCAATGATTGTGAGGTTGGCACAGGACTGGGCAATATTTCATTCTGTTGTGCATAGGGTCACTATGAGTTGCTACTGACTTGATGGCACCTAAAAACAATAACAATATTGCATATCCTATTTTGCTTATCCATTCAGATACTGATGGGCATTTCATTTGTTTTCACTGTTTTTCGACTATTGGGAAAAGTGCCGCATTGAATGTTAGTGTACCTGTTCATTCTTGTATTTCTGTTCTCACTTCTTATGGGTATATGCCTGGGATTGGTATTGCTGAGTCTTAAGTTCAACATTCTGAGGAACCACCCAATTGTTTTTAACAATGCTTTAGTTTCTCTATTATCTAGATCAAGTTTCAGCATGTCTTTTGACATCCATTGTGGGTTTTTGTTTTTTTTTTTCTTCTTTCCTCTCTTTTGAATGATCTTTGTTTTCGTTTTGTTTTTTCTTATGTGATGTCCTCAGTGTTATTCTACAATTTTTCTGGTCTTTGGTCCTAAGAATTCCATGCATCAAATTTGTTCTTGAGATGATCTCTAAATTCGGGTGGGATCTACTCAAGTTACACTTTGGCTCTCTTGTACTTGTTTTAATCTTTTTCTTTGTCAACTCCAACTTAAACTTTGTATAATAGGAATTGTTGGTTTGTTCAGTAGTCAGATGCTGGCCTTGTTCTAACTCACACTATTGAGC
>NW_006408613.1:12509676-12515197 GCF_000296735.1 Chrysochloris asiatica | reverse complement strand
ACTTTCTCAGTTAGATTTTGAGTGCCTTCCAATCTGAAGGGCTCATCTTCTGTTGTTGTTGTTGTCAGGTGCCATTGAGTCGGACCCGACTCATAGCGACCCCATGCACAGCAGAACGAAACAATGTCCGATCCTGGGCCAACCTCACTACCATCACCACACTTGAGTACATCAATGATGCCACCTGGCTCATCTTCTAGCAGTATATAAAATGATCTTTCACCTCTATAAAGTTTTCAGAGGTCAATTTTACTTTTTTGAAATAGATCTCCATGTTTTCTTAGTTTGTTTTAGTCTGGATGCTTCACTGAAACCTGTCCACCATGGCTGACCATGGTATTTGAAATAGTGATAGCTTTGATTTAGCACCCCGGCAACATGTAAGACATCATCATATGACAAAGTGAGAGATAAATGATATGAAAGGAGTCTACAGTAGACAATTTTCTTTGTCTATCCTTCTTCCAGCTCAGGAAAAATTATTTTTTGATGCCTAAAAGAATTCAACTTTATTATAGAGTAGGGAATCAGAGAATGGAACCAATATGACGATAGTAATAGGGTGTGTATTTGCCTAAACCTGTTCCTTGTGCATATACCCACTGGGAAGCTAACAGAGGTTGCTGCACATGATGTTTGGCATTTCCTTGTTTTGTCTTTCCCAGTGTTCTTTCTCCCTTTCTACTCAGATTGGTCTAGCTTTCACCATTTTCATCAGATACAATTTTCCTATTCCAATTCTTCCCTTTGTCAGATTGTATTTTTCCTTAGTGCTCCTTACTGAGATCTTTGAAAGTCCCAATAAAAGTGTATGTATATATGTGAAGTGAATAATGCATGAATCCTTTCCTTTCAATGCATGAAAGTGTGCTCCTTGTAATGTCACTCATTAATCTATATGGCAAAAACAGTGGGAGAAGGTCGATATAGTTAAAGATAATTAGAAATTGATTAGCACCTGAGAAGTTAAATAAAAAGACACACTTTCCCCCAGTGACTCTAGTTGATAAATCAAAGGATTCTTGTTTGAGGAAAGTTATGGTATTCAGGACTGTGATCAAGAAAAAATTTCTGCATTAATATAGGCATGAATCAAAGTAAACATTAATTTGGAAAAAGAGACAGGAACTATTTCCAAGCATTCATTTTAATGTAATTTGTTAAAGAATTATCTGTCACTAGACACTTAAAATTATAATAAATATTTAGTGCTGAAAATTTGAAATACTGATATTGCAACACCAATTAAGCCTCCCTGACTCCCAATATATTCAGTATTTTAAAAGAGGCTTCTTTTCTCCTGACCTTTATCAGGTAGACTAAAAAAAGCCAGCTCTTTGATTAAAGATAGATATGTGCAAATGAGTAGAGATTGAGCCGCAGATTGCTTATTTTAGAGTGGCACTGTAGGATAAGCACTGGACTGCAAAGTTCAAGTTTACCAGTCACTCCTCAGAAACATTATACAGGGTTGCTATGAGTCAGAACCGACTTGATGGCACTTAACAACAGTATAACAATAACAACTGTTTTAAACCACAACAGCATGCATTCCGAGGAGACTGTATCTCCCTCATTTGTTTTGCCAGGGCCCACCAGATGCTCACTGGAAAGCCTATAGAGTCACTATTAGTCGGAACTGACTTGATGGCACTCAACAACAACAACAAACACACATCTGGAGGTCTCTGTGTGGCGCAAACAGTTTGCAATAGACTAATAAATAACATACTTCTCCAACAGTGCCACACTAGGCCTGGGTGATCTGTTTCTGTAAGGCTGACATACATGCTTGAAACCATGACCTTAAACCACCAAAACAAGGGACGGAATCTCATTAGATGTTCTGGTGAACATAAGTAGACTTGATAGTATTTCTTTCTCTTTGTCATTATTGTAAATATATCTATCACATCACGTTAACCAATTTGTCTTTTCATAAGTATACAACTTATTGACAACAATTATACTTATCGGCTGTTCTCCTTCAGTGTAAGCTAAATCCCAGTGCACCATAGCAATAACCGCACTCTCCCCTAACCCTTTTTCCTTCTCCCTCCTGCACCTAGTCATTAGTTACAAACTTTCATATGGGGAGTGTGGCCTCTGTTAGATAGGCACGGACTGCGAATCACAAGGTTGGTGCTTCGAGCCCACCAATCATTCTATGGGAGAAAAATCTTTGTTTTCTGACCACACAAAGATTACATTATATATGCAATTATAGACACACCCCTGGTGTCACGGTCTCACTGTATGATAAGCACTGGACTGCTAACCACAAGGTAGACAGTTCAAGCCCACCAGCCACTCTATGGGAGAAAAATGAAGCTTTCAGCTCCTCTAAAGATTACAGCTTCAGAAACTCACACACAGAGATGTACACAATAGGGGGCTTCAAAAATTTCATGGAAAATGGAATTAAAAGAAAATAGAAATAATAATAACTTTTCCAAGAATGTAGAAGATACTTTATAACTTAGAAACTATTGGAAAGGATGCTGGAATCTCAATCAATGGTGGACTGATGGCAAAGGAAAAAGAAGATGGAATTAGATACAAAAGAAACTAGGAGAATCAATTTGTTACAGAACTGAATTATAAGTTATTAGGCTAAACATTTAATCAATGACCACGAAGCATTAAGTTTAATTTGAGCTTGCATCCATATCCCTGTTGTTGTTGTTAACTGCTGTCAACTTGATTCTGACCCATAGTGACCCTGTATGGGGTTTCCAAGGAGCAGCTGGTGAGCTTGAACCGCCAACCTTGCAGTTCAAAAGACTTTGGAGTCTGGTGCATTAACCCACAGTGCCACAACAGTCCATATCCTAGGGGACCTTGAATTTGGTACAACAGCATAAGTCAGAAGTCACTGGTCAGTGATGATATTTTAAATCAGAAAAGGTTCACTATTATAGATGTATGAGTTCTACTAGGCTTGGAGAGGTAAGTAGTCACATTTTTTTTTAATTTGGGGAAATTAGTGTGAGTACTCTCTATAGAATAAATACTGGACTCTAACGGAAAGGTGAGAAGTTCAAACACACCAGCTGATCCTTGGAAACCCTACACAGGGTTGCTATGAGTTGCAACTGATTTCACAGCACTTAACAACAGTCTCTGGACACATTCTAGATGTTTAAATATAGCAAGTCACTATTAATGGTAGAGTGGACTAAAATGAGCTAAACTCATGACATGGCTCTTAGCCTCACTGTAAATAGAATAAATTAAAAATATTTAGGGACTGAACAAATATGACAAAATAAGTTACGTTGATGAGAAGAAGAGAAACCTGCAGTTTAGTAGTCATGTAACTTCTCAGGGATTTCCCCTGCCATCCTACAATTTAGGAATATCAGCAAGACTAATTGTAGACATTCTCTCTCAAGTGAGAATGGGTACCTTAATGTGTTTCTGCTTTGATGTGAATGATCTAGAAACAGGAGAGGGCTGAGTCTACAGACTGAAGGCATCATTGCCCAGAGCAGAAGGAAACATCAGACAGAAAATTGTCTACAGGAAATGTAGACAATGTTTTATGACTGCTTTGTTCTGCATTTCCTATTCACCTAGATAAGGGGTGGGAACCTTTTTTCTGCCAAAATTTATAACATCATTCGTGGACCATAAAAAATTATCAACTTAAAAATTATCCTGTTATACTTAATCAAACATTTAATTAACTCATTCGTAAGTGGTTACGAGTTGGGCTGCTAAGTTAAAGGTCAGCAGTTTGAAACCACCAGCTGTTCTGAGGTAGAAATATGAACTTTTCTACTCCCACAAAAATTTACAGCCTCAGAAACCCTATGCAGGGTGCTATGTGTCAGAACCAACTCCGTGGCACACCACCACAACCATCACCAATGTGATGGCTGGTGTGCCACTGTGGATTAATGCACTAGACTTACAAAGTCGGTTTGAATCACAAGGTTGACAGTTCAAGCTCACCAGCTGCTCCTCGGAAACCCTTACAGGGTCACTATGGGTTGGAACCATCAAGTTGTCACTTAACATCAACAACAATGTGATGACTGGACTTCTGCTGTGGCACTGTAGGATAAACACTGGATTGTGAACCACAAGGTCAGTGGTTCAAACTCACCAGCTGCTTCTTGGAAGCCCTGTACAGGGTCATTATGAGTCAGTACTGATTTGACGGCACTTAACAACAACAACAACAACAACAACAATGTGATGGCTGGTACTGTGGTTGTTTTGGCAAGGCCAGACCAAATGACTTCACAGACCTTATATGGTTCATAGGTAGGATGGTCTTCATCCCTGACTAAGAACAAGTGTTCACTAGTCTTCCTTTTACATTTAAACAAATCCTAGTGTGGAGCTGTAAGATAGGCACTGGACTGCTAATCACAAGGTCCATTGTTCAAACCCACAGGTGCTCCTTGGTAATCCTATACAGTGTCACTGTGAGTTGGAGATAACTCGACGCCACTTAACAAACATGATAAACCAATCACTCCAAACTGGGAAGTAGTCAAACCCTATTAGAAGCAATTGGTTCAGTATGTCCTCTTGTACAAAGTTAGAATGTTTTCTCTAAGCTATTTGTATTCTGCTCAGTTTTCCCTTTGATTTCACTATGCTTTCTTATACTACAAAGTAATGAGGAGTTTCTCTCTGGTTCACTCTTGAATTCTAAAATATATACTATATAACTTCTAGTATTTGTGCAATCAAAATAGACCAAACAAAATTTATTAGAAAATACTAGAAACTGATCGTTTGAAATAGTGCCTGGCAATATCTTTTCTCTTTGTAGGTTAAATGGTTCTGTCATGTGATATTAGGACTACACTAAAATATGTTAGGTGAATCCATAAAATATTTTGGCCGGCAGTAAAGCGTCATCTCTTTGACCATGTCTTATGATTCTGGGCAAAGGATCCAGGACTCAGAGGATAGAGAACTAGAATACAAAGTAACTGAGGTATGTGCATTGGTCAGAACTGTGCAATCAAGGAGATTAAAGTCAGGTATGTAATTAATTCACCTTGGTCTCTGCATTATTCAATGTGATTCTTACCCTACACTATGAACTTAATAAAAGTTTGTTAAATGAGTGAATGAATTCAGAAATCCAAGGCCAAAATTCTAAAATGTTTCTTGTGGCCTCAGAGCTATAAGTAAAACTTTTAGGACACTGAGTGTTCCTTCAAATATGCTGGGAATTGATCAGGTGTTTCATGGACTTGACATTAGGTGTGTATGTCTTGCCACTGAAGAGAAACCTTAAGGTATTTAAAAATCTAACATCACTTGCTGAGTGGAAGATTCCACTGTAAAGCTGCAAGGTTTCCCTGATGGTTTGAAGCCAAGATTTCTCTAGCTAACTATTATTGTATGAAACACTATCCTAAAATTTTAATGATTTTAAACAACCATCTTATTATATCTAAGGGTTTCATAGGCTAGGAATTTGAACTTGGCTGACCTAGATTGCTGGGGACAGCATACGCAGACCCTGGGTTGATCAGTGGCCCTGTGACATGGA
>NW_006408613.1:12507585-12508466 GCF_000296735.1 Chrysochloris asiatica | reverse complement strand
GAGGCTGGACCCCAACATAGGACCTCGACACTAGATGATTTTTTATTACAGGTAATATCCTTTTACATCTGGTGGGAGGTCAGGTTTGGAGGGTCAACTATGACTTTATTCATAGGTCTTGTGAGTGAGAAGCTTAGAAAGCAGGGTTCAGTTGATACTGTTGACCTGAATGCGTATATGTGATATATCCAACATTATAGACTCAT
Source organism: Chrysochloris asiatica (assembly GCF_000296735.1). Lineage (NCBI taxonomy): Eukaryota > Metazoa > Chordata > Mammalia > Afrosoricida > Chrysochloridae > Chrysochloris > Chrysochloris asiatica. The sequence continues at coordinate 12,508,260 of NW_006408613.1, read as the reverse complement.
TGTACAGTAGTCTAAGATACAGGAAGAGGAACTAGTCAGTTTTTTATGGCCTGGGAATGTTGGCAAGCACAGTTGTATTTCTGCTAATCGTCTCTCAGTTTGTTGTACTGTGGTGGCTTGTGAGTTGCTGTGATTCTGAAAGCTATGCCGTCGGTATTTTAAATACCAGCAGGAAGTTTTAGATGAGCTTCCAGATGAAGTCAGACTGGGAAGAAGGAGTAATGAACTACTTCAGAATATTTAGTTACTGAAAACCTTATGAATAACAGAGAAACACTGTCAGATATAGTGCCGGAAAATGAGCCCTTCAGCATGGAAGGCACTCAAAATGTGACTGGGGAAGAGCTGCCTCCTCAAAATAGAGCTGAATGTGATGACATGGATGAAGTAAAACCCTTGGGATAAAAGCCCACAGGACCTTCTTTGTTGATGGGGCACAACTCAAAATGAAGAAAAACAGCTATAAACATCCATTGAAAATTGGAACATGGAATGTAAAAAGTATGAATCTGGGAAAATGGGAAGTTGTCAAAAATTATATGCAATGAATAAACATCGATATCTTAGGCATTAGTGAGCTAAAATGATTGGTATTGGCCATTTTGAAACTGATGACTACATGGTTTACTGTGCAGGGAATGACAAATTGAAGAGGAATAGTGTTGCATTCATTAT
>NW_006408613.1:12499041-12505120 GCF_000296735.1 Chrysochloris asiatica | reverse complement strand
TTGGTACTGACTTGATGGCACATAACCACAACATATTGGTCAAGCCCACATACATTCTTGGGGAAGGCATGTCAACTCCCCCATTGTTTGGAAAGGAGTGTCAAATAATTTGTGACTATCTTTAATCTATAACAAAGAACCTCAAATTTAAAATGTGGTGGATATCTGAATTAGAACAGTCTTTTGTCTGTCCATTTATATCTGATTTTCCAAAGGACTAAGTGACGCAATAGACATTGGCTACCCTCTGGTAGCTTAGTGGTTATGAACCAGGCTGCGAACCACAAGGTCAGCAGTTCAAAACTACCAGTGGGTTCCGTGGGAGAAAGATGAGGCTGTCTGCTCCCGTAAAGATTTACAGCCTTGGAAACCCTGTACAGGGTCGTTATGTGTCAGAACTGACTCGATGGCACTTAACAACAACAACAACCTAAAATGAAAGGGTGATAAAGACATGAAGTGACTGGCTTACAAGTTTTCAAGAGGGAGTTTAGTTAAGAGTGTGGGGGAGAAGATAGAGTCCCCACTGAATAGTTGTCATCTTGTCTAGATGGATCTGGTGAAAAGAGATGGGGATAAGATTCTTATGATTCAATAGTGAATAATTGTTACCATGACTAATTGTGAATCTCACAACTGTAAATGTAGAAGTTTTGTTATATAAAGGGGGAAGTAGTTAATGTTACAGTTCAAAAACAGAGGACCCTAGTACCATGAAGGGAGGAGAGCACAAATGGAGTGTGGGACTTTATCGAGAGAAGCAGCTACACCAGAGATGGGGGCATAGATGAGGACATAGAGAGAGGGAGCAGCTGAAGACTCTAGATTCATGGAAAGAGAAAGACTGAGTGCTGGCGGCCAGGAGGCAGTCTTACAGAATATGCACATTAGTTGTTTAAATTATTATATAATCCTCAGTGTTTTGTGTACCCCCTCCCCCCCCCCACCAATAAAAACAAAACAAAACCCATAGGGAATGGAAACAAGTACTGTTGGATGACGATACATGGAAGAGATTGTAATCACTGTAATAAAATGATGAGTGTAAAACCGATGTTCTCCCATGTAAACGGTCACTCAGTTCACAATAAAAACTTAAAAAAACAACAACCCCAAAACCAAAACCAGTTTCCTTCAGGCTGGTTGTATCTCTTTAACCTCCCTCAGAATTTTTGGTACCTAACCTGTTCTTCCGTTAGCTATGTAGGATGAACTAGACACACTGAAATGAAACCATAGATATATCCATTCTTGGTACCAAATGGGATAAAAAAATTAGGTTATTCTTTTAAAAATAAGCTCATTGAAGGCCAATGTATCACTAGGAATGTTTATTCTTAAATTATTAATGCTGTCTTGGCACCTTATTAAAACAAATTAAATATAGTTATTAAGAAATGCTTTAACTCATCTGTCAGCATCTATCAGCAGAATCAACATATGATGCTTCACCAGCCTTGCCTAGTGTTTCTATGTAAATTAATTCAATTTTATTTTTTTGGTTATAGCTGCTACATGATAGCGTGACTGTCCTAGCGGTTTTAAGAGACGCAGTAGCAGTAATCTGTTTTGAATTTAGAAAGGCTTTTTGTTGTCATTTTACCCTTAGTAATATAGCTTTTACTACCTTGTGTTTTTCTATAATACTTAGATTGTTACCTTTTGTAAATATTTGAAGTATGATATATATACAGAAAAGTTCACAAATCATAAATGTACAGAAAATACCTTTGGAACTTATGACTGAATCAAGGAAAAGAATACTGAATCAAGGAAAAGAATCAAGGAATAGAATTCCAGAAATTGCTTTGAATCCCCATTGCTATTAATACGTACCCTTTCCCAAAGGTAGCCTCACTGTTGACTTCTAATGTGATATTATGTTTTTCCTGTGTTTGAATTTTCTATACTCAGAATTATACTGTAGACACTCTTTTTGCATTAGCTTCTTTTGCTCAACATTGTAACTGTGTGTGATGTTGCTGTTCTGACCCATGGCAACCCTCTATAGGGTTTCCAAGGAGCAGCTGGTGAGCTTGAATTGGCGACCTTGTGGCTCAAAATGACTTTGCAGTCCAGAGCAGTAACCCACAGCACCATATCATTTTAGTCTCATTATATGGAAATCCATTTTACAAATACACCACAGTTTATTTAACCAATCTGTTGCTGACAGGCATTTGACTTATTTCTACCGTTTTTGTTAACATGAAAGGTGCTGCTGTCAGTATTCTTCTACAAGTGTTTTGATATATATGTGCCTACCTATCTATTAGGTACATAGAAGCTGAATTAGCAGTTCACGGGATATCAACATGTATTAGTTTAGTTGTTCAGACAAAACAGTTTTTCAAAACTAGTTGTGTCCATTTATATTCTTGTCATTATATTGTTGTTGTTAGGTGCCCTCAAGTTGATTCTGACTCATAGTGACCCTGTATAGGGTTTCCTAGGAGCAGCTGATGGCTTTGAACTGTTGACTTGTGCTTAGCAGTCCAGTGCTGATCCTAAAGTGCCACAACAAGAGGTGTGATATAAGGGTTCCCTTTTATCTACAGTCATTCCAGATTTGGAGTTGTTAGTCTTCACTTTAGCCTCCCTTGTGTTGAGTAGTGGTATCACAATGTGGTATTTATTTGCCATTGGAGACCCAGTTGTATAACACGTGTGTTCAAATAATTTGCCGTTTTTCTATTGGGTGATCTACCTTTTATTTATTTATTTATTAACTGACTCAGACTGGTATGTATCTGTGTATGTTCTACATAAGGGTCTGTTATTGGATATATTTATTGAAGGTATACTTTTCTATCCTCTGGCCTACCTTTAAATTTCTTAATGTTATCTTTTGATGAACTGAAATGCTTACATTTTAGTGAATTGTATAAACATGTTTTTCAATTTTTCCTAACAATTTTTTTTTTTGTGCCTGGCTTAAGACATCTCTCTACCTCAAGGCAAGGAGAAAGTCTCCTATGTTTTCTTCTAAAAGGTTTGCTATTTTATCTTTTAACTTTAGATCTGCAGTATTATCATGTAAGACAGTAATCAAGATATAGTTTTCATTTCAAGAGCACAAATTTAACCTCAAGACTCCATGGGCATCCGAGAATATGTAGAAATTCTGTACCTGTGTAATTTGTTCTTTTTGTTATTATGTGCTGTGGACTCGGTTCCGACTCATAGTGACCCTGTACAGGGTTTCTGAGGCTGTAAATCTTTACGGGAGCAGAAAGCCTCATCCTTCTCCCGCGGAACAGCTGGTAGTTTTGAACTGGTGACCTTGTGTTTTGCAGCCTGATTCAAAACCACTACGCTACCAAAGCTCCGTGCATGTGTAATTTGGTGACTGCTTAATAGCTATCCATTTTTTACTTATAAGCAATTTTAGGTTTCTGGAGTTTTGTAATGGGACTTGAAATGGGTAAGACTAGCCCTGTATGTCGTTGTTAAGTTCTGTCCCCTAAGTTCCGACACATAGCAACCCTGTATAGGGTTTCCAAGATGGTGAATTTGAACCACTGACTTTGTGATTCACAGTCCTGTGCTTATTCTACAGTGACACATCAGGAGTCTAGTATACTAGGCATAAAATAAAGGTTTGTTGAAGCTATGCATTTGTGCCTAGAATTACAGTCAGAAATATCAAGGAAGAGGCAGTGAATTACAGCAATATCAAAGGAAACATGTACTAACAGGTAAGACTCTGAAAAAGGAGACTCCAGGAAAGATGCCCTAGAGCAATGATAATGGGAGAGAGATTTTTATGAAACATCCTGACTAAAGCAATGTTGTTGTTGTTGTCGTTGTTAAGTGCCGTCGAGTCGGTTCCGACCCATAGCGACCCTGTACAGGGTTTCCGAGGCTGTAAATCTTTACAGGAGCAGAAAGCCTCATCTTTCTCCCGCGGAACGGCTGGTAGTTTCGAACTGCTGGACTTGAGGTTCGCAGCCCGATTTGTAACCACTACGCTACCAGAGCTCCTGACTAAACCAATAGGTGGAACCAATTTAGATAAATTCTGCTGTTGTTGTGTGCCATCAAGTCAGTTCTGACTCATAGCGACCTTATGTAGGGTTTCTGAAGAGATGCTGGTAGATTTGAACAACCAGTCTTGCCATTAGCAGCCCAGTGCTTTTATCCCACAGCAGCACACAAGGATTCCAGATAAATGCTAGGTAACGATTATTATCAGTGTGACCAAGACACATGTTCTTATTGAATATCGCAGATTTCAGAAATCTATTTCCTTATCCTCTGTATTTCAGTCTTTCTTAGTCTGTCTATTGAGTTGCATGTTCTTTAGTTAGGATTCTTCTTTTTCCTTCTTTATGCTGTAGAGAAAATAATTAAAAGGGTGGCTGTTTTTAAGATGTAATTCTATTCATTAAGTTGGAGATTAGCTAGAGGAGGCAGAAGACAGGAAGAATTCAAAATTATGTCCAAAACTATCCTTTAGAATTTGCAAACACCTCAGGATAATATCAGGTAATACATTTTGATTACCTTTAACTTGATATTCTTGCTATATCATTGAAACTGCAGTTTATTGCATGAAATATATGGGGTTTTTTGAATCTATTGACTGTAAAGCTTGAGGAATACAATTTAAATTGTATGCACCATGGCAGATCCTGATCCATAGCAAGTATTGGAATTCTGGAGGGTGTTTCTTTGAGGTTTAATTCAGTCAAGGAGTATGGATTAATATATACAAGGCTGTGATGAAATTTTCCATTGAAGGAAGGTTATAAAGTATACTCTTCAATATTGTAATTCATATATGTGCCTGATTCTTTAAAAAGCAGGGATTCTACATGACTAGAATGCTAGTCAAGTACCCTATCAATGCCCCCCCTTTTTTCCAAAGTAACAGTGTTGATTAAGATGATAATGAGGATGTTATAATTGAATTATTTAAAAGAAACCTTTATGAATGCTGTACAATCTTCCAGAATTAGGAATAGCACATTTATTTTTGGTTATGTACAGAAGATATTCAGTATGTATTTGTTGACTGAATGAACAGAACCATAAATATTATTTTTAAGTTAACATGTTTCATTTAAATCTGCATTTCTCTAAGTTTTATCTTCTAAAAAATAAAGGATCCCTTTTGTGAATGTCTAATTCTTCATGACTATATTCTACCATTGTTATAATGAATTCATATTTTTTAGTACAATTAAAATACATAACCCTATGCTCTGAGAACCTTCAAGAAAATGTACGCATTTATTATGACTGTCAACGTGTAAGAAACAGACAAAACAAACACACAGAAATTTTGTCTCTGGTATGAAGATAAAAAAATAACAGCACTGGAAAAATCCTCAAAGCATTGAAATTCTATGTTAAAAACATCCATAGTTATTTTTGTAGTGGTCCTTTTCCAGTGATCTTTCTTCTTCACATAGGACTATCAGATTATCTTTTCAGGGCTCTGCTGTTTTTCTGTATTGCTTGATGTGGGATGTTACAACAAGGGCAGCAAGAATCTATGCTGTTTAAGCGATTCACTTACTAGATGTTACTGCAGTGTATTTGGATCCAAGTAAGTAATAGAAAAAAGGAAATGTTTGATGTTCAACCATTTCAAGAGGTAGCATATGATCAAGAGCCAATGATCCTGAAGGAAGAAGTCCAAGGTACATTGAAGGAATTGGCAAAGAACAAGGCACCAGGAATTGATGGGATACAAATTGAAATCTTTCAGGAAAGCGAGGCAGCACTGGAGGTACTCACTCATCTATGCCAAGAAATTTAGAAGACAACTATCTGGCTGACTGATTGGAAGAGATTCATATTCATGCCTGTTTGACAGAGAGGTAGGTGAACCAATGGAATACGAATATCATGGGACAATGTCTTTGATATCCCATGCAAGTAAAGTTTTACTAAAGGTAATACAGAAATGGCTGCAAGCATACATTAACAGAGAACTTCCAGAGATTCAAGCTGGATTCAGAAGAGGACGTGGAATTAGGGATATCATTGCTGATGTCAGTTGGATCTTGGCTGAAAGCAGAGTTACCAGAAAGATGTTTACCTGAGCTTTATTGACTATGCAAAGGCTTTC
>NW_006408613.1:12486376-12498026 GCF_000296735.1 Chrysochloris asiatica | reverse complement strand
ATGGCACCTATCAACAACAACAAGTAATTGATATGAGAATGTCATTTGATGGTAGATAGGAATTATGAACACAAAAGGAAAATTGTATATAACAGTATATAAATTGGTTCCTAGAAATCTGTTTCATCTTTATTTCAGCATCCTGTTTCATGCAAAATGAAATGTCAAAGAAAGATGAAATGGTAAGCAAAAAAATAGGACATGGTCAAGGTTAGTTGAATGAGGTGTGGACAGTTGCCAAAGATAAAGCAGATCAGGAGAAAAGATAACCAAAAGTCAATCATAATATTTGGAGAGATTTCAACTGAGTATCAGTGTAAGATTGGGGTGTACTGGGTTTGCTAAGAACATAAAACAAGGGAATTTGAAAAAGTATGTGTGTTAAGTCCAGATGAAGTACTATGGATAGATGGAGTCTATGTTTCATGTTGGAATGACTCACCAGATGTGAACTAAATGTGAAAATTTTCACTACAAATTATAAGTAAGCACAAATAAGCCTGTGCTTACCTTGCTTACAGGCTATTCCATCCATGTCAGGGTTTATAAACTAGAAAAGAGAGTTTGATTCTATAGAAATGTGCTAGGGGATTGGGAAAGAGACAATGTCATACCTAGAAGCAGAATCTTAAATGTGGAGAATAAATTGAAATTGTTCAATATACATTTGTAAGGAAACACAAGTCAATCCATGCTTGCCTTACTTACTGAGTAATCTGAACAAAGTCCCCTGACTTTAAAGGTAGAGCATATTAAGTTTGCTTCAGACAAGAGTATTCATCTGATCAGTATGCTTTGTATCGGAGTCCTGGTGTGGTGTTGTAGTATAAGCACTGGATTGCTAATCACAAACTTGCTGGTTCAAACTCAACAGTCGCTCCTCAGAAACACTGTACTGGGTCACTTGTGTGAATGGGACATTTCTGGCACCACAGGAGGAAGAGAAGAACAAAGGGTACAAGGCTCTGTTTGCCCTGTGTTTCTTCTGGCTGACACAAGTGCACAGCTGCCACTTACATCAAAGGAAGTGCAGCTTACAGGGATGACAAGGAAGATCAGACACTGGCACTTAACGTTTTCCTTTTATTTTCTCATGATTACTAATGCCAGTGCCCTGGGAGATGGGATCGTTTTAACATCAGTAGAGGCTCATTTCTAAAAGCACTCATGTTTGTACAAGACAGAAGCAAACAGAAATTAATATTAAGACATATCAATGCACATCCAGATATACTTCATAAGTATTAAATTTTCTCGTTATAAAGATATCATATTCTTAGAAGAACGCACAGAAAAAATAATACAGACACATTAAAACCATCCAACATTAGAAAGTCTCCCAACGTTGACCATCTATCATGTGCTAGGTACTGCGCTTAAAATGATTACTAATAACATACAGGGAATTTCCATACAGTATTCTCTCTATATGCCATTGTCTCTCTCTGTCTCTACTTCCCCCTCTCTCTGTGTTACTAGGGCTTCTTGTGCATAACTCAGCCTTAATAAATATTTTTTGAAGAAAATAAAAGGAAGCAGCTAGCCATGATCAATGTTGTTTTATATGGATATATGTCAGACAGTAGTCAGTTGACAAAAGAAAGCAAATACTGTCCTTCGTGCAAATAGTTCTGACTAGTGGATGCTAGAGCCACTGCATATGATGCTGGTAGATCTTCATATCTATTGACAGTTAGGCATTAGTATTATTTTTATAATTAGTGCAACATTATTATAGCCTAGAATCCCTTATAGGACAGCTCCACCTGTCACATTAGATCTCTGAGTCAACTTGATTATATACAAGAACAAAAAGTATAAAGTTAAATTTAATCAGCCAAGCCAAGTTTGCAGAGGACTCTTGTTCAGTCCAACTTTCTTGGATCCTAGAATGCTCTGTCAGTTTCCTGTTGCTGCTGTAACAGATTGCCACAAAGATAGCTTATTCAGCACATTTTTATTATCTTACAGCTTTGGAGTGTAGCAGTCCAAAATGTGTGCCAGAAAGCTAAAAATAAATGTGTCAGTGGCCATTGAAGAAAATCTATTTCTTTGTGTTTTGAAGCTTAGAAAGGCTGTCCATGTTGTGTGGCTTATGGCTCCTTCTAGTGATTGCCTTATTTTAACTTCTGTTTCTGTTGTCATGTCTTTTTCTCTGTGTGTCTTTCACTTAAAGGACTCTAGTAGTTATATTCAGTTCACCTGGACAATTTAAAATAAGCTTCTATGTAGTAAAGAATTTGGACTTGTCCAAAGAGAGGCTTGACCTTTGTCTCTGTTTCCTAGGAGATAACTCTAAGCCCGTAGGATAGGAGTCCTGGTGTAGCTCTGTGGGTTAAAACACTGGACTGCCAGGTCAGTTTGAACTGCAAGGTCATCAGTTCAAGCTCACAACTGTTCCTCGGAAATCCTGTACAAGTTGCTATGGGTCAGACAGACTCAACAACACTTAGCAACAACAACAACCCCAAGGTCGGTGGTTTGAATCTACCAACTGCTCTCTGGAAACCCTACACAGAGTCACTACGAGTAAGAAATAACTTGACAGCACTTAACCATAAGGATTGTCTTTGTTATTCATGGTGGTCCCCTTAACTACATCTGATCATTTGTTAATGATGTTTATGTCAACGACTCCATGAGTTACTGCACTGGGTGACACAAACCCTAGAGTATTTTGAGTACAAGAGAAACTTCACTTTGGATTTTACCTGGACTCTACCCTTTCTTTGGATAGTTTTCATTTGTATCCTTCCTCAGACCAGAAGTATAATAGTTTTCAGTGAGTTCTATGAGTTTTTCTAGTAAAATTTCAAAACAGGTTTGTTTTGGGAAAACTAAAAACTTGTAGGCCCCCATCTCAATGTCCTAAATGCAATCACATTTGCAAATTTCCTTTTTCCATTTACAGGTTCTTGATATTCAAATGTGAAAATCTTTGAGGAGGGGTATTGTTCTATCAGATTTTGTTGTTACCACTCCCTTGTTTTACAGAGGTAAGGTGCTGTAGGATAAGCACTGGACTGTAAAGTGGGTTTGAACTGCAAGTTCTGTGCTTCAGGTTCACCAGCTGCTCCTTGGATACCCTAAACAGGGTCACTCTAAGTTAGAACTGACTCAAAGGCACTAATCGACAACAACAAAACAAGGTTAAACTTACTCCTGGTGTGGTTCTGTAGGATCAGCACTGGACTTCAAACCACATGGTTGTTACTTCAAACCCACTAGCTGATCCCCAGCAACTCTATACAGGGTCATTATGAGTCAGAACCAACACAATGACACTCGAAAACAACAAACAAGGTTGAAGAGTCCAGGTAGTTTAGTGGGTCATGTGTTGGGTTGATAACTGCAAGGTCAGAAGTTCAAATCTACTAATTTTGCGCTGTAGGAGAAAGATGAAACTTTCTGCTTCTGTAAAGATTTGCAGCTTTGTAAACTCAATACAGTGTCATTATGAGTTAGAAGCGACTACAAGTACACAACCACCATTACCATCATTAAGCAAGGTTAGAGTTCACAGATAGTAACTGTGTCTGTGTTTGGTATAATAAACCAAGTAGACTATGAGAATCCATGCATATTCTAATTCAGAATAACTAGTGCTAATGTCCTTAAATTGCATCCTTCTTGATTTAGCTTCTACTATTGTGGTACCATTAATTTGCTTGATGAGGTTTTCTGTCCAAAGTCCTCTTAACCCCTACCAAATGACTAGGTTGTTGTGGAATGCTTTTGAGTTGATTCCAACTCAGCGACTCTGCATAGGGTTTCTGAAGTAAATTCTTACAGGAGCAGAAGCCTCATCTTTCTCCCTCAGAATGTCTGGTAGACTTGAACCACCAACCTTGTCGTTTGCAGTCCAGTGCTTATCTTACAGAGCCACCATGCTCCCAAGTGGTTGGGTAGAACCTTGCAAATAGCATGTACAGGACCCTATCTCTCAGATTGGTTAGTTTTGCCATCCCACTAGGTTTAAAAGAATCATCTTTGAAAGAGAGACAAAAGATCCCAGGACCATCAAGAAAGAAAGCTATTAGTGGAGAGCATGAGATCCCTACCTGGAAAAAGCTGAGACATGGAGAGACAGCAGCTGTAGGCTTTCATGCCCATAGACTAAGTAAATCTGAGTGCCTGCGAGCAGGAGTTTGGCTTGCTGAATGTGCCCTTTGGGCATTTATAGACAGGCTTAAGGAGCCTTGTAACACTTGCCCAAGCAATACAGAGGCCAAGGGGCCACATGGCTAAGAGACTGAAAACAAGAGTGAGAGGTGTCTGTAGGATGGCAGAGAAGAGGCATTCCTGACTGGAGGACTGCTGCATCCTGAGTTGTTTCTTGTCCTGACTTGTGCTGTGTTCACTTCATTAGTAAACCCAATATTTGTGAGTATTGTCTGTGAGGTATGTGCGGCTACTGTAATGGATTATGAAACCCAGATATGAAGCAGAGAATGCTGTGGGAGAGATGGTTGATGTTGAAAAGGGCAAAGAAGGTTGTAGACTGGAGGTCTGTCTGACATTTGTTTTATAGGCATTTGCCTTGGGCGGATTTTGAGTTTAATTCTTCTTTCCCCTTGTGAAGCCATAGGAAGTCAGACATGACCTCCTTGGCATTTTTTTGCAACTATTTAGAGCACTTCTGCTCTTTGGACCCTCCCTCTTGACTGTTCTTTCACCAACATCCCCCTCACCTCACCCCCTTGTTCCTTTGTCACAGCTTAGAACAATAAGAAAATAGAATGGTGAGCCTGAAAAATCAGTTGCAATGGGAATGGAAGAATACCAGGAAAAGAAATAAGATATGGACAAAATAATAAAATTATAATATTTTATTTTTTGTTAAGATAATGGAATATCTTACTAGGCTATTTGTACCCCACCCTTCTTACCCCTCCAATAAACATATATTGTTGATGTTAAGTGCTGTTGAGTCAGTTCAATTCATAGTGGCCCTGTATAGGGTTTCCAAGGAGTGGCTGGTGAGTTTGAACTGCCAACCTTACCATTTTAAGTCCAGTGCTTATGCAACAGTGTCACACCAGGTCTTCCTCTTAATGCTATAATATGATCCTATAGTATTTTTTTTACCCAAATATAGAAAGTATATTATTTGTCTATCAAGAAGGTGTCTCTAAATGATAGTATTTTGACAATCATACATCAGTTCCCAAAAAAATTGTGCTTTTTAGAACTTGCTGTTGTCGTTTTTGCTTTTCCTCATAATATTTCTTTTATGGTTATAATGAAGAATAATAATAGCCAAATGTATATGGATACTCACCTAGTACCAAATGGTGATGATTCTTCTCCCATTTCGAACAATTCAATATCTTAAAAGCAAAGTATCAGGTTGGCACATATATTATGTTACTGTTTAGTGCATGACTCTCCATTGTGTACATCATCAAAATAAAAGATCAAATTGAGCATAGTTACCATTATAACTTTGACTTTTCTCTAGGAGCATCAATCACGGATGCTCTTATTTATAAATATTTTCCATTCAAAAGTTATTTATAAATATTTCCTTTCAGAAATATTCCACATGTATCAAACTAGGAAATATGATAATTTGAAAAAAAATTCTATTGTCTATCTCACGATGATCATTGCAAAATTTATGGGCTATCAACTGGTAAAGAGAAACAGAATCTTACTATGTTGTCTTGGGAACATAAACAACATTCTGTTTTAATTTTACTACACAGGAAGTACTAAAGAGCTCATTTGTTCCTCTTTCAAATAGTTATATCTTGCAAATTCAAAATAAGTAAAGAAACAGAGAAATATGAAAACTACAGTTAATATAATTAAGTGTCATAACTTTAAAAAAATCATTACTGTTTAGAAGTGAATCTCACTATACTCAGGAGGGATTTAATATCTGTGAATTAAAAATTAATCTATAATATTAAATTCAATCCAGATTATTTAATTTAAGTAGATAATATGCATTAATCAAAGGTGATTTCTAATGGAAGCTAAAAAACACAGGCTATATTTTTAGAAATCATTAGAGATTATTTTTCTGTTCTTTGTATTTTCTTTAACCTTGAAAAATGTATTACACTGAAAAACACATTTTCTCTATGATGTAGCATAAAGCAAAGTTGTCTAAAATAATATTGCCTATCTTCCCACCAAATAGAAAATGTAAAAATGTTGGCTTTTCATTTGTTTCTGACCTCTATGTAACTAACAGTGACTTTCAGCTAAGATAACTGTTTTTTTTGTTTTTGTTTTTTTTTTGGTTTTGTTTTGTGTTTAATATTTGTGTAATCTTCACTTAAAATGGCTTATGATCTAAAAGGTTGCTTGTAAGTCAGGTGTTCTGAGCTGAGAACTTTTGTTTATAAACCATGGTAGGATTTTGTGAGCCTGCCCATTAATGAAGCAGATCATAGGAAGTTCCTTTCAGAGGTGCTTTGTAAGTAGAGACACCTGCCTTTTAATGATTACCACAAGTGAAAGAAATGCTAATTCACAGAATTAGCTTGATTTTCTAGGCTTTCTCCCTCAAATTGCCACCTTTCCTTGCCTGGGTGAGACCCTGACTGACCATGGTTACATGTGGGTTTCGGTACCTCTTCCTGGCTGATTCACAGGGCTTCCCAGTGCCCCCCAGCTTCAACTCTCACTGGGTCCTGGGCTTTGTTGGTTAAGGATTGAACCTAACACTCATTCGGTGATTTTGATTAATAACCCACACAAGATTGGTTTTTATCTTGTCCTTTTCCACTGTGGTGGGTTGTCCAATTTAACACTTGTTATATCTGAATTAGAATAGAAACTGGAATCATGAAACTAAAAGGGACTTAAAGAAGAATCAAGTCCAAGTTGTCCTGTACAAATGAGGAAGTTTCAGTGTATATGGAATTGGTTTCTAGTGTACTAGGAACTACACTCAGTGATCTACACACATAAGCACCTTTAATATTTAAAACCAATTTATGAGATATGTACTATTGTTTTTCCCATTTTGCAGTTGATAAAACTGAAGCTTAAAAGTAGTCCTGGTGTGGCACTCTAGGATAAGCACTGGACTGCAACGTCAGTTTGAACTGCAAGGTTAGTGATTCAAATTTACCATTCGTTCCTCAGAAAACCTATACTGGGTCACTATGATTTGGAATGGGCTCAATGGCACTTAAAAACAGCAAAAGAGAAGTTTTGATGATTCTGTCATATAAAGCAACTGGTAACTCACTTTTGTGATCTGATTGCAACACTCTGTTAGGACTCCTTGGCTGACAGACTTTTGATGTCTTTTAGTTAGAGATAAGACAGAACTGGATTGTGAGGCCAAAAGGATTGTACAATCATGCAAATAAGAGAAAAGAGTCACACATGGCAATTGAAAAACAAGAGGTGTTCAGAATAATTTTTTGGAAAAAAAGAAGATAAAACCCATAATTTGATTTTGAATACTCTTTGCAAACATTTATTTATATGAATAAATTTAATTCATTTATTCTAACCTTAGAGTGAATGAAGGTGGTTAGATGGCATGAATGATTAAGCATTTAATTGCTAGTTGAAAAGCTGATTCTTTGAACCTTCCCAGAAACACCTTGGACGCCAGACCTGGTGATCTGTTTATGAAAGGTCACAATCTTGAAAATCCTATGGACCACAGTTCTACCCTGACACACATAGGATCACCATAAGTCAGAATCAACTCTGTGGAAACTAACAACAACAGAGTGGATACTGTTGGTGTTTGCCTAGAATTCTTCAGATGATTTCTTTTCATGGTTTATTTATTTACTTGTGTGTGTTTGTGTATGTGTAAGACCTTGGGTGTGACTGTGCTTTTAGTAGCAGCATGTGTGCAAGCTTTGTCTGTAGGTGGAAGTGCAGAGTCATTTGAACTTCAAGGTTGGTGGTTCAAGCTCACACCAGCTGCTCCTTGGAAACCCTATAAAAGGTCGCTATGGGTCAGAATCGACTCAATGGCACTTAACAACAACAATAACCTAAGACAGACCTGTTGTTGTTAAGTGCTATCAAGTCAGTTCCGAATCACAGTGACCATGTATAGGGTTTCCAAGTAGCAGCAGGTATGTTTGAACTGTCAACCTTGAAGTTCAAACCGACCTTGAGGTGGAGTGCTTACCCTATGTGACAACAGGACTCAAGACAGAACTAGAATTGATTAAATAAATTGTAGAATTCCCAAACAAAAGGATTATGCAGATTTCTGCATTCCATTGGGTCACCTCTCTTTGGAATGGACACACATATGGATCTCTTCCAATCTGTTGGCCAGGTAGCTGTCTCCTAAATTTTCTGGCATAGACAAGTGAGCTCTTCCAGTGCTGCAGTTGGTTTACATATATTAATTTATATGTCATCATTTCCTGGAGCCATGGTTTTCACCAATATCTTCATTGTTACTTGGACTTCTTCCTTTAGTACTATCGGTTTTGATCACACACCACCTCTTGAAATGGTTTAGCTTCAACCATTTCTTGTTGAATGTTGGTACACTGCACCAAGAATGTTGGTACAGTGACTCTGTGTATAACATCCCTTTTCTTTTGTTCTTTCTTCATCATTAAATATTTTGTCCAAGGAATCCTTCAATGTTTCAAGTTAGGATTTGATTTTTTGTTTTCAGTTCTTCCAGCTTGAGAAATACTGAGCATTTGGTCTTGCAAAATTCTATCATGTGATCTTCAGCTTCATTTCTATCATCATTTCATATTTTCCAACCACTGATTCTTCCTCTTTGATTTCAACCTTCAAATCCCAATTACCAATAATTATCAATACATCTTGATTACATGTTTGATCAATTTCAGACAGAAGAAGTTGGTAGAATTCTTCAATTTTATCATCACCAGGAGTCCTGGTGTGGTGCTGTGGGATAATGCACAGGGTAGCAAGTTGGTTTGAACAGCAGGGTCAGTGGTTCAAATTCACCAGCTGCTCCTCAGAAACCCTATACAGGGTTGCTATGAGTCACAACTGACCTGATAGCACTTAACAACATTGTAAGTTTGAATAATAGTGGTATTAATTGGTCTTCCTGTAGGCATACGGAAAATATCCTAACACAGACAACATTGCCTTTTAGGATATTGAAATGTTCTTTTTGATGATGAATGCAACACCATTCCTCTTCAATTTGTCATTCTTGGCATAGCAAATCATATGTCTGTCAGATTCAAAATGGACAACACCATTCCATTTCAGCTCACTGATGCCTAGGATATCAATTTTTATGTGTTTTGTTTTTGACAACTTCCAATTTTCCTACATTCATACTTTGTAAATTCGATTTTCTGATTATTAATGGATATTTGCAATTGTTTCTCCTCATTTAGAGTTGTGCCCCATCAACAAATGAAGGCTTTACTCTATTTGCATCATCACTGTCAGCTCTACTTTAAGAAGCCAGCTCACTCCCAACCGTGTTTTGAGTGCCTTCTAACTTTTGTATTCTGGAACTATTCATGTTTTCAACTTCCAGCACTGTATCAGACAATGTTCTGTTGCTAGTCATAATGTTTTCAGTGGCTAAACATTCAGTAGTCATCCACCTCTCCTTCTTTCTAGTCTGTCTTAGTCTGGAAGCTCCGCTGAAACCTATCCACCATGAGTGAGCCTACTTCCAGCATTATAGTAAAAAGGAAGCCATCACAGTTAGACAAATTTAGATGAGTGGTAGAGTTTCAGAATAGACCAATTCAAATATGCTTTTATGAACTATAGTTTGTTTCATTTGATTTTTTATTATAGAATTGCTAGCTATATGTTTACTTTCTGTTTTATGGGATTTACTGATCTATTTTTTTTTTTAATCAAAAATTTATTTTATTAATTTGGTAGCCAGATGGTACCAATTCACTCCCAACTGAACTAATGCTGATTGACCACATTCCATGCTGGCAAACAAGATTAAAGATTCCCATGTGTGGCCTGAAACTGCTTAATATCTAAAATAATTTTCTTCTGGTAATTGAACTGCTGCTGATAAATGTGATCTTAAACTACAGTGGAACAGATTTTTTCTGATAGTAAATGTTTAATCTAATTTCCTATTAATCTTATGCTGTTGGTGTTATCTTGTGGTTGCTAAACGTAAAACCATCTTCAGAACATGCATTAACTTATGAAGTTATGCAGAGGGATTCCAAAACAATGAAAAACAACAACTTAGAAATGGCAAAGGCTAAATGGGGCCCCACTGGTTTTATTATCTGTGCATGTACTTAGTTTGCCTTTTTTTTAAAAAATTGGGTTATTTTAGTGATAGTATAAAGATCTCTGTCACCACAGAGATTATGCCAATTTGGTTTGTAACCCCTCACAACGGAATTAACCTAAACACGTTTTTGGGGAAATGATTATGATCATTACAGAGCACTGTGTATAGCTGTGGGAAGAGAAGATATTTTTATTCCAAGGCTAAAACAGTGTGACCTTTTCTTGTAAAAAGTGTTGTGAAGATATAAACTATCATTCTTTATTACTGATGAATTAACATACTCTGGACATAGTAACCAGTTTTTAAAAACCCTAGGACTAGGATAAGGAGCCCTAGTGATACTGTGGGTTAGGCTTTGGACTGCTGGCTGCAAGTTCAGCACCCCCAGCAGGTCTGCAGGAGGATAATGAGATTGCCTGCTCCTGCAAAGAGTTACAGACTCAGAAACCCTATAAGAGTTGCTATTAGTCAGAATCGGCTCAGTGGCAATGGGTTTAAATTGGTAGTTTGGAATACTAGAATGCGTGGAGCTCATGTGAAAAATTTGGAATGCACAATCTTTAATGCTCATATTAGTTATTGTTGTTAAGTGCCAATGAGTCATATTGTTGTTGTAAAGTGCCGTCAAGTTGGTTCCAACCCATAATGACCCTGTATAGAGTTTTTAAGGAGCAGTTGGTAAGCTTGAACTGCCGACCATGTGGTTCAAACCAACTATGTAGTCCAGCACATTAACCCACAGCGCCACACCAGTAATCATAGCATTCCAATTAATAGAGACCCTGCATAGGATTTCTGAGAAGTGGCTGGTGGTTTGAACTACTGACCTTGTGGTTAGCAGTCCAGTGCTTATTCTACAATGCCACACCAAATCCTGATATGGTAGCTGTTTTATATCCCTAAATCTTCTTTATACACTTCCCTTCTTGTCAATATTTGCTGAGAACTTGGAGAATTTTCTTATTCCAGCCTTCATCAGACACTCTGGAGTTACATGGATGTACTTGGCTCTTGGACCCAAATGATGGTAAAGTTAGGAGAGTCCACATGTAGTGAATGTTCCAGAGGATGCTGCATAACTCTGACTTATGCTGAATACTTTCCTGATGCTTTAGAGGAGTGGTTCAGGGTTCAGGTAGCAGGGAGATTTTCCTGAGGCATGAATTCTTTGTCCCAGGGCCAAAGGAGGCAGGCCTCTTGAGAGAAGATAGTATGTACATTTTTTCTTATGTATAAGTTTGTTTACCTTACATATTGTATGCACAATTATGCCTTTGTTTTCATATCATTTCACATGTACAGATGATATGATTTTTTTAAAAAATTGTGAATTGAGGGAAGGTTTACAGACTAGATCATCAATTTTGCATCCAACAAATCAAATACTTTGTTTTATTTCAGTGATTACAATTCCCTCATGTAACATCCATTATCCCA
>NW_006408613.1:12485230-12486276 GCF_000296735.1 Chrysochloris asiatica | reverse complement strand
TATTGACCAATCCGTGGTGAGCATGTGTTACTAGTGTTATTGTCTCTCCAATATACCTAGATATGGAAATTGAGCCAAGTAGCTGGAAATTGAGCTATGAGGTTGAATTTGGTGCCAGAATTGAGGGGTGACTAAGGGTACCTCAGGTTTCTCCAGTCTCTTTCAGACAAGTAAGCCTGGTCTTTTTTATAACAATTTTGAGTTTTGTTACATGTTTTCTCCCACTCTATCCAGGACCTTTTAATATGATCCCTTTCAGAACAGTTAGTAGTGGTAGAAGGGCACCATCTACTTCTGGTGTCAGGGTTGTGGAGGCGGATGCTCATGTGTTTCTTCAGTTCGTTGACCTAATTGATTCCAAGTGACTTCAGTTTTCATAACTCTTCTTTCCACAGCAAAGAGAGAGGAAAAGGGCTACTCATGAACTTTGCAGATCCCAGTCATTACTCATCAAAGTAGTCTTTGTTGACTGTGTTATGCTAATTATGTTATGCTAATTAACCATGGTGTCCCCTAAGACTATGATCCTGAGCCACCAGGCCCAGCAACTCATTTCCTCAAGGTATTTAGTAATACTTTCATACTATTGTACCCTGTATACTTCACTACATTCATAGATACACAATTCTGTTCCTCAGATCGATGTGTCTTTCACTATGCCAGTACCAGGTTGTTTTGAGCAAATATGGCTATGTAGTAGGTTGTGAGATCAGAAAGTGAGAGGCCTCCTACTTTTTCTCCTTTACTGATGCCTTCCTTATTCAGTATCGCTTTCCTTTCCATATAAAGTGAGTGATTATTTTTTTCCATCTCTTTAAGGAATGATGTCAGAATTTGGATTGGGATTGCATTATATCTATAGATTGATTATGCATATGGACCTCATCAGATGACATACATAGAAATCAAATGACAACCTCTGGCCAAAGAGATGATAGGAAAGCCCCATATCATCAATCAAAATAAGGCCAGAAGCAGACTGTGGGACAGACCATCAATTGCTAATTTGCAAGTTATGGCTAAAGCTGAAGAAAATTACAATAAAT
>NW_006408613.1:12468110-12483230 GCF_000296735.1 Chrysochloris asiatica | reverse complement strand
CAGAAAGCCTCATCTTTCTCTTGAAGAACAGCTGGTAGTTTCAAGCTGCTGACCTTGAGGTTAGCAGCCTGACTTATAACCACTACACTACCAGAGTGCCTCAAAACAGATGTGGGGAAACTTTTTCTGCTAAAGGTCATTGGATATTTAAACATCATTTATAACACACAAAATTATTAACCTAAAAATTAGCCTTCTATATTTGATCAAACATTTAATTAACTTAACCCATGTAATGGCTGGAACTGAAGTTACCTTGGCAGGTCAGACCAAATGAATTTGAGGACCTTATACAGCATGCTGGCCAATATTCCACATCTCTGTTCTATCATATTGGTAATAAGAGATTTATCTTCAGGCTCACTTATTAAAGCTTCTATTGATTCAAACCTACCTCTTTTTCTCCTGTCCATGTATTATCCATTCCTGACATCTAAGTATTAATCTTCTAACTTTCTGTTAGTAAGATTTGTGTTGTCTGAAGTCTTTCATTACTTTTGTCCATTTGACCTGTAGTTTTTTCTGTGTTAACCTCTCAATCTGTTGAAGGCCCCCAAATATCATTCTTTTAAGTTATTTTTCAGGTAATTCAAAGCATTTTCTTCTTCAGAAAAATTCTGGCTCTGTATCTTGATTACTTGTTTAGACCCTCTATCTTGATTTTTGGTGTGAACTTGAATGTCTGTTGTGTCTGAGACATTGTGATATTGCTGCATTTGTATTTAATTGGTGACTCCTGCTGAGAATGGAAGCATTTCCATAGTTATCTGTCTGTGCAGTTCACTTTAAGTTGGCTTTGACTAGGGTTGGTTGCTGTCTGTCATTGATCAGGTAGTATAGGAGCTAGTATTGGATCTTTCCCAGTGAGTTGGTTTTGGTTGTACTATATTGGCTCTTCCAAGGATACTGTTTTAGTTTTGTTTAATTTTTGTTATACTAAAGGAGCTCTGGTAGCGTAGTGGTTACAAATTGGGCTGTGAGCCACAATGTCAGCATTTCAAAACTACCAGCGGTTCTGCGGGAGAAAGATGAGGCGGTCTGCTCCTGTAAAGATTTACAGCCTTGGAAACCCTGTGTAGTGTTGGTATGAGTTGGAACCGACTCCACAGCACATAACAACAACAACAATATCAGGTGAGGCTAGAAGAGAACACACACACACACACAAGAAAGAAAAAGAAAAGTAAAACAAAACAAAAAAATCCAAAACTAATATGGAAGAAAACAAACCAACCACAGTGAGGAAACAGAAAGAGGTAAAAAAAAAAGTCAGCAGCAAGGAAAAAGAGAAAACAAAATCATAGAAGAGAAAAACAGATTATTAGAAGAAAGAAAAAGTACTAAACACAGTTAGCAGGAGGGAAGAAATCATAGAAGAGGAAAAATAAACCCAACCAGATTGTAGTAAATAATAATCAAAAGCTAAATCACCTACAAAATAATAATAGAAGAATGAAAGAAGTAGAGGGTAATAAAGAAAGAAGAAAAAAATGAAAGTACAGATAGAAAGGATATATAACAAGAGAAGGGAAAGATCAGAAGAAGCAGAAGAAAGATTAAACAAACAAAAACCATGAAAGAAAAAAAAAAAAAAACACACACAAAACAAAACTAGGACAGGTGCTGGACTCAGACAGGAGGAAACTTTGGTGGGCCTCTGCCAGAGAAGGAGCTCTGGAGGTGGGCGGGGGAGGGATTAGATTGTGTCCCTTGATGTAGTTTCTATCACCTTAGGTGTTTTCTGTGTTCAGGGAACCCAATCTGGAAGTAGTTCATACAGAACCTAAAGATAGCTTAGATCAGGACCTTTTAGGTCCAGAGGACATCAGGGGGTAGAGGGAATGGCCACCAGAGTGTCTGTTAGTCTAAGGCTGTCTGGGATTGCCTCTGCAGGTTGAGAACAGGGCTTACCTAAACCCAGTCACTGGGGGTAGTGCAGGGGCATCCAACTCACAATGATAAGATTCACAACTGCATGGTTCACAACTGAGCAGGAGCTGTGCTGGGGGCGGATGAGGGTGGGGGCTAGTCATGCCTTTGGCCACCAGTGATGTGTGAGGAACTAGAAAGGATTACGCCATTCTCATCATCAGTCGCCACTGTGCTTCTGTGCTACCTGACCACTGCCTGGCTCCAACGCCACTCACAAAAGTTCAAGATGGCTACTTTGCATTTGGTCCCCCAACACTGTTCACTTGTCTTATATCTTTGCCATATCTGTTCAGCTTCTTTTCCTCATAAATGTTCAAACCACTTCTCTGTCATTTCCTCTAAAGCTCTGGGTTCCAGGATTATCTATGTGTTTCATTTGCTCTTCCTTATCATTGTTATAAAAGGAGCCCTGGTGGTGTAGAGGCTTACATGTTGGACTACTAATCTCAGTATCAACAGTTTGATTTCACCAGTTGCTACATGGTAGAAAGATGAGGCTTTGTTCTCCATAAATATTTACAGCCTTGGAAACCCTATACAGGGTTGTTATGAGTCAGAATTGACTTAACAGCAGTGAAGTGGATGATTTGATGTGCCTTCTGCAAAACTGCTGCATCCTTGTGAGATTTTATTATGTAGCAGCTTGTCTTGAGTTATTGTTGTTGTTATTAGGTGCTGTTGAGTTGACTCTGACTCATAGTTACCCAGGATAGGGTTTCTGAACAGAAACTGGTGGGTTTGAACTGCCGAACTTGTGGTTGACAGTTCAGTGCTAATCCTTCAGCAACACACCAGAAGTCCAGGTCCTGCGTAGAAACTGGATTTGTGACACTAATGGCCCTTTCAGGCTTTGGGCTGGTGGGTGAACTCTCAGTACTGCTCTGCATCCCCATTGTGTTTCCTTGCTTCCCCATTGTGTAAAAATTCTCCACTTTAGCTAAAACAATGACCCTCCATGTATCGCAAGTCATATATATTACTTCCTAGGAAAATTCTGTTCTCATTCAACTAACTCTATTATCTTATGTGAGTTTCAAGACCCTGTTAAATATTATCGTTTCCAATTTAATAGACGAAAAAAAGTTGGATCAGAAGTGTCAATGACTTAAAGATCAGATAACTGATATAAGGCAGAGATAAAAGTTTAACCCTTTTTTTTTGACTCCAAATCTTTGCCCTTGTCCCGTTAACGTTATTAATTCTAGTGGGCAGAGTTTGAGTCCCAAGCCAGGCTAGGCTGTATTTTGAGTGACACAGACCTCTTGGAATACTATAGTGACATTGTTGTTTTGTTGTTAAGTGCCGGCGAGTTGGTTTGACCCATGGCCACCCTGTATAGGGTTTACGAGGAGCAGCTGGTGAGTTTGAATGGCTGGTTTTGCAGTTCCAACTGACTTTGCAGGGCAGCGCATTAATCCACTACACCGAAACTCCACGTAATGATTTTTGTAGTTCTGGACCTTAAACAGTTTCTGGAAGAATCATCTGATGCTTAAAACAGTAAGCAACAACGCAGGAATAAATCCATCATTAGTGTATATATATATTAGAAAGCATAATATACATATTTTCAAAGAACAAATTATCATATAATTTTAATATGTTTAAAATGGAGGTGTAGGAATCTAATTGTGTGCCATATATTTGAATCCTAAAATAGTTATTCTAAACCCAGCTGTCAGCAATGTTTCATTTTCATTTTTACTTGTATTCAATTCTGTGAGAGCAAGATGAACCAGGAGGAGGCTGGTTATTTCTGTTTATGATTAGCATAAAAATGTGTCCTATTGTTTGAACAGTGATCCATCAGTGTGTTTATTTAACCTCTGCCAAAATGGAGTGTCAGTACTTTCTCCAAATTCATAAATGATTTTCTTCAGTCAGGAAATATATTAAAAGTTGTCTGTGCAAAAACCAAAAACCAAAAAAAGAAAAGAGAAAAGAAAAATTAAATGAAGCTCAAAAACAAGATAAAAAAGCTTTTTTAATTGGCTACTTGACTAGCAAATAATTTCAGATCTTGTTTTCTTTCTGGAGCAGTTGTGGCAGCATGCATAACCAATATGGTTTAAAGTATGTCAGGAACATTAATGTGCACCTACAGTTCGATACAAGCTCATTTTAATTTGGTAAGTTGCCCTCCACATTTATATCCTTGAAATAAATCACCAGAAAATGTATTTAATGTTTGAAGGAAATAAATAAAAATTCTTTTGGCATTAAATGACATATTGTATCTTTAGTAAAAACTCAAGCCTCTTTCTCAATTTCTTACTGTAATTAGTAGACAGTCACATTGATAGAAAGATATATGACCAACTAGAACTTTTTCTTTCTGGGTAGCACAATTCAGCAACAGTGGTGAGAATGCAATTGTCTTGGTGTTTATGATAACACGACATATTAACAAAGTATTCATTGAAATTTTGTGACATACACTAATGCCTGCATGATATTTTGCCTGGATTAATTGATATTATGTTATGAAAACATATGCATAGTATTAATATAACTGTTCTAAGACTCTGTAGGAGTGAAAGCATGGCTTCATTGCTTTCAGAAAAGACTCATATAAACAAGGTACATGGATGTTTCATAGATAAAAACCCAAGAAACTGACTTGTGTGGCATCAGCTTTATTTTGCATGGGTTGCATGAAGAGGGAACACAGTTGGTTAATGGTGAGCAATGACTGTCAGTGCAGCAATGCTTGCGCATATTTTCTCCTTGCATACATAATGATGCATAGATTTCTGTTTTTTCTGGGACTCATTCAAGGATTCAATAGGTGAAGTTCCAATGAGCTGGAACCTCTTCCTTCAGCAGATGTTTCAGCAAATTGTTTTCCTGTTGCCATCGCTTCATGAGGGTTTTGTAACTCAAGAGATGACTTAACTGTCTGTAGGTGGCGCTGTGGGCTAATGAGCTGGACTGCCAAGTCGTTTGAACCTCAAGGTGGGCTGTTCAAGCTCACCAGTCACTTCTTGGAAACCCTGTACAGTGTACAGGGTCGCTATGAGTCAGAACCGACTCAATGGCACTTATCAACAACAAAAACCTATTTTACATTTTCTTGCTCTCAGCATGGCACAGTTTCTGTGTTTTTATTATAGGAGTGCATAGCATGCTTAACTATGCTTTTCTCCAAATTCATGGGTCAATGAGTTCACCCTTCTGATTAACTTCAAGACTTAACTGAGATTTTAGTTTTCTTTTCTACAGATTGACTGAACTCTCATCCACTTCTTATATGTGGATGGGATTCATGTTATTGTCACAAGAAACTATATGATCAGCAACACAAGACAACTACCTATATGTAAAATCACCTTACATTTATTTTAGACATAAAGTTATTAGCTATTGTTGTATAAGGGGAGCACGGTGCCTCTGTACTATAAAAACTGGACTGCGAACCAAAAGGTTGGTGGTTCAGATTCATGAGCTGCTTCTGTGGGAGAAAGTTGAGGCTTTCTGCTCCTACAAAGATTTACAGGCTTGGAAGTCCTATACAGGTCATTATAAGTCAGAACCCACTTGGCGGCACTTAATAGCATCCACATTGTTATATATATCCTATTGATATAATACTTATTTTTTCTCTGGATTTCAGATGTTTCTTATATTTGTCATATGAGAGGTACATTCTAAGTAGCATGTTGTCTGTTGTGACTGAACTGAAATAACAGTATTTATAAGGAAAATGGTATTAATCCAGTGGTTATCAATGGGGAATGAAGATCAACTGTGGAAAGAGCAGAGAGTTTTATTTTCTATATCACAAGGTTCTGTGTTATTTATCTGTTTTGAGGAGCATAGATTCTATTTCTAGCAATAAATAAGGGAAATATTTTTATAATATGGACAAGTAATTGCAAAGATACTACATTCAAACCAGTTATGCATCACAGGTATCAGTATCCTTTGAGCTATAATTTAATTGCACCAAAGTCTAATTCAATTTCTACTTGTTATCCGAGGGTCTCAATATCTCTGTAGTAGAATGGTTGTGAGACCCACTGGGATTTACTGTTTTGAGTACACAGTTACAAAGAGTGAGAAAGGACCATTACTGGATAATATGTATCTCCATTTGAATTTTTTAAAGCATGTTTTCAAAATTGTATTTGAAGATTTATTAGAAATGTAATAATCCTTTTGATGATTTCTGACTCATTGTTAAATAAAAATTCATTTAAACTTTAAATTTTCTATTGTTGTTTCATATTTATATACTTCTGCAGTGCTGTCATATTATGCTATATACATTTAAAATCTCTACATAAAGAGATACACATTAAAATTATTTTTTCCTGTTGATGATAAATATACACAGCAGAGCATACAAGAATTCAACAATTTCTTCATAAAGAGATACAACTGCACACTTATCAAGATGAATTGAACTTCAAGAAAAACAGACTAACCAGTGAGAGATTCTACCCTTATCTTTGAGTAGAATTTCTTCTGAACATTTTGACCAGAATGCATTTGGGGAAACCATATGTGCAGATGGCACAGGACCAGGCTGTGTTTCATTGTGTTGTGCATAGGATTGCTGTGTACTGGATCAGACTTGACAGCACCTGAAAACAACAACATATATATAGAAAGAATATAAGTCTTTGAAAGGCAATAGATATTATAGAAAATGTTTGACTGAGTATATGAATTAGACTTTATTTGACTTGAGGTGACAGAAATTAGCTTAAATTGAAAGATAATATATTGTACCATAAAGCTAATTAGGTGAGTCTTGTTGCAGAGGCTCAAACAATGCCATTAGGTTTCTCTCTATTTCCTTATCTTTATTTGGTTTCCTTTATATGATGACTTCACTCTCAGGCAAGCTCTGTTAGCATGATGGGAAAGTTGACAACAGTTCACTAGAAGTGCCACGTTCATTGACAGACAGAGAGAGTGAGAGAGAGAAGCCCATATAGCAAATAACAAAAAAATTTTTTATTAATCCTACTAAGATGGTAGAATGAAGTCCTGTAGGGACACATACTGAACACTCCAAAATGGCACACTAATGTCAACTCAAACCATAGCTCCTCTCTTCCCTGTACACCCCCTCCCAATCTAAGAAGAAGCAAACAGTCCACTCCTCCCACCATGCCTACTGAAACTTCTTGTTTAGTATTTTTCAGTTATGCATATGCTAGGAAGCACCTGATAGCTCCCTCCTACTGCTAAGCAGACCCAAATACTGTTCTCTAGGAAGGGGCCGGCAGCCCGGCAGCTTGCAGATTTTCTTACCTTTTACATGTTTCTCATACTACTCTTAACATGTGTAGCTTCTATAAAAAGACCCTAGCCCATGCCCCTCATGTGAAAAAACTTCACAGACTAGTCAGTCACGACTGAAAAAAGCTGTGTTTTCATCCCTTGTAAGTGAGTTCCATTGTCAGCAAACCATTTCTCTTTTCTTTTATTTTCTATAATAAATTAATGTCTCTCAGACTGGGTCCTGGTTATTTATTTGGTCTCTTGGCAACTACCTATGCAGAAGGCGTTTCCTTTCTGGACCTGAACCACCTCAACAGGCCCCATAATCAACAGCCCTACCAGGATAACAATGTGGAGTGGCAGAGGGATTATTCTGGGGGAAAAAAAAAAAATCCATTGGATACAGAAAAACACCAGCGCCCAAAATTGAAATTCACTTCCTTAGGCTCTAGGAAATTTGTCAGCACCTAGGGAGAGGCCAAGAGATAATTAAATTTAGGTAATTGATAATTAAACAAACTGACAGTTTAACTTACAGTTCTAGCCAAGCAATTGTAAAGCAAAAACTCAGTCTTAAGTCAGTAAGAAAACCTAGGAAAAAGTAATGTTCAAATTAGGTTGTCTTTGCTTTGTTGAAAATGCATTTGGATCATCTTGATGACCATTGAAACAAGAATCTCTTTCTCTCCTCCAATTCAGTGAAATCTCACTTATCCAAACTACCTCATTTAACTTCATGTAAAAACCTGGGTCTATCATGAAAAACTAATGACATAATTAGGGGTCCTAGTGTGACGCTGCAGGATAAGGCACTGGACCACAAGGTCGTTTTGAACAGCAAGGTCTGTGGTTCCAACTTCCCAGATGCTACTTGTAAACCCTCTATCATGGTTGCTATAAGTTGGAACTGACTCAACAGCACTTAACAACAACAATAATTATGATAAATGGATGTCATTTTAAAAGTGATTATTGTGAGCCAGGTACAGTGCAAAGTTTATCACTTTTATAATTCTAACAAAAAATTTATGAGGTAAATTAAAAATATATAAATTTCACTTTTATTAAGAAAACAGAGATTTGGAAAACCCAAGTAACTTGCCTGAAATCACACCGTGTAGTGTGGAGCACAGATTCAAGCCAACTTTGTCCAGTTCTAACGTCTTCCTTTCTGCTGCAGCCTCCCTATGCAGTTAAAATGTGAAGTTAAAGCAATTATTCATATAGCAGAACATGTTGTTGCTGTTAAGTACTGTGGATTAGTTCTGACTCATAGTGACACTGCACAGGGTTTCCAAGGCTGAAAATCTGTACAGGAGCAGAAAGCCTCATCTTTCTCCCACAGAACAGCTGGTAGTTTCGAACTGCTGACCTTGAGGTTAGCAGCCCAGAGCTCCTTAGTAGAACATGAGGGAGGGGTAAAGAGTGGCTCTATTTTAGAGTAAGATAATTTGAGGTCTTACATGATTTAGAGGCATAATTACTTGCCTCATTTAGTTATTTTCATCCCATTCATCTTTATTCATTCAATTTTCAGTCTAGGAATTTAACCACTTTTAATTTTCATATGTAAAATATGTAAAAGTTTTTATCAATGAGGTTGCATTTTGAATGAAATCTCAATATTTCCCTCCATTATATTGCTCTATTTAAGATTTTGAAAGGTAAAATAATGACGATTAGAATTTATGTTGTGCTATATAATTAGTCAAGCCTTTTCTAATTCATTGTTTCTAGTTTAGGATTTCTTTTTATTTGGATCCACTGTCAATGTCCATGGAGAAACAGCTGTCAGGAAATTAAATAATGTATTGCATGGGGCAAAACTGCTGCAAAAGATCTCTTTATAAAGTGTTAAAAAGTAAAGCTGTCAGATTGAGGACAAAGGTGCTCCTGACTCAAGCCATGGTATTTTCAGTCACCTTATGAAGAAGTTCTGGTGTGGTGCTATATGATAAGAATTAGACTGCTGACTGTAAGGTTGACTATTCAAATGCATTGCTACCCAGAAACCCTATACAGGGTTGCTGTGAGTAAAACCAACTCAATGGCACTTAACAATAGAATATGCATACAGAAACTGTACAGTGAATAATGATGACCAAAAAAAAGAAATGATGCCTTTGAATTATGGCTTTGCACTGCCAGAAGCAGCAGCAAATGTGCATTGGGAGAAGTACAGACAGAATAATTTTTGGAAACAAATATTGCAAGACTTCATCTTACATACTTTGGACATGTTATCAGGAGGGACCGATGTCTGGAGAAGGACACCATGGATGGTAAAGTGCGGGGTCAGCGAAAAAGAGAAAAACCTTCAATGAGATGTCTTGACACACAGTAGTTGCCACAATGGACTTAATGATTGTGAGGATGGCGCAGGACCTGGCAGTATTTCATTCTGTTTTGTAGATGATAGATATGAACTGGAACCAACTTGATGGCACCTAACAATAGCAATAACAATAACAATGTAGATGGATAAGAAACTGGCATCTCTCTTTATAGACTAAAAAAAAAAAAAATTAAATGTGTTTTGACTTCCCTCAAATCTTCTGATTCCCAATATCAGTGCTATCAATTATAATTTTTTAAAAAGTCATTGGATATTTTTTTGGATGGCTGAGGGTGTGTGTGAGATAGCGGAACTTAATAGTAACATGGAAGGCAGAAATGTCCTATTAGAAAATAGAGGTTAACATGATCACTACCAAAGGAAGAGATTATAATACAGTTATTGAAAATTTAGTATTAATTTTTATAGGACAGTAGTTTTATTTTTAGCTGTTGATTGGAAGTCATAATCTTTATCTGCTACAACATTTTTATGCTGAAGAATGTTTCATTTTCTCTTCTATTTTGTTAATGTGGAGAATAACATTGATCAGTTTTCTAATTTTAACTCAGTCTTGCATTTCTGGACTAAATCCAGCTCTGTTGCTATGTATTTTCATTATTACACAGTGCTGGACTTTTAAAAATTAGTATTTTATTCATTATTTTATACCTTTGTTCATGAGAGTGACAGGCCTGTAATTTATCTTTCTTACAATGCCTTTGTTGTATTTAAGTATCCATGTTATGTTGGCATCATCAAAAGATTTGGTTTTCCAACTTCTTTTGTTTCCTAGACTGTGAGATTTTGTGTAAGATGAATATTATTTCTTCCTTAAATATTAAAATGAACACACTGATGAAGTCCTCTGGGTCTATGAATTTCTTTTGGGGAAGATTTTAAAATATAAATTAAATTCTTTTAACATAGATGAGTCCTCAAAATTTCCATTTGTTATGTCAGTTTTAGTAATTTGAATTTTTCAAATAATTTGTCTATTTTGTTGAAACATTCTAACTCATTCTAAGATCCTAAGTGGTGTCCATATTTTCATTCATAATTATAACTAGTTGTGTCTTTCCTTTTTCTTTGATCAAGATTGCCAAGTTTTATCAGATTTATTGGTCTTTTCAACATTTTAATTTTTGGCCTTGGTAATATTTCTATATTGTGAAATTACTGTTTTATATTAATTTATGCTCTTGTTTTTATTCTTTCTAACATCTGTGAGATTAATTTATGGTTCTTTTGACTTCTCATAACAAATACTTGGATCACTGAGTTTTCAGCTTTATTTTTTAAATTACACATATTTTAAGATAAGAACTTTCCTTTTAATCAGGATTATCTGCATTCTATATTAGTTCTAAAGTATTATATGTCTTATTATGTTAAACATGTTTTCAAATTTTTTTAGTAATTTTGATTCTTTGACATAGGGATTATTTATAAAAGAATGGATAAGTTTGAAAATTTAGGGAGTTTTTAAAGTTATTTTTAAATTAATGTCTAGGCCATTTTCACCACTATCAAATAACAGGTTGTATGTAATTCAATCCCTTTGTATTTATTGAGATTTGATATATGACACATCAAATGGGGGTAAGTAAAGAAGTGTTGCTATAAAATCATTGATACGCTCATTAAACATCAAAAATATTAAAATGTGAAGTTATTGTTTCTTGATATATTTTCCATCTAGGTCTATACATTGTGGAAAGTGGTGTTTCCATCTGTCTAAGCTCTGGTAGCATAGTGGGTATGAATTGGGCTGTGAACCTCAGGGTCAGCAGTTCAAAACTAGCAGCTGTTCCATGGGAGAAAGATGAGGCTTTCTGCTCCTGTAACCGACTCCATGGCACATAACAACAACAACAACAACAACAACAATCCTTCTCTGAAGAATTCTGTGTTCTTCAAATTATATCACATCAAAACTGTAGTTTTGGTATCCTTGGGGGACTTAAAACATGTTTATTTAAAATATTCTTTGTTTTGCAAACAAAAAAGGAGTCTGGGGCAAGACCAGGGCTGTGTGGTGGATGGAATAAAGTTTCCCAACAAAATTCTTATAGGACAGCCTTCTTTCTATGCTTGAAGAATGAGCAAGTGTATTGTTGCAAAGGAAAAAAAAATTTCTTTGTACAACATTCCTGGTCTTTCTCTCAGCAAAGTAGTTTTTTAATTTTCTTAAAACTTCTTAATAAGTCCCTGTGAAGATTTCATGTTCTTTGAGAGAATTTATCGAGATTGCCTCTTTGGAATCCCCCAAACAGTGCTGACCTCTCTGCAGACTCCCTTGGCAGCCACAGTTTTGATCGCATCTTCCTTTGAAAGGAACACTACTGAGATTGACAAATGTATTACAGAGAGGACTTGTTTGCAGCCATCTGCTGATTGCAGAGACATGTTTAAACATATTTTGTTTGGAAAAACCAGTGCATGTATGAACTGGAAAACTAGTAGCAATACTTTTTGAATTACTCTCATATATCCCACTTTGATAAATGCTCTACAGGCACTTTTAAAAGCATGTGCATTCTCCAGTTATTAAGTACAGTGTTCAATATAGGCTGTTGTTAGGCACTCTCAAGTTGGTCCTGACTCATATCGACCATATGTACAGCCAGCTTCTGTGCCATCGTCACAATCATTAAGCTTGTGACTGAGCCCATTGGTACTGCCAATCCATCTTGTTAATGGCCTCCCTTTATTGCAATGACCCTCCACTTCACCAAGCATAATGTCCTTTTCCAGCGACTGTTCCCTCTTGATAATGTCTGAAGTATGAGAGACAAAGTTTCACCATCTTGGCTTCTAAGGAACATTCTGGCTGTACTTCTACCAAGAAAGATTAGTTTGTTCTTCTGGCAGTCCATAGTATTTTTGATATTCTTCTCCAACACAATCATTCAAATGCATCAGTTCTTCTACTGCCTTTCCAATTCACTATCCAATGAGCACATGCATATAAGACTATAGAAAATACCATGGCTTGGGTGAGATGTACCTTAGTCTTGAAACTGACGTCTTTGCTCTTGAACACTTCAAAGACTTCTTGTCAGCCGATTTGCCTAATTCAATACATCATTTGATTTCTTGACTGGTATTTCCATGAGTGTTGATAGTGGATCCCAGGAAAATGAAATCTTTGACAATCTCATTCTTTTTTCTGTTTACCATGCTGTTTTTTATTGGTCTAGTGGTGAAGATTTATTTTTTCTTTGCTTTGCGATGCAACCTGTACTGAAGACTATGATCTTTCTTCCTCAGTAAGTATTTTAATCCCTCTTTGCTTTCAGTAAGCAAGGTTGCATCATTTTGCTTCTCAAATCATAATGCCACATTATTTTTCATGTAATCCTACATCTCCTGTTATTTACTCAGAATGCAGATTGAATAGGTATGGTAAAAGAATACAGCCCTGGAACACACTTTTTCTGATTTTAAATCATTCAACGTTCCTTCATTCTGTTTGAATGACTGCTTCTTGGTCTATGTACAGGATTCTCATGAGCACAATTAAGTTTTCTGGAATGTCCATTCTTTGCAATGTTATCCATAGCTTGTCATGATCTACAAAATTGAAAACCTCTGCACAGTCAATAAAGCACAGGTAAAAATCTTTATGATATTGCCTGCTCTCAGGTAGATCCATTTCTTCAACAGTGTAGCCCTATTTCCATGTACTCAACTGAATTTGGCTTGAATCTCTGGAAGTTCCCAATCAATGTACTGTTGCAGCCATTTTTGAATTATCTTTTGCAAAATGTTACATGAATGTGATATTAATGATATCTGATAATTTCTGTATTCCAAGGGTCACCTCCCTTTCAAGTGGGCACAAATATGAATCTTTTCCAATCAACTGGCCAGTCTTCCAAATTTTTTTGGCACAAATGAGTGAGTGCCTCTAGTGCTGCCTGAATTTGCTGAAATATTTCAATTTGCATTCCATCAATTCCCAAAGCCTTGTTCTTTGCCAATGTTTTCAGTATAGCTTGGACTTCTTTCATCAATACCATTGGTTCTTGATCACAGTGTATTCCTTCCATTGTCTTTTGATGGTCTCGACACCACTCTGGCATTGTAGTGGTTATGAATCGGGCTGAGAACCGCAAGGTCAGAAGTTCGAAACTACCAGCTGTTCTGCAGAAGAAAGAGAAGGTTTTCTGCTCCCGTAAAGATTTACAGCCTTGGAAACCCTGTATAGGGTCGCTATGAGTCGGAACTGACTCCATGGCACATAACCACCACCACTACACCATTCAATATTTTATCCATTGACTCCTTCAGTATTTCAAGTTGAGGCTTGAATTTTTTCTTTAGTTCTTTTAGTTGAGAAATGCTGAGTGTGTTCCTCACTTTTGGTTTTCTAATTCCTGGTATTTGCATATTTCATTATGCTTGACTTTGTCTTCTCGAGTTGCCTGTTGAAATTTTTGTGCAGCTCTTTTGCTTCCTTGTTTCATCCATTTGCTTTAGCATGTCTAGGCTGGTGAACAGTTTCAGATTCTCTTCTGATATCCATTTTAGTCTTTTCTTTCTTTACTGTCTTTTTAATGGCCTTGTGCATTCTTCTTGTTTGATATTCTTGATGTCATCCCACAACTCCTCTGGTCTTTGGTCATTGGTGCCTAATGCACCAAATTTGTTCTTACAATGATCTCTAAACTCAGGTGGGATGTAGTCAAGACCTTTTTTTTTTGGCTCTCATGGACTTGTTTTAATTTTCTTCAGTTTCAGCCTCAACTTGCATATTGATAGTCTGCTCCACAGTCTGCCTATGGCCGTGTTTTGGCTGATGATATGGAATTTTCCACTGTCTCTTCCCACAGATGTAGTCAATTTGATTTCTGTATATTCCATATGGTGACATTTATGTGTAGAATAATATTTATGTTGTTTAAGAAAGGTATTTGTAATGAAAAAGTCATTGATCTTACAAAATTCTATCACGTGATCTCCAGTATTGTTTCTATCACCAACGTCTTAGTTCCCAATTACTGATCCTTTCTCTTTGTTTCCAACTTCTGCATTCCAATCACAAGGAGTTACCAATGCATCATGATTGCATATTTTATCAATTTTAGACTGAAGAAGTTGGTAGAATTCTTCAGTTTCATCATCACTGGATTTAGTAGTTAGTGCCTAAGTTTGAATAATAGTAATATTAACTGGTTTTCTTTGTTGTTGTTAAGTGCTTTAGAGTTGTTTCCAATGATAGTCTTTTAGAGGAGCAGCTGGTGGGTTTGAACTGCCGACATTGTGGTTCACCATCCAGTACTAATCCCACAGCACCACCTCATGTCTTTCTTGTAGGTGTATGGATATTATACTATCACAGAATTAGACTTCAAGATTGATTTTCAAATGTTTTCTTTGATTATGAATGTGATACCATTCCTCTTTAATTTGTCATTCCCAGCATAGTAAACCAGGTGATTGTCATATTCAAAATGGCCAATACTAGTCAATATCCCAAATGAATAAAGTTTTACTAAAGGTAATACAGAAATGGCTGCAACCATACATTCACAGATAACTTCCAGAGGTTCAATCCAGATTCAGAAGAGGACATGGAATGAGGGATATCATTGCTGATGTCCAATGGATCTTGG
>NW_006408613.1:12467301-12468010 GCF_000296735.1 Chrysochloris asiatica | reverse complement strand
CCAGCCTTAGAGTCCTGTATACTTTATTTGCATGGTTCCACCCAACCACGCAGTGGTAATTAAGAAGACTTTGGATAGAAAAGTCATATCAGGTAAATTGAAGGCACCACATTGACATTTTCTTTACTGTTATTTTAATGTTTACTAAATACTTTTCTGTTTTAGTGTGAAGGTTTATTAATTTTCTTTGAGATTACCCTTTGATTTATGAATTTCTTCCCCAGTTTAAGGCAATCTATTTTATCTTGAAATCTGCTTGACTTACTCATCATTTGTAAGTTCTGTAGCTACACTATTCCCTCTTTGTAGTTGTCTTCATTATAAACTGATGTCTCTTTTTCCTATTTTCATTCTTGTAGGTTTGTGTTAGAGTCTTTGTGTAGCTCTGTAGCATAAACATTTGATTACTAACTGCAAAATTGATAGTTCAAACCCACCAGCTGCTCTTTGGACACCTGATATATAATGTTGTTATATATCTTAACTGGTTTGGCAGCACATAACAAAAACAGCAAGGTTTGTTTTATTTTGCATTCTTCTGTATTTGAATTGGGTTCTGGGTGGTATGTATCTTATTCTCATTTAGTTGCCTGCTGGTGTTGGTCCTCGGTCCAAAGAAATTCCTTTAGTATTTTCATTTTTTAAGTTGTTCTGGTTCTTAAAAATTTCTTTAATTTTTCTTTATCTGTAAATGTCCTAATTTTGTCAT
>NW_006408613.1:12456851-12460785 GCF_000296735.1 Chrysochloris asiatica | reverse complement strand
TGGAGGAGAATATTGAAAGTGCCATGGTCTTCCAAAAGCATCAACAGATCTGTGTTGGAAGAAGTGCAGCCAGAGTGTTCCTTGGAGGCCAGGATGGCCAAACTTCATCTCTCATACTTTGGACATATTGTCAGGATATCATGTTTGGTAAAGTGGAGGGTCAGAGAAGGAGAGGAAGACTCCCCACAAGATGGATTGGCAAAGTGGCAGCATCAGTAAGTTCAAGCATGGCAACAATTGTAAGGTTGGTCCAGAACCGGGTAGTGTTTCCTTCTGTTTTGCATAGGGTCACTATGAGTCGGTACCGATTCGATGGCACCTAACAACAACAACAACAACAATGACTGGGATATTGATCTTCATGCTTTCCATTTCAGTTTTGGTAGCTTACAGTTTTTTTAGTTCATGCTTCATACATTCCATGTCCTGATTATTAATGGATGTTTACAGATGTTTCTTGTCATTTTGAGTTGTGCCCTATCAGGAAATGAAGGATCCCAAAGCTTTATTTAATTTATATCATCATGGTCAACTGTCCTTTGAGGAGGCAGCTCTTTCCCAGTTACATTTTGGGTGGCTTTCAACCTGAGGCACTCATGTTCTAGCTAACAATATTCTGGCATTCTAGCTAACAATATTCTGGTGCTATTCAGAATGTTCACTATTCAATATTCTGGTGCTGTCTGGCAGTGTTTCACTGCTATTCATAAGGCTTTCAGTGGGAGACCTGGTGTGACACTGTAGGATAAGCACATGACACCAAGGTCAATGGTTCAAACTCACCAGAAGCTCTTTGGAAACCCTATACAGGGATGCTATGAGTTGCAACTGATGCGACAAACAATAACAAAAACAAACATCAGAAGTAGTCCACTTCTTCTCCTTAGTTTATCTTAGTCTGGAAGGTCAGCTGAAATCTGTCCACCATGGGCGACCCTGGTGGTATTTAAAATATCAGTGGCATAGATACCAGTGTCCCGGCAACATGAAAGCCACCACAGTATGACAAACTGACAGACTAGTATAGGTCAATATAGGTAGATGAGATAATTTTTGTGAATTTTGTTGGCAAATAATTAAAATTTCTGCTTCATTTTGTCTGACCCATCTAGTATTTATTGAGAGAGGTACATGAAAATATTCTAGTTTCAGATGGGACAACTATAGTTCCAACATTGTTGTCTATGTTATTTGTTGTAAGCAAAATAGTAATAATTTTATTTCACTGGAGGATCAATCCTTTTATAATTGCTCTTTATTTCTGTTATTGTTCTTGCTTTAATGTCTATTTGTTTGATGTTAGCATAGCTTTACCTCCTCTGGGTCCTGGCATTGCACTGTAGCGTAAGCATTGCAATGCTAATCACAAGGTTTTTCTTGTTGTTAAGTGTCTTAGGTGGTTGAAATTCACCAGCTTCTCTTCTGAAACACAGACCAGAATCAATTCAAAGTCACTTGACAACAACATACCTCTTCTATTTGGCTTAATGTTTGAATGGTATACCTTTTCCAATAATTTTTCTTTTAATATCTCTGTGAACATAAATTTTACTCATTTAAGTAAATAAGCACAAAATTGTTGTTTTTAAAATGAAGCCTGTTAGTCTTTTATCCTTCAATTATAGAACTTTGTTCCTTTATGTCTAGTATAATTACTAAAATATTGCTTAAGCTTATTTATATTTAGTATAAACATTGATATATTTTTGTTTTGGGTTTGAACCTGCCATCTTATTATTTGTATTTTGTTAATTTTCTTTTTGTTATTTTCTTATTGACATTATTTTGAATTTGGAAATCATCTGATTTAAGTCATACCTTCACCTCTATTTCATAGGTGATTCATGTATGCCTTGAAATTTAAGGCGTTCAGGGTTTTGTCAATATGAATTAGCAACAAAAATAAACTCTTTATTATTCATGTTCCCTCTGAATTACCTAGTTATTTTTACATGCTTTTCTTATCATTTAAGGATCATTTTAGAAATTAAAATATGCATCCTTGACATTTTTAGTCTACTATAAATTATGTTGTCATCTGTATTTTTCATTCTCAATCTTCCTATATTCAGTGAGGTTATTTTATTTAATCCTGAACTATTTTAAAGATTATTTTTGGAGCATGATGATTCTGTATGGTGACATAAGGTCAGCAAACCATAAGATCAGGAGTTTGAGTTCACCAGCCACTCCAGAAGAGGAAGATGAGGCTTTGTACTCCCATAAAGATTTACCGTCTTGGAAACACTATACAGGGTCGCTATGAATCAACTCCATGGCATATAACAATTTAACATTATTTTAAAAGAAAAATTCCCTGCATTTAGGCTTATTTTGCTCTTAGACTCATCTTATTTCACTTATGTATTTTTGAATACCAGACTTCATTTGATTTAAAAAAATATGTATTTATTTCTATTCTCTGATTAAATTCTTCTATTTGTCTAGTTCCTTGAACATATTAATCCTAGCTATTTTAATAACCTGTATCTATTAATGGAGTACTGGTGTGGTGCAGCAGCATAATGCATTGGACCTCAGAGTCAGTCTGAACCACAAGGCCAGCAGTTCAAACCCACTAGCCACTCCTTAGAACCCCTATACAGTGTCACTATGTGCTAGAAACAACTCCATGGCACTAAATAATAACAATGTTTAATAATAGTGTTCATTTCTCATCTACTTTTTTCTTGATTCTTAATGAATTTTTGTTGTGCACTGTTGAGTCGGTTTCGACTCATAGCAACTTTGTATAGGGTTTCTGAGGAGCAGCTAGTGATCTTGAACTGCTCACTTTGTAGTTCAAACCAACGTTGCAGTCTAGCACATTAACCCACAGCATCATACCAGGACATTAATAAATAGATGGAAGGCAAAAATTTAAAAGCCTTTGCATAATGCTTTTTTCCTCCAAAACGTAAACAGAAGTGATAGGCCACTTCGATGAAACCAGGGTCTGTGATAATTTGAGGATGAGTTTCAACTTGTGTGATCAATTTTCAGTTGCCCTTATTCCTTGCTGAAGCATAGCCTGGGGTTCTTACCAGGGTCAGTCTCTTTGGTTGCCTTTGAACATGAAATTTTGTTTCCCCCAACACTACAGATTGCTGAGGAGCCCTGGTGTGGCGTGGTAGGATAAGCACTTGATTTCAAAGTCAGTTTGAACTACAAGGTCGGTGGTTCAAATTAACCAGACGCTCTGTATGTGTCTCTATGAGCCGGAGGCAACTCAGTGGCACTAAACGACAATATAGGCCGCTAAAGTTTTGCTTAGCTTTTTTAAAACTTAACCTTTTATTGTGAATTGAGTGAAGGTTTCTAGAGCTTATCATCCGTTTTACATTCAATAAATTATATACTTTGTTTTATCTCAATGGTTGCAATACTCTCCATGCAACAACGGTTTTCTCACTTCCTCCCTGTACTTAACTTCCAGGCCACACTCATTCCCAGTCCTTCTGAATTTTGTCCTTTGATAAATGTTGTTTTTTAAATCAATTATTGACCCTTCCATGGTGCACATTCCTTCTTAGGGTTGTTGTTCCTCTATATAACTATCTACTGCTTGGCCAAAAATAAGCGCCTTCCAGCATGAGGGGCTCATTTTCCAGACAGTGTTTCTCTGCTATTCATAGGTTTTCAATGACTAAATATTCAGAAGTAGTTTGTCACTCTTTCTTCCTAGTCTGTCTTCGTCTGGAAGATCATCTGAAACCTGTCCACCATGGGTGACCTTGCTAGTATTTAAAATACCGGTGACATAGCTTCCAGAATCACAGCAACTCACAAGCCACCACAGTACGACAAACTGACAGATAAGTGGTGGCTGTTTGGTTTTAAATGGATACTGTCACCTAAATTTCGAGGAGATCTGTGTGCATGCGTAGTAGAACCCTCCTGGATTGGGGGTGGGGTGTACATTTGCTTAGGCATG
>NW_006408613.1:12454314-12456329 GCF_000296735.1 Chrysochloris asiatica | reverse complement strand
GTCACCAATGATATCCATTGTTCCATGTCCTCTTCTGAATCCAGCTTGAGTTGTTGGCAGTTTTATGTCAATGTACTGTTGCAGCTATTTTAGAGTTATCTTTAGCAAAAACTGTATGTATTTTATTCTGTTCATTTTTGTAGATAGTGTGTTTCTAGAAATTTGTCCATTATTTTTAGATTTTCAAATTTGGTGGAGTACATTTCTTCAAGTATCCTATTAACATCCTTTTAATTTTTGTTGATTCTGTTATGTCATCATTCATATAATTTCTTATTCATGATATTTGCAACTTCTTCTTTTCTTTTGTTAGATTTGCAATGGTTTGTCAATTTTATAAATCCTTTCCATGAACCAACTTCTTG
Organism: Chrysochloris asiatica; assembly: GCF_000296735.1. NCBI lineage: Eukaryota > Metazoa > Chordata > Mammalia > Afrosoricida > Chrysochloridae > Chrysochloris > Chrysochloris asiatica. Next base: position 12,455,964 of record NW_006408613.1, on the reverse strand, counting down.
TTTGTTTGTTCTTTCTATTATTTTTCTGTTTTCTATTTCATTTGTTTCCATTTAAATTTTTATTATCTCTTTTCTTCTGATGGCAGTAGGCTTACTTTGCTGTTCTTTTTCTAATTTGGGGGATGTTTGGTGTTGAATTTGTTTCTTATTTGTGTGTGTGTCTATTAATATAAACTGCTCTCTTAGCATTGCTTTAGCTTTATCCCAAATGATTTGAGTGTTGTTGTTGTTGTTAGTGCCATTGAGTCAATTGCAATTTATAACAACCCTTTGCACAACAGAACTGATACTGCCTGTTGCTATGCCATCCTTACAATTGCATTACACAACTACATATCTAGACATTTCTCTATAGAAGAAAAATGAACAATCAGATACTGCTTGATGTTCTGCTCATTGGGAGGATTTCCCTTCACCGTTGTCCTTTAGGGAGGTTCTAGAAAAGATCTGTAGTTATTTTCTGTCCTCTTTTGAATGGTACTTCCATATGCAAAATCATGTGTCAATCAAGTATGAGTTTTCTTTTCCTCAGTCACCTGATCATAAGGAACTCCCCATGCGGTCACAGGTATACACTGGGAGATGGAAGGTAATGTGATATGAGTACAGACCATGGGCATTGGGCCACTTTTTCAGCAACTTACTTGTGCCTTCAGATAATACTTGAGCTTGATGCTTGTATATATCGTTTCCATTTAATAATGGAGTGTTGTTTTTCACATTCAACTCTGTGACTCTGTAGATCAAGCAACACTCAGTTCATGAGAAATATCTCTGGTTGTATGGTGACTTGTTAGCTTATGGTCAGGCATTCGGTATCTTCTAAGGTCTATTCGTAAGTAGTTATCTGCAGAGGATGGTAAGACTTTGCTTCAAAATCCTAAGGGACTATACTGTTATTCACCAATTGGGGCATGCCAAATACTCCAACTACATTTCTGTCTGTCACTGACATTTAAAGCACCGTTGGATTAGTTGGATCATATGGCCCAAATGGCAATGAAGCTTGCATTGCATTGTGGACTTGTAGCAGGTGTCTTATTTTATTCTGGACTATACTCAAAGTTAGCAGATTTTCTAGTCACTCAATAAATAGGAGCAAGTAACACACTCATGTGAAGTATATTTTATCTCTAAAATCCAAAGAAGTCCACCATGTGCTTTTATTCCTTTTAAGTTGTGGAAGAGGCCAGATGCAATGACTTATCCTTGACTTTAGTAGGAATGTCTCAACATGCCCCACACCACCGGAACCCTAGACATTTCACTGAGGTGGAAGGCACCTGAATTTTTGTGGTTCTTGCTAATTTCCCACCCTCTGTATAACAGATGTTTTGCCAATAAGTCTAAAGTCATTGATACTTCTTTCTTATTAAGTTCAGACAGTATAATGCCATCAATGGAATAGACCAGTGTGACATCATCAGGAAGGGAAAGGTAATGAAGTTCCCTGCAGAATAAATTAGGGCATTGTGCTATAGAATTAATATATATCTGAGGTAAGACAGTAAAGGTGACTGTTGACCTTGATAGCTGAAGGCAAACTGCTTCTGGTGATCTTTTGAAGCCAGAATTCATAAAAAAAAAAAAAAAAAAAAAAAAAAAATGCATAGAAAACATGTAGAAGTCTCCTTCATGTACCTTCTACAT
>NW_006408613.1:12450771-12453253 GCF_000296735.1 Chrysochloris asiatica | reverse complement strand
AGAGAAAAATAGCAAAGAAAAAAACTAAGATAAAAAAGGGAAAGGTAAAAAATAAGAAAAGGATAAATAAACATAGAAGAAAATGGGTAGGGAGGAGACTGGGTACAGAAAGGAGAAAACTGTAGGGGCAAGACACCTGGTATATATATGTCATTGCATTCTGCAGGTCAAGGAGGTTGGGGGATGGAAGTGGGTGTGTCAGGGGGTTTGTCTAATCCTGGATGGAATTCCTGTCAGCCTGCTAGGTACATGAGTTGAAGATGCTTGATCATAAGGAGTTAGTGACAGCTCAGGAAAGAAACGGGTTTATGTTGTATGCTCCCAGGAAGAACTCCTTTGGGTCCTAAGGACAGTTGGGAATAGAAAGGCTGGTTCTGGAAGGTGTTCTTACCCACTCAGGGATGACTAGGAGAAAGCTGCTGGTATAGTACTTGAAGTTCTACTAATCTGTGGAGTCAGAGTGAGTATACCTTCAGACTCAGGGGTGGTGTATATCTGAAGTCTGATCCATGAGGGTGTTCCTCCAACCTCAGGCAGAAAAGGTGTTGTAGAAAGGGTGTGTCACCGGTTGCTGAGTGGGTGAAGGTGGAGGCTAGCCACTCTTGGTTACAAGGAAAGTATAGGGAATGAGGGAGGATTGAACCTTTCTAGTGGCCTTTCACCCATAAAGGAGTTTGTGTTGTCCTGGGCAAACTGAAGTAATCATTAGGTTGCTGTTCTGATGGAACTCTGCATTCAAAAGATAAAAATGGCTACACTGTGCCATCCAACTGACAAATCACCTGTTCCATATGTCTCCTATCTCACTGGTTTTGTTTAGCTTCTTCTAAAAGTAGACATTCAATTCATTTATCTATCTTCTTTCCTAAACTCAGGATTCCAGGATTATCATCCGTATCTATTTCATTTGGTCTCTTATGTTGTCAGTGCATAGAGTCTGGGTAATGTGTCTGCTTAGACATCTTGCCAGAAGTCTTTATCTGCCATTTTAAACTGGAGTTTTATAATGCTCTTAATAATAAAAAATAGTTCTCTAAAAATTAGATGTTATTGCTTCATTATTTAAAAATATTTACTTAAATTGACAATCCTGAGAATTATTGCTAGAGAGATTCTTTAATTGCTGTCTTGTTACCATTTGAAATCTAAATACAGTCCATTAACTTTACCATCTTTTTGACCTACCATCTACTTATTTGCCTATTTGATCATGAATATCTAGTTTTGTATAACAACCTAAATCCAAGAACCATTTTATGGGATTTGGCATTAGGATTTGAGATGTTGAATAAAAATGTTTCCAATGGAATGTTAAAGGAGAAAAATTTTCGCATGCTACCTAAGGAAAATATGTTTTACATCAGATTCTTCAATGAAATATTTACAAAGGTGCCCTAATGTGAGTTTGTTATGCAAATAACTGATAATCATTTCAAACTGTTTAGTCAATGTTAGAATTTGGATTCAACCTGACAGAGAATGTTATTATTTGCTTAAAGCAAAAAAAAAAAAAAAAATGTATATGCATTGAAAGTGTACTGCAAAGGAGAGGACTAGGGAATATTTTCTATTTGAAGTTATTCAATTTCAGTAGAAATTCAAACTGGATATAGCAAGTGACATTGGTAATGCATTTGCTATCATAAAGGAGAAGATTGGGTTCTTACCTAGATTATAGTATCATGGAAAGAGTTATGATTCCTCTATTAGGAAAGGCCTATAGAGAATCAGCTCAGGGTTGCACAGAGCTTGGAACTTGGTTCAAGTTACTTATCTTAGAAAGAAAAGGAAGATCTTACAAAAGTAGAAAATATGCTAAATATTCTGGATGAGGGTCCTCAGATGACTGGGCTCTAGCTCAGATCCTCAAGGAACTCACATTGAATTAGATGAGGACATATGACATTCTTCTTTGCTCAGCTGCATATCATAACAACAACAACAACAACAAAATCTATCATTGAGTATTTATTTTAATTGAATACAGATTAACTTTTAAATAATTTCTGTCTTTATATTGAAATCATTTTATTGACTATGCAAAAGCATCCAGCTGTGTGGATCATAATAAGTTATGAATGATATTGTGAAGAATGGGAATTACAGAACACTTAGTTGTGTCATGCAGTACCTGTACATAGACCAACAAAGAAACGGCATGCTGGGCGGTTAAAATCAGGAAAGGTGTGCATCAGAGTTTTATTCATGTACGATATTTATTCAATCTGTACGCTAAGCAAATAATCAGAAAAACTGGACTATGTAAAGAAAAACATGGCATCAGAATAGGAAGACTTATTAACAACCTGTAATATTGTGGTGTTGGAGGAGAATACTAAAAGTGCTATGGACTGCCAAAAGAACCAACAGATCTGTTTTGGAAGAAGTGCAGTCAGAGTGCTCCTTGGAGGCTAGGATGGCTAAACTTTGTCTCTCATACTTTGGACATATTGTCAGGAGGGAATAGTCGCTGGAGAAGGAT
>NW_006408613.1:12437524-12449853 GCF_000296735.1 Chrysochloris asiatica | reverse complement strand
CATTTTGTAGCAAGGAGGGGAGTGATTAACTTTGCAGTCTAGAAGCGAAGATCCCTGGGACCATCAAGGGAGAAGAGTGGAGAGCAAGACCCTACCCAGAGAAGCAGTGACGCCAGAGATGGAGGCAGAGATGACAACATGGATAGATGGAGTGGCCAGGGACTCTAGACCCAGAGAGGGAGAGGGGCTGTGTGCTGATGACCTGGGGCAAGCTTGCAGAGGCATACCTTTTGGTTGGCTGATGATGAACGGAGGGGCTTGTAACCATGGCAATGAAATGATATACAATAGGATGAATGTAAAACTAATGTTCCGCCATGTAAACTATCACATAATTCACAATAAAACATTAAAAAAAAAAAAAAAAAGATTATGAGGTGATTGAAAATACCATGGCTTGAATCAGGAGTAATTTAGTCTTCAAACTGACATCTTTGCCCTTTGAACACTTTAAAAGAGATCTTTTGGATTAGCTGGATGCAATACATAGTGTAATTTCTTGACTGCTGCTACCATGAGTGTTGATTGTGGATCCAAGAAAAATGAAGTCTTTGACAACTTCAGTCTTTTCTCTGTTTATCACAATGTTTTTTTTATTTTTCCATTTGCGAGGATTTTTGCTTTCTTTACATTGAAGTGATATCCAAACTAAAGGATGTAGTCTTTGATCTTTATCATTAAATATTTTAAGTCTTCTTCACTTCCAGGAAGCAAGTTTGTGTCATTTGCAGGTTGTTAATGAGTCTTCCTGTAATCCAGATGTAGCTGCAGGAGTTGATAAACTACTTGCATGAGTGTTGGTTGTGGATTCAAACAAAATGAAGTCTTTGCCAATGCCAGTGTTTTCTCCATTTACCATGATGTTATTTATTGGTCCAGTTGTGAGGATTTTTGTTTTTTGAATGTCATCCAAACAGGGGAGCTCATTGTATTAGACGAGTTCTGCTGTTATTCATAAGATATTCAGTGACTTAACTATTCAGAAGTTCTCAGTGTCTCCTTCTTCCTACTCCACCTTGTCTGAAAGCTCTTTTGAAACCTGTCCATGATGAGTGACCTTTCTGGTACTTAAAATACCAGTAGCATAGCTTCTAATATCACAGCAACACATAATCTACCACAGTAAGTCAAACTACAGTTGAGTTGTGTTTATACACACAATATCCTATATGAGCAATTCATTCATGCATGGCTGAATAGTACTCCATTGTATAGGTATACCACATTAAGAATATATTTATTGGTTGATAGGCATTTGGATTGTTTCAAATTTTTGACAATTAGGAATAGTATGATTATGAACATTTATGTAAAATTATTTTAATATCAGTTTAAAATACTTTGGGGCATATAAATGTGTGACATATGTATTCTTAAATTATATTCAATATAATAGAGCCCTTTAAGGTTTAGAAGTCCCTTTCAGGATCCAAAAGTCCTACTTCATCAAAATCATTTTCTACTTTGAAATATTTTAGCTCAATTATAATCTTTTATGAAAACTTTCATGATACATATTCATTTTTTTAGAGTTAGGCTGTTGTTAGGTGTCTGAGTTGGTTCTGACTCATAGTGACCCTATGTACAACAGAACAAAACACTGTTCAATCCTACACCATTTTCACAATTGTTGTTACGTTGAAGCCCATTGTTACAGCCATAGTGCCAATCCATCTCATTGAGGGTCTTCCTCTTTTTCACTGACCCTCCACTTTACCAAAAGCATAATATCCATCTCAGGGAATGGTCCCTCCTGATAGCATGTTCAAAGTATGAGAGAACTAAAGAACTTTGAACTAGAGAACAAGGAATCAAAAATAGTAACAGAAGAATACTATTCACTTTAGGAAGGTGAAGGAATCTCAATACCATTTCAAGAAGAAGCTATTTATTCAGTTATTGGTATTTTAAAACCATTGCAAAAATGTTACAGCTACATGATAGGTTAAATATTTCATTGACAAAATGAGAAAATGTATAATGGATTATAATATTTCATCTACACAAAGTGAATTTTTTCTCCTTCTGCTAAATTGCTCATACCTCACAAAATAAAAATTGTGACTGCAACTTCTTTTTGAGCCTATTCAAATAACACATGCCTTTTATTTCTGTCTTATAAAAGCCTTACAGAGCTACAGGTGGGGAGTGAGTAGAGAAAGGGTAACTTTACAAAAATGATTAAAATATTGTCCTCCAGAAATTTCTAGACAGGTGTGGAAATGAAAATATTGACAGCCATACATGGAAAAGGCCTCAGAAACTGGAATGCTAGGATTCACCCAAGGAGCATTGATTTCCTTACATAAGATAAAACCAGCGCTTTGTTGTGTCCCATGTGATTATTGTAACAACAAAGTTCAGAGGGTACGTACGTGGTTCTTAAGTTTAATCTGGTTGTACTTTTTTTTGGGTCTATAAAAACAAAACAAAACAGAGTCATTGTCCTATTTAGTGTTGTCCCTAGAATATCCATCTTTGAAATATAGTAGTTTAAGTCCAATTTCTGATTACTCTGAAATCAAAAAGTTCTTTAGATTCTTTAAAAATGGAATGACAAATTTTCCCAAGAGGAAAAGGTATTCTTTTGATAATACCTTCACTTCTATTCCTGGCCTGCTCACACACTTTATAGTCTGCAAACTATACACTTCCTGCTAAATCTGTTCTGCATTCTTTCTTTGCTTTAAAAACCTCCACTCAAATTAGTTTCTGCAATGCCCAGGCAAGAGAACGCATTGTCCCAAATGTCTGAGCATATAAAATACTTCTCATTTTATTCCCCTCTGAATTGTGCTATAGAAAAATTCAGAGAGAGCTGACGATGTAAGTGAAGATCTTAACCAATTGAAATACACAGGGGGTTGGTGGTGGGGAAATTAGATAGGAAGAATGCAATTACTAAAGCAAATGGGTCTGGACGTAGGATAAGACTCCAGCTGGGTATCTTCTGCCTGCATTTGGTGTTCTCATTGACTTCAGTACTGACAATAACACAGCTAGACAAGTCATTCTAGCAATTTCCATGTAATAGCACATCAGTAGCTGAGGAGGCGTGATGTCATCATCAGTTAGTGTTAGGCCTGTGCTTATTGATTGGGGGATTGTAACAAAATTAATTAGTTGCTGAAGCATAGGGTTGTCAAATCATGTTAAATGATTTTATATCCAATGCGGAAATCTAAATCTATTAATTGGATTCCAAATGCAATACCATAATTACTGATATTAAATTAAGGCTTTATGTCATAGAATAGATTGTCATACATCTTTTTAAATAAGTTCTTCTTCTTCTTTTTTTAATTATAGGAGAATGCTCTGAAACTTCTCCTTTTATTGTGTGCTAGGGTTTCCAAAGATAACAGATTTTAAAAAATGGAAAAAGGAATTAAAAATAGTGTGTAACTAAGTGTAGCTTTGCGTAGGTTTATAAGGAGCACAGTTTCTTTCAAACCATAGAGAACAAAATTCTAAAATAGTAATGTCATTTTTAAGTGTAATCAATCAGTTCTGACTCACAGTGACCTAGTATAGAGTTTCTGAGGAGCAGCTTGTAGGTTTGAACTGCCAAACTTATGGTTAGTAGTCCAGTGCTTGTCCTACAGTGCCACATAAATGCAAATAATAGAAGGGCACAATTGACCAATCAAATCTGTATTGGAAGAAGTGCAACCAGAGTGCTCCTTGGAGGCCAGGATGTCCAAATTTCATCTCTCATACTTCAGATACATTGTCAGGAGGGACCAGTTGCTGGAGAAGGATATCATGTTTGGTAGGGTGAAGGGTCAGAGAAAAAGAGGAAGAACCCCAAGGAGATGGATTGGCAATGTGGCAACATCAATGGGCTCAAGTGTGGCAACAATTGTGAGGTTGGCCCAGGACCGGGCAATGTTTTGTTCTGTTGTGCATAGGGTCGCTATGAGTTGGTATCGGCTCGATGACACCTAACAACAACAATTGACCTTAAGTTGTAGATAATCCTCTATACCATTTCCAGTAGAAATTACTTTCTGTTTTAAACCTACAAAAAAATCCAAAAGTAGTGGAGACAAGTTATGCCCTCACAGGCTGTCAGTCCCTATAGCATTTGTGGATGTTGTTTTTCAGGTGCCTTTGTCAGTTCTGATTCACAGCGACCATAAGCACAACTCTGTCCAGCTCTTAGGTCCTGTGGCCCCTTAACAATTGTTATTACGCTTGAACCCATTGCTGTTGCCATGGTATCAATGCATCTCATTGGGGGTTTTCCATGTTTTTCTGACCCACCACTTTACAAAGCATAGTATCTATCTCCAGGGATTGGTCCCCACTGATAATATGCCCAAAGCATGAGAGATGAGTCTTATCATCCCAGCTTCTGAGGAGCAATCTGGTTATATTTCTTCCAACACAGATTTGTTTGTTCATCTAACAGTCCATAGTACTTTCAATATTTTTCTTCAACATCATGGTTACAGTTCTCCTTACTCATTGTCCAACTTACGTATGCATATGAGGCTATTGAAAATTTCATGGCATGAGTCAGGCACACCTTAATCCTCAGACTGATATCTTTGCTTTTGAATACTTTCAAGAGGTCTTGTGCAGCAGATTTTTCTAGTGCAATATGATGTTTGATTTCCTGACAGCTGATTTTTTGAATGTTGATTGTGGATACATGAAGAATGAAGTCTTTGACAATGTCAAACTTTTCTCCATTTATAATGATGTTATTTATTGGTTCAGTTGTGAGGATTATTGTTTTCTTTACATTGAAATGCAATCTATACTGAGGGCTGTGGTCTTTGATCTATTTTAACTCCTCTTCACTTTCAGAAAGCAAGACTATATCATCTGCATTTTGTTGGTTATTAATGAGTCTTCCTGATGCCACATTCTTCTTCATATAATTCAGATTCTTTAATTGTTTGTTCAACATATGGACTGAATAAGTATGGTGAAAGAATATACAGAAAAATACCTTTCCTGTATTTGAACCATTCAGTATCCCCTTGTTCTGTTTGAACAACTGCCTCTAATCTATGTACAGTTTCCTCATGAGCAAAATCAAGTGATTTAGAATGCCTGTTTTTTGCTTTGTTATCCATAACATGTCATGATCTACACAGGTGAAATGCTTTGCATAGTCAATAAAGCACAAGTAAACATCTTTCTGGTATTTTCTGCTTTCAGCCAAGATCTATTTGACACGAACAATGATAACCCTAATTCCACATCCTCTTTGAATACATTTTGAGTTTTTGGCAGCTCCCTGTCAATGAACCGCTATGCCAGTTTTGAATTATCTTCAGAAAAATTATACTTGCATGTGCAATTAATGATATTTGGTGATTTCTGCATTCCATTGGGTCACCTCTCTTTGGATTGGACAAAAATATGTATCTCTTCTAATCATTTGGCTAGGTAGCTCTCTTCCAAATTTCTTGGCCTAGATGAATGAGTGCCTCCAATGCTGTATCAGTTTGTTGAAAGATTTCAATTTGGATCCTGTCCATTCTTGGAGTCTTGTTTTTCATCAATACATTCAGCACAACTTGGACTTCTTCCTTCAGTACCATCAGTACTTGATCATATGCTACTTCTTGACATTGTTGAACATTGACCATTGCTTTTTGGTACATTGACTCTGTGTATACCTTCCATCGTCTTTTGATGCAGTCTGCATCATTTAATATTTTCTTATGAATTCCTTCAGTATTGCAAGTTGAGGTTTGGAATTTTTCTTCAGTTCTATCAGTTTGAGAAATTTTGAGTGTGTTCTTACCTTTAGTTTTCTAACTCCAAGTCTTTACACATTTAATTATATTACTTGACTTTGTCTTCTAGAGCTGCCCTTTGAAATGTTCTGTTCAGCTCTTTCGCCTCTTTTCTTCTATTCTATTTAGCATATTTATACTGAGTAGCAAGTTTCAGAGTCTCTTCTAACATCTCTTTTGGGTTTTTCTTTACTTCCTGTATTTTTAATGAGCTTTAACTTTCTTCCGGTATGATGTCCTTGATGTCTTCCCACAGTTCTTTGGTCTTCAGTCATTAGTATCTACTGCATCATATCTGTACTTGAAATGGTTTCTAAATTCAGGTGGGATATGCTCAAGGTCTTATTTTATCATTCATGGACTTATTTTAATTTTCTTCAGCTTCAGCCTGAACTGGCACATAAGCAATTGATAGCTTGCTTCACAGCCTGCCACTGGCTTTTTCTTTTCTTTTCTTTTTTTGGCAGATGATTTGGAGCTTTTCCATCATATTTTCCCACAGATATAGTCAGTTTGATTTCTGTGTATTAGCTCTGGTGAGGTCCGTGTGTATGGACCTTTTATGTTGTTTAAAAAGGTATTTGCAATGAATAAGTCGTGGGTCTAGCAAACTTCTATTATGTGATCTCCAGCATAATTTCTATCTACAAGGCCATATTTTTCCAATTACTGAGCTTTCGTTTTTGTTTCCAACCTTTGTATTCCAATCACCAACAATTATGAATACCTTTTGATTGCATGTTTGATCGATTTAGGATTGAAGAAATTGTTGTTGTTGTTAAGTGCCATTTCTGAGAGTGACTTGTGAGCTTAAACCTCTGACCTTGTGGTTCAAAGTGACTTTGCATTCTAGCGCATTAACCTGCAGTGCCACATCAGGACTGCAAAGAAGTTAGTAAAATTTTTCAGTTTCTTCACAACTTGCTTTATGTTTGTTGCATCAATTAGAACAACAGTGGTATTAAATGGTCTTCCTTGTAGGCATGTGGATATTATCCTATCACAGACAGTGTTGTACTTCAAGATCTTGAAGCATCCTTTTTGATTATGAATACTACCCATTCCTCTTGAATTTGTTGTTCCCAGTCTAGTAAATCATATGGTTGTCAGATTCAAAATGGCCAATACCAGTCTATTTCATCTCATTAATGCCTAGGATATCTATCTTTATGCATTTTATTTCATTTTGACATCTTTCAATCTTCTAGATTCTTACTTCATGCATTCCATGTTCTGATTATTAATGAGGAGTGTTTACAGCTGCTTTTCTACATTTAAAATTTTGCTCCATCAGTAAATGAAGGTTCTCAAAGATTTACTCCATTCAAGTCATCATAGTCAACTCTAATTTGAAGAGGTAACTCTTCTCTAGTCATATTTTCAGTGCCTTCCAACCTGAAATGTTCATCTTGTGGACTCTATTTGACAATATTCTGGTCATAATGCTTTCATCTTCTGGTACTATATCAGCTAATGTTCTAATGCTATTCAGAAGGTTCTTAGTGGCTAACCTTTCAGAAGTAGACCATTTCTGCTTCTTATTAGTTCATCTTAATCTGGAAGCTCTGTTGAAACCTGTCTACCATGGTGATCCTGTTGGTATTTAAGCTACTGGAGACATGGCTTCTAGAATCACAACTCACAAGCCACCATAGTACAACAAACTGACAGATGTGTGATGGATTTGTGGATAATAGTTCTGGTATTGTGGGCATATATTATGTTGGTGTTTATGTGGCACTCTAGGATAAGCACTGGGTTGTTAGCCACAAGTTTAGCAGTTCAAACCCACCAACCGTTCATTGCAAACCCTATGCAATGTTGGTATGAGTCAGAACTGACTCAGTAGCACTTCATAACTACAACAACAAATAGGATGATTATAATGACATGATTTGAGGACACATAGAAGAAGACATGAAGGCTTCTGTTTCTGTGTCTACTGCCTTAGTTAGAGCCTTACCATCATTCTCCTGAACTACTAAAAATGTCTCTTAATGAGCAATTACAAACCAAATGACACCCATTGCCATTGAGTGATTTGGAATTATAATCATCTCAAGAACAGATTTGATGCATTATACACTAAAGACTGAAGACCAGAAGAGTTGTGAGATGACATCAAGAAAATAATACAGAAATAAAGTGAAATATCGTTAAGAAGGAAAAAACCAAAATGGATGTCAGAAGAAATGCTGAAGCTTGCTTTAAAGCATAGAGATGCTAAAGCAAATGGAAGAATGAGGAGGTAAAAACTGAATAGATAATTTCAAAAGGCTGCTCAAGAAGACAAAGTCAAGTATTATAATGAAATGTGCAAAGAGCTAGAGTTAGAAAACTAGAAGGGAAGAGCATGCTCAGCATTTCTCAAGCTGGAACTGAATAAAAATTCAAGACTCAACTTGAAATATTGGAGGATTCTGTTGGCAGAATGCCACATTTTCTTCATATAATATAGCTTCTCAGATTATTTGTTCCGCATACAGATTGAATAAGTATGGTGAAAGAATATAACCCTGGCATACACTTTTCCTAATTTAAAACCACTTGGTGTTCCCTTGCTATGTTTGAACATCTGGATTATATGAAGAAAAACATGGCATCAGGATTGGAAGAAGAATCATTAACAACCTGCAATACATACATGATATAATCTTTCTTGATGAAAGCAAAGAGGCCTTAAAATACTTACTGATGAAGATCAAAGATCACAACCTTCCGCATGGGTTGCATCTCAATGTAAAGGAAATAAAAATTCTCAACACTGGGCCAATAAATAACATTCATATAAATTAAGAAAACATTTAAGTTGTCAAAGACTTCATTTTGCTGTGTTCAACCATCAATACTCATGGAAGCATCAGTGAAGAAATCAAACGACGTAATGCATTGGGCAAATTTCCTGCACAATTCCTCTTTAAAGTGCTGAAAAGCAAATATGTCAGTTTGAGGATTAAGGTACGCCTGACCCAAGCCATGGTATTTTCAATAACCTCATATGCATGCAAAAGTTGGACTGTGAATAAGGAAGACTGTAAAAGAATTGATGCATTTGAGTTATGGTGTTGGAGGAGAATATTCAAAGTACGATGGACTGCCAAAAGAAAAAATTGATCTATGTTGGAAGAAGTACAGCCAGAATGCTCCCTGGAAGCCAGGATAGACACTTTGTCTCTCATCCTTCAGATGTATTGTCAGGAGGGACCAATCCCTGGAGAAGGACATCATGTTTGGTAAACTGGAGAGTAGGAGAAAATGAGGAAGACCCCCAGAGAGATGGTCTGGCAAAGTGGCAGCAACAATGGACTCAAATGTAGCAATGATTGTGAGGTTGGCCCAGGACTGGGTAGTGTTTCATTTTGTTGTAGATAGGGTTGCTATGAGTGAGTACCAACTCAATAACACCTAACAATAACAACAAATGGACAAAATATTGAATGATGCAGAAAGCATCAAAAGAAAATGGAAGGAATACACAGACCCACTGTACCAACAAGAAATGGTTGATGTTCAACCATTTCAAGATGTTGTTGTTGTTAGGTGCCATCGAGTTGGTACCAACTCATAGTGACTTTATGCACAGCAGAATGAAACACTGCCTGATCCTGGGCCAACCTCACTACTGCTGCCACGCTTGAGTCCATTGATGCTGCCACTTGGCCAATCCATCTTGTTGGGGGTCTTCCTCTTTTTCTCTGACCCTCCACCTTAACCAAACATGATATCCTTCTCCAATGACTGGTCCCTCCTGACAATATGTCTGAAGTATGATTAACAGCCAATGATACTGAAGGAAGAAGTTCAAAGTTCATTGAAGGCATTAACAAAGAACAAGGCTCTGGGAATTGATTTTATACAAATTGAAATCTTTCAACAAACTGACAAAGCATTGGAGGCACTGATTCATCTATGCCAAGAAATTTGGAAGACAACCATCTGGCCAACTGACTGGAAGACATCCATCTTTTTGGACATTCCAAAGCTAGGTGACCAATGGGTTGCAAAATCATCGAACCACATCTTTATTATCTCACACAAGCAAAATTTTGCTAAAGATAATTAAAACATGGCTGCAACTATACATTGACAGGGAACTGCCAGAGGTTCAAGCTTGATTCAGATGAGGACATAAAATGAGAAATATCATGGCTGATGCCAGATGGATCTTGGCTGAAATCAGTGAATACCAGAAAGATGTTTACTTTTGCTTTATTGACTACGCAAGGGTTTTGGAGTGTGTGAATCATGAAACTGTGGATAGCATTATGTAGAATGAGTATTCTAGAACACTTAATTGTGCTCACAATGAAACTGTACATAGATCAAGAGACAGTTTTTCCAACAGAATTGGGAACACTGGATGGTTTAAAATTAAGAAATATGTGCATTAGGGTTGTATTCTTTCACCATACTTATTCAATCTGTATGCTGAGAAAAAACTGCAAGAAGCTAGATTAGATGAAGAAAAACATCGCATCAGGGCAGGAAGAAGACTCATTAACAATCTGCTATATGCAGGTGATATAATCATGCTTGCTGAAAATGAAGAGGACTTGAAATATTTACTGATGAAGATCAAAGATTTCAGCCATAGGTATGAGTTACATCTCAATGCAAAGAAAACAAAAATCCTCACCATTGGACCAGTAATCAATATCCATATAAATGGATAAAAAATTTAAGTTGTCAAATAACTTCATATCTCTGGATAAACCATCAACACTGAAGGAAGCAGCAGTCAAGAAATCAAACAATGTATTGCACTGTGAAAATCCGCTGTACAAAACCTTTTTAAAAGTGTTGAAGAGCAAAGATGTTAGTTTGAGGACTAAGGTGCTTCTGACCCAAGCCATGGTATTTTCAATAATCTTAATTGCATGTGAAAGTTGGACAGTGAATAAGGAAGATTGTAGAATAATTGCATTTAAATTATGGTGTTGGAGGAAAATATTGAAATTACCATGGACTGCCAAAAGAACAAATCGATCAGTGTTGGAATATGTATAGCCAGAATGCTCCCTGGAAGCCAGGATGGCCAAAATTTGTCTCTCATACTTTGGACATAATGTTACAAAGGACCAATTTCTGGAGAAGAAACCATGTTTGGTAAAATGGAGGCTTGGAGTAAAAGAGGAAGACCCCCATTTACATGGATTGGCACAGTATTGCAGTTGGACAATGAATCTTCCTCCTATGCCTAATAGTGTCAAGGATTATGAGTTTGGCTTTAACCACAAAGTCAGCAGATGGGAGAAAGATGAGGCTTTCTGCTCCTGTAAAGATTGAAAACCTCAGAAACCCAGTACAGGGTCATTATGAGTTGGATCTGACTTGATGGCATACGATCATCACCATCTCCTATCCTGATGTCATGTTCTTCTTCATATAACTCCGTTCTTTTATTATTTGCTCTGCATAAAGATTGAATAAGTGCAATGAAAGTATACAACCTTAACACACATCTTTCCTGATTTTAAACCATTTAGTATCCACCTATTTTGTTTAAACAATGGTCTCTTTGTCAATGTACACTTTCCTCAGGAGCACAATTAAGTGTTCTTGAATTCTGATTCTTTGCATTGTCATACATATTTTGTTATACTACACACAATGAGGTGTTTTTCATAGTCAATAAAATACAAGTAAACTTTTTTTTTGTATTTTTTCTGGTATTCTGTGCTTTCACCCAATATCCAATGTCAACAAAGGTAACCCTCATCTTATTTTCTCTGCTAAATCCAGCTTGGATTTCTGACAGCTTCCTGTTGGTGTAATGCTGCAATCATTTTTGGATTAGTTACCTTCAACAAAATTTTACTTACATGTGATATTAATCTTATATTTGATAATTTTTGCATTCCATTGCTCACCTTCTCTGGAATGGTCACAAGTATGTATCTCTTCCAGTCAGTTGATATATTGATGATATTGTTTGCTAATTTTGTATTCCTTTCTTTGGAATGGGTAAAAACTTGAATCTCTACCAATCCTTGGTACTGCATCAGTTTGTTGGAACACTTCTATTTTCAATCTGTCAATTCCTAAAACCTTGTTTTCCACCAATGCCTTCAGTTGCAGTGTGGACTTCTTCCTTCAGTACTATCAGTTCTTTATCATACGCTGCCTCTTGAGATGATTGCACATCATCAGTTTTTCATGATATAGTGACTCTCTCTGTGAATTCCTTTGATGTTCTTTTGTTGTTTCTTGAATGATACAATATTTTGTCCATAGAGCCCTTCAATATTGCAAGTTGACTTCCCTGTCTGTATATTGTGGTAACTGTTTTTGAATGATCTTTAGCAAAGTTTTACTTGTATGTGATATTAATGTTATTGTCTGATTTTTTCTGCATCTTGTTGAGTCACCTGTCTTTTGAAATGGTACAATATGGATCTCGTCCACTCAGTTGGCCAGATAGCTGTCTTCCAAATTTCTTGGCATAGATGAGAGTACCTCCAGTGCTACCTCAGTTTGTTGAAAGTTTTCCATTTGTATTCCATTAATTCTCAGAGTCTTGTTTTTTGCCAATGCCTTCAGTGCAACTTGAACTTTTTCCTTCACTACCATTTG
>NW_006408613.1:12431662-12432918 GCF_000296735.1 Chrysochloris asiatica | reverse complement strand
TACAGTGCCACAGTGCCACATCAGGACTCCATATTGTTGTTCTTGAGCTTGAACCACAAACATTGAGGTTCAAATTGACTTTGCAGGCCAGTGCATTAACCCACAGAGCCACACCGGGACACACACACTATCTATCTATCTATCTATCTATCTATCTATCTATCTATCTATCTATCTATCTATATGTTGTTATGTGTTGTGGAGTCAGTTCTGACTCATAGCAACCCTGTGTACAGGGTTTCCAAGGCTGTAAATCCTTACAGCAGCAGAAAGCCTCATCTTTCTCCCATGGAACAGCTGGTAATTTCGAACTGCTGTCCCTGAGGTTCACAGCCCAATAACCACTACACTACGTGACTTAAAAAAATTTCATGCTCTGGCTGTAGAATTTATTTTATTCAACTTTTAGAAAAGACAAATACATAAAATTTCAACATCAGCTCCTTGCTTTTTAATACACTTTGTCCATCAACAGATTTTTCTATTCCCTTATTAAAAAATGTTTTAGGTTGCATTGAGAGTCACAAATGTACCACTGTCTTCACATCTTCATCAGAGGTGAATATTCATCCTCTAAGGGCTGCTTTCAGGGGACCAAACAGGTGAACGTCTGATGGAGCAAGATCAGGACTATAGGGAGGATGTTTAAAGCCTCAAGATGAAGTTTTTTCAGACTGTCAACAATGTGGGCAGAGGTGTGTGGATGTGCAGTATCATGCAAGATCACAATACTCTTGGATAGCAGTCCTCTGTTTTTAATCCAAAATTCAGGCTTCAACTCTTCAGTGAGCATCTCACTGTTGATTGTTGAGTTTTTTTCCTGATAGAGTTCCATTACTGGCACCTGAGAATCCCAGAAAACTGTAAGCATCAATTTACCCACTGATGGTTGACTTTTGACCTTTTTCTTGGTCGGCGATTGAGAATGTTTCCATTCCATACTCCTCATGTACTCTCAGACTTGTATTGATAAATCCATGTCTTGTCATCAGTTATGACATTTTAAAAGAAACTGTTGCCTTCCTTTGAGTATTTATCCAAATTTTGTTTGCGGATGTACAAACCTGTTTGTCTGTTCATGCTCTTTTGTGAGTTGTTTTGGTATCCATCTAGAACAAACTTTTTAAAACCTAAGTCTGTCATGGATTATTTCATAGGCAGAGCCATGGTTGGTTTGCAAATGATTTGCCACATAATCCACTTACACTCATCTATTCAACAGAATCATTTCATGTGCATGTTCAGTGTCATCAGTC
>NW_006408613.1:12428646-12430372 GCF_000296735.1 Chrysochloris asiatica | reverse complement strand
AGCATCTTTAGTAATTCTAGGGTAACTCTCAGAGGCCTGTCTTTGCTTAACTGTCCATCTTTGAATCAACCATTGTGTCTTGGAATATAGCAGTCTCATCATTCATGCCTGGGCCACAACACCTCTCCTGTAGATGTGGGTGGGATAAGAATCTACTTTAACAGGGATGAAGACTGGGGTACAGTTATTTTCTTAAAAGAATGTCATAAGGGGAAAACAAAAGAAAAAGAATAGCAGAGTAACAGATATCAACAATACTTGTAAATGAAAGGCAGCCAAATGAAAAGGCAACCATGCTAATGATTCCAAGTATGCATAAGAATAAGTTCAAATAGTCTGGCTTTCTGAAGTTATCACTATGACAAATTTAAATTGCTCAAAAACAAATAGAAAAATAAAGAAACAGCTGGCATAATATTTAAGCACTTGAACGAGAAATGCGTTTCATATGAGCTCTCAGAATCACCAAGAATTATTAGTATTAAGGGGATACTTTTGAAGTAGGAGGGATGCGATTCCCAAGAAAAAAGGAAGGGACATCATTCTGATTAATCACCATGCTGCCACTGTTGGGAATGTGTTATTGCAACTTTGAGTGTCTCCAATCAGTTAACTCAATGACCTGCCTGTGTATCAACTGCAATCTTTTTGTTTGAAATAGTAACACACTTTACCCTGAATGGTTATAATAATGGAGTTTAAATTGGTGGATAGAGATGCTATAATTTTCACTAGGTTGTTATCCTTATGTGGAAATTTGAAGAATCAATTCAAGACACATTTCAAGGTTTTTATAGGAAGGTGGCTACAACTACAGATAGATTGATTTACTTTGGCTCTCAGACTAGTTTCTTTCCACTTGAATGCATTCTTCACACTGCAGCAAGATCTCTTTCTAAAACACCAGTCTAATCACACTTTTCCCAGCTTAAAATCTCTTGATGGCTCTCTATTGCTATCAGATTTAGGTACAGTCTGGGATCCTAAGCAAGACATTAAAAGCATGCATTTAAATTTTTTTTTTTTTTACATCTGCTCTGTATCCTTCACTCCCAATTCTGTTGTAGACACAGGGTTACCTGATATTTCTCAAATGTTCTCCTCTTTTATGCCTCTGAGTTTTGCTCAAATTGTTCCTCTATCTTGAAAGTCCCCTTCCCCATGCTTTCTATCTATGATTAACCCTACTCACCTGGTGGTTCTTATTGCATTAAACCTTCTAGGAAGACCAAAGCAGAATTAATTCCACTCTCCTTTGTACTCCATAGTGTTATTTTTGTTCTTCAATTACATTTATATTGAAATGGTTGCTCAGTTGTCTATTTCCCTCACAAAAGTGAACCTTTGTATTCCAATGGCTAAGAAAAAGTTTAAGTATACGTTGTTGTTAGGTGCCCTGGAATCTACAAGGACTCATAAGGACACTGTGCACAACAGAATGAAGTATCACCCACTCCTGCACCAATCTTGCTACCCTTTAGTCTATTGTTGCTGCCACTGTGCCAGTCATCTCATTGGGGGTCTTCCTATTTTTTGTTGACTCTCCACTTTACCAAGCATGATGTCCTTCTCCAGCGACTGGTCCCTCCTAATAATACATCCAAAGTAAGAAAGATGAAGTCTGGTCATCCTGCCTTTGAAGGAGAATTCTGATTGTACTTCTTCCAACACAGATTTGTTTGTTCTTCTGGCAGTCCTTGTTACTTTTAATATTATCCTCCATCAC
>NW_006408613.1:12426587-12427891 GCF_000296735.1 Chrysochloris asiatica | reverse complement strand
TCTACTTCTTTGTCATACTGCATCCATAAACATAGGTCAAGAACATCCACTTACAGTGGGTTACTTCCCCAGCCCCCCTTCTTTCTTCCTCCAGTTGTGTTCTGATCATCCAGCCATTGATGCCAGGTCAAATGGGTACTATCTGCAAATGTAGGTATTCTTGTGCATCACCCCTCACTTTATATCAGCTGGATGTTTCACACTCCATTCTAGTCCTCTGGAACCATGTCCCCAGGTCTCATCATACTGCTGGTTAACCAGGTCTCAGTGTAGGTTAACAGGAATCTATTGAATGTGGTTGGACTTAGTTCACAACTCCATTGCTGTTTTTCCCCCTCTTTCCCTTATTGGTGACCAACGTGGTCAGCAGCAGGACCATATGCCTGCTAGTGTATTCCATTTGAATTTCAGTCTTGGAAGGAGGTTTGCCTTGAGGGAATCTGACCACTTGCCTTGATGACTCCCTGGGGAAAAACTTGCATGTTCTTACAGTCAAGTGGACTGCTGTTATTGTGTTTTGTTTTGTTTTTCTTTTCTTTTCTTCTATTCTTTCTTTCAAGAAGTATCTTCTGTTCTTCTAGATACTCCAGTCTGGTTTGCTTGTCCTTTCATGTGGAAATGTCCCACCTCAGAAGATTCTGGATGAGGATCAGGATTCTACCTATGGTCTTGTGCAATGTAAAGGTTCTGCAGCAAACTTCCTTCACTAGGCAAGTTCTAGCCCGATTTTAGTTATTCCAAACAGTTAGAGGCTGAAGACGGATTTACAAGGTTTCTCTGGTGATGTTTCTGGCTATTCCTCTTTCTCCCCTTCAAGTGTCTATTTTACAATTGTAGGCAAGGGAAACCAAGATTCAACAGAGAGCCAAGCATCTTACCATTATTTCTCCACTTTTACCCATTCAAACCATGCCTTAATCTTTGTATCCATGAACCCCGTTGTTCCACGTTTGTGCTTAGATCATAATTTATTTCGTCCATGTAAATCTGCTTAGTTATTTCCTTATCCACCTTATTTTTCCTTTCCCCTTCCCCTTCTAGTGTATTCCCCTGCCCCTGTGCTCATTCCCTACTCTGTGCTCCACCTTCCCCTACCTCCCCCTCATCCTGTGCCACACAACCTGGTATCCGACAAAAAAAGCAACAATGAAAAAATAAAAGATAAATTCCCACCCACCCACCCCCTCTTTTAGTGTGGGTGCTTTTTCTTAATCTTTACAATAATGGCTCTATGGCATATTTCTCCTTTTGTGACTGACTGATTTCACTCAGCATAATGTCCTCAAGGTTCATCCATGTTATGC
>NW_006408613.1:12416000-12425890 GCF_000296735.1 Chrysochloris asiatica | reverse complement strand
TTGGTAGAATTCTTCTATTTCATCTTCACTGGTGCATATATTTGAATAATAGTGGTATTAACTGGGCTTCCCTGTAGGCACCTGGATATTATCCTATCATGGACAGTGTTGTACCTCATGACTGTTTTTGATATGTTCTTTTTGACAATGAATGCAACACAATTCCCCTTCAATTTGTCATTCCTGGCATAGTAAACCATGTGGTCATCAGATTAAAAATGGCTAATACCAGTCCATTTCAGCTTACTAATGCTTAATACATCGATGTTTATGCGTTCCATTTCATTTTTGACAACTTCCAATTTTTCCAGATTCATACTTTTTACATTCTATGTTCAGATTTTCAATGGATGTTACAACAACTCACAAGTCATCACAGTACGGCAAACTGACAGATGAGTGCTGGAATATCTCAGTGTATACTATCTAAAATAGAGTGAAGTCCTCAATGATATAGAAATAGTCACCATGTGTCACTCCTCACCATGTTACATACACTTGAACCAGGAAGTAGAATTTCTCAGTTTTGAGCTTCTGGTAAAGTACTCCTGATGCCTAGAATAGGATTCAAGCAGGAATGGTATGCAAAAGGAACTGAAACGTTTGCATGCCAAAGGAACTTAGAAATGGATGAAGCATCAGATTAGGATCCTACCATGAGAATGACATTTTAAACAAAACAAATCCATTGCCTTTGAGTAGATTCTGATTTATAATGATCCTGTAGGGAAGAATATAACTGCAACAAATGGTTTCAAAGGCTGTAATATTCACCAGTGCAAAATGCCACATCAGGTGGCTGATGGATTCAAACTGCCACCGTTTCATTTATCAGATGAGTACTGAACAATTGTACTACCAGGGATCCTTATGATGACATTAGGTGTGTGTTTCAGTTATCTACTTCTGCTATTACAGAAAAGCACAGATGAAAGGCTTTAACAAGCATAACTTCACTTTCTTAAAGTTTGTTGTTGTTGTTAAGTGCCGTCGAGTCGGTTCTGACCCATAGCGACCCTGTACAAGGCTTCCGAGGGTTTAAATCTTTACAGGAGTGGAAAGCCTCATCTTTCTCCCGCGGAGCTGCCTGAATTCAGGATCCCAAATGTAGGGAAATGTTCTCTCTGTTGACTTTGGAGGAAGGTCCTTTTTCTTTGTTTCCCTGGTGATCTTCCTGTGGCTTTATATCTACCCTCTCTCACCTCTGCTTGCTGGCTCACTTATTTAATTTCTTCTATATCTCAAAAGATACTAACTCAGAACACACCCTACAGTAATCCTGCCTCATTATCATGACAAAGACAACACATTCTCAAATGGGATTATAATCATAGGCATAGGTTAGAATTCACAACATGTGGTTTTTGAGATACAATGAAATCCATACCAACCCACTATTTGGTCCTGAAAAATTCATAACCTTGTCACATCCAAAACACATTCACTTCATCACATTATCCCCAAAGTCTTAAATCCACTTCAAGTCTAATATTTCATTTTCCGTATCATCAAAACCAAATATGTGTAAGACTTGGCATAGTCCATTTTAGGGCAAAATTCCTTTTCATCTATGAACCTGTGAAATCTAGGTGCAAGTTAACTCTTTCCAATGTACAGTGGTGAAACAGGTATGAGTTAGGTATTTCTATTACCAATGGGAGACATTAGTAGGAAAGAAGAGATAACAGGCACCAAACAAATTTCAAACCCAGCATAACAAATTACATTAAGTCTCAAGGTTTGAAAATAATTCTCTGTTCTTTGGGACATGTTTGTCAATGGCCTCACCTTGCAGAATCTGGGTGTTTGTTGTGCTTTTAGAATTCTGGGTATAGGCCTTTGACTGTAGCTTTCAAGCCCATTTGTGTGGAAACTATGCTCCCTTGGCTTTCAGAGACCCTATTTTCCAAGATCATTTGGGTGGCTACCCCATTTAGGTTAGGATTTGCAACATGTAATTTGGTGGGCCACAATTGAATCCATGTTGTTATTTTTAGATACCACTGAGTCAGTTCTGATTCAAAAGACCCCATGTACAATAGAATGAAACATTGCTTGATATTGCCAATCTCATAATCATTATTATGTTTGAGACCATTATTGCAACTACTGTGTCCATCAGTCTCACCGAGGATCTTTGTATTTTTCCACTAATACTCTACCAAGGATGGTCTGTCTTCATAAGAAGACACAATACATGAACATTGTGGCTCTGTTTCTTCCAAGGCAAATTTGTTTGTTTTTATGGTAGTCAATGGTATATTTTTAATATTCTTCACCAACTCCATAATTCAAGTTCATCATCTTCTCTGGAGTGTTCCTTGTTCTTTGATTGTTTTGCTTTTTGCATTCATATAGGTGATGAAAGTACTATGGTTTGGATCAGGGACATTTTAGTCCTCAAAGTGACCATTTTGCTTTTTAACACTTTAAATTGGTCTTTTACAAGAGATTTGCCCAACACAATAAGCTGTTTTCCTGGGATCTGACTAAAATAAAAGCCTTGACCACTTTAATCTTTTCTCCATTTATTGTTATGTTCCTGGTTAAATTGTGAATTTTTTTTCTTTATGCTGAAGTTTAATTCGTATTGAAGGCTATAGTCTTTGATCTTCATTAGTAGGTGTTTTAAGTCCTCTACTTTTAGCAAGCAAGGTTGCATCATCTGAATATCACAGGTTGTTAATAAGTCTTATTTCAATCTTGATACCACATTCTTCTTCATATAGTCCAGCTTTTTGGATTATTTGCTCAGCATACAGATTCAATAAATAGTGAATGAATACAACACTGATGATCACTTTTCCTGATTTTAAACCATATAATATCCTCTTATTCTGTTAAAATGGCTTCCTCTTGGTCTGTGTACAGATTCTGTATGAACATAATTAAGTTTTTTGAAATTCCCTATGTACTTCATAATTTTCTATGATACACACTGTTGAATGCATTTGCATAGCCAATTAAACACAAGTAAACATTTTTCTGGTTTTCTCTGCTTTCAGCTAAGTGCCACCTTACTTCAGTAATGATATCTCTCATTTCATGTCCTCTTTAGAATCCTACTTGAGTTTCTCACAGTTCCTTGTCAATGTATTGCTGCAAAAATACAGTTCAAACCCACCAGCTGCTCTTCAGAAACCCTATACAGAGATGCTATTAGTTGGAATTGACTCGACAGCACTTAATAACAACAGCATAGCAATCTCTTTATCTCAGTTTGGAGTCGCTTTGAATACAGTCACTGCTTTTGTTTGCTTTATTTATTCTTGTATCCCTATTGCCTTCCATAGGCTTGGTACATTCCAGACAAAGAATATTTGTTGAATCTATAACTGAATAGCTAAATAAATGGATTAGGCTATATTGTAGATGATTTATAACTAACTTGAAAGCCTAGAAAAGCAGGCACAAGTAGGCATCTATAGTTGATACCCAGAAGAGAATACTAGAACATTACTGGCTACTGGGAACCCTGGCTTACCATCAGTTTTGCTTTATCTGGGATAGGTAAAGATAGGTTATGGAATTGCTGTCTTTGCTAGTTAAAGTCTGCTACTCTGTAGAGGAATCTGGCCTTCAAGTTCCAGGAGAATATATCAAGGTCAACTTTAGTAATGAGTACCATAAGTAAGACTCTTAGAAGATATACCAATCAGGGAGTATTGCATGTGAGTTAGAAACAAGGGGAGGATGACAGTTCTAGATTAGAAAATTGGAGAAGAAAAGATACTGGGTTGTTTGTGGATGTGTGACTACATAGAATGTGTATCTCTTCATTTCACATAAAAAATCACTTAGGAAAAAAGAGTGATGGGTCAGAGACTTGGCTAAGGAATGCCAATGAGTAAATTAGATCTGTTAGTGAATCTGTAAGCAAAATCTTATTTCTTTTACAACAGGGCAAGCTTCCAAAGACCAGGTAGTAATGAAAAAAAAAAAAAAATCAATGTTATGTGAAAATGGAAGATGACTACATTATTGCATAACCACAAAACGATATCATTATATCACCAAACCACTAAAAATCGTGACCAAGCCAAGTTACCACATAACCTTAACTGTCAGAGCCAGCACTGCTCTTGCTTTGAATCTTGGTATTTGTTGATGCCAGATATATGTCTTGAATGTACAACAGTCAGATAGTAGATATCTTTATTATTGTTATAAAAGTGAAATGTCAGATAATGTGGTAGTTGGTAAGTGAGGAGTAAGTATGTATATGAGGGTAAGTAAAAATATATTGCTACAAAACATAGAAATCATTATTAAACCAAATACCTAAAAGGAAAGCTACTCCACCTATATCTACTCATTTCTGAATGTAGTGCTTCCATCTCTCTAACCGGTCCTTGAATAAGCCTATGCTATTCAATGTGGTGGTTGTTTGCCTTGGAGTCAGTGTCGACTCATAGTGACCCTGTATGGGGTTTCTGAGGCTGTAAATATTTATGGGAGCAGAAAGCCTCATCTGTCTCCTGTGGAACTACTGGTAGTTTCAAACTAGCTGAACATGGGTTAGCAGCCTGAATAGTAATCACTATGCTACCAAAGCTTCTTATGCTATTCAATATACTTCATGTCAGAATGGCAATTTTGACGTATGGAGGGACTCAGATTTTGTTCATTTCCAATGTTTTTTGAATTTTGATTAAGGGAAGGTTTTCCAATGAAATTCTTGTAGGATACACTATCTCAAAGAATGAGCATGTACACGGTCATGACTGAAATATCCTGGCACAACTTTCTTGGCCTTTATCTTGAATATGCATTTTTCTATTTTCATAATAAGCCCCCATTATTATCCTGTGTCTTTTAAACAAACTCTGTCAAGATCACACCTTTGAGGTACTAAAACTCAATTGCTATAACTTTCTGAGCTGGCTTCTGTGCCTTGTGTTTAATTAGTCCAGCTTATTTCCTGGGAAGTCATTTTCTGATTATACTTTCATGGGTAAGGCACTCCAATGAAACTAAGACAAGTGTAATACTGAAGTCATCCAATAATCATCGTGACATTAAAAACAAAATTACTTGGAATAAACCTATGCACATAGGAACTGGAATCTAGTAGCAATACTTTTTGACTTGCCCTCGTGTGTGTGTGTGTGTGTGTGTGTGTGTGCATGCACACACACATAATCATTTGCCATTTAAACCTTCTTCATATGTCACATGTAAGTTCAGTGACATTAATATGCTTATCATGTTTTCAAATACCACTGCCATCCATTTCTAAAGTATTCTGACTCCATTAACAGAAAATTGGTGTCTCTTACTCACAGTCCCTTTCCCCCAGATTTCCACTAGTAAACTTTGTTCTCTATACATTTGCTTATTCTCAATGTTTTTTGTCTTCTTTTAGTGTTTTATTGTGAATTATATGATAGTTTACATGGGAGAACATTAGTTTTACATTAATTCTATCCTATGTCATATCATTGCCATAGTTACAATCCCCTCCATGCATCATCAACCAACCAAAGGGTATACCCTGCAAGCCTGCCCCCTACACAACACCCCCCTCCCCCAGGTCTTCAGCACACAGTCGCTCTCCCTCTCTGGATCTAAAGCCCCCAGCTGCTCCATCGCTCCACATCATTGTCACTGCCTCCATCTAAGGCATCACTGTTTCTCTGGGTAGGGTCCCACTCTTGATTCTTCTTTGTTGATGGTCCCAGGGACCTCTGCTCCTAGACTGAAAAGTTAATCACTTCCTTCCTTGCTATAAAATGTCTACCTTTACATTTCCAACCTTTACAATCAGTCCTGATAACAATTATTCACTATTGTATCACAAGAGAACCATCTGCATTTCATTTCATCAACTCTGCCTAGGAAGATTGGATGCTACTCACTGGAGATTCTGCCTTCTTCCAGGACCCCTGTCTCTAGCTTCCCTCTTGAAAGCTTGTAAGCTAGTCACTTCTTGCCTTTGTATCCCTCCCCCCATTTTGGGTAGCCAATGTCCAAGTTGCCCATCCCTGTCTACTCTGTGTGTGGAGGGGGTGGGAATGATTCTTGCTGTAAGAATTTGTTCCCTCTTTTGACCTACTGCAACCCTAGGTATAGGTCAAGTCCATCAAATTGCATCAGATTACTCTTTTTTTCCTCTTCTGGTTGAGCCCGATCATCTGGTCATTGAAGCCAGGTCAAGTGGGTATTATCTGCAAGTGTGGGTGTTCTTGTGCATATGCCCTCTCTTTATATCAGCTGAACACTTCACTCTCCATATTATCAGGCTCAGCTCGCCACTTCATTGTTGTTTTTACCTCACTTCCTCTAATTGGTGAGGAGAGTGCTCACCAATCAGAGCGTGTATTCCCATTGAGTCTAAGTCTAGGAAGGGGGTTTGCACTGAGGGGATCCAATCACTTGCTTTGACTTTCCTGGGCAAGCAACTTGTTTGTTCTTGTAGTAACAGTCTGTCTGCCTCTATTGTTTTGTATTCTTCCTGTAGGTCTTTCTTTCAAGAAGTATCTTCTATTCTTCTAGCCGTTCCAGGCTCGTCTGCTCGTCCTCTTATTCTTGATGTTTTATATGTAACTTATGTAGCTTACTTGGTTGCTAAAATTTGTTATCTGCACTGCTTGGGTGTTTTTATAGGTTATAAAGTGAGAAGACAGAGGGCTCTAAACAGAATACCAGGCAGATTTGCTCCTATTAGATAGGTAATTTTGACAAGACTACCTGTCAGGGCCTCAGTTATCTAATTTATAAAAGGGAATTATTGAATTAGATATATGATTCTCATTCTTTTGGTACTTCCTACTCTTTAATATTAGAATCTTATGCAGGAAGCTTAATAACATTAAAAGATAAATACTAGTTTAAAACTAAAAGTGAGTTTTTGAATCTTGAGTACAGTGTGCTCTTTGGGTTCAATTGTCTACCTTGAGTGTGGTCAGGGAGATTCATCGTCCATTAAGTTTGCGCTATTCCATTGACCCATCCATATCCCTTTCCTTATTTGTGGCAATATTTGTTCTTGTTGTAGAATAAATGATTTTCATCTATTAATCAAAGTTTGAAATCCTGTTGTGGTGCTGCAGGTTAATATGCTGGACTGCAAGGTTGGTTTGAAACACAACATTGGCAGTTCAAGTTCATCAGCTGCCCCTTAGGAGGGTCACTAGGAGTTGGACCTGACTCGATGGCACTCAACAACAGCAAAAACCAAAGTTCGGAACTTACATGTGTGAAGAGTTTGATGTTCCTAGTCTATAATGACTCAGGGACTGTCAACTACTGACTGTAGGAGCTTCTAGTCCACTTTTAACTTTTGAATGTCTTAAACAAGCTAATCCTCAATTTAAATTTTTCCATGGTTGGAATATATTGTGCACAAAACTTTTATTATGGCAAAGTATACTGTTGATGTTGTTAGTTGCTGTTGAGTTGGCTATGACTCAATGCATAACAATTGAAGTAATGCATCCTGTGTCATCCTCACAATTGTTATGTTTGAGACCATTGTAGCTGCCAGTGTCAATCCATCTTATTAGGGATCTTCCTCTTTTTCACTGATCTTCTACTTTACCAAGATGATGTTCTACTCCAAGAACTTGTCCCTCCTGACAACTTGTCCAAAGTTCACTCCTGACAACTTGTCCAAAGTACAAGAGATGAAGTCTTGCTATGCTCCCTTCTCAGGAGCATGTTGGCTGTACTTCTTCTAAGACTAATTTGCTTGTTTTTCTAGAAGTCTATGATTCTTGCAAAGTTTTTTGCCACAGCTCTAGTCAAAATGAAATAGATTCTTTTGTGGTCTTCCTTATTCATTGTCCAACTTTTACATGCATATGAGACAATTGAAAATAGCAGGGCATGGGTCACATGTAACTGGTGTCTTTGCTCTTCAAGAATTTAAAGAGGTATTTTACAGTAGATTTACATAACACAATTTGTCTTTTGATTTCTTGACTGCTGCTTGCATGAGTGTTGATTGTGGATCCAAGCAAAATGAAATCTTTGACAACTTCAATCTTTCTCCATTTATAATGATGTTATTTATTGGTCCATTTGTGAAGATTTTTGTTTTCTTTACAGTGAGGTGCAATCCATATTGATGGATTTAGTGTTTGATTTTCGTCAGTATTTCAAGCAAATTCTCTTTGCTTCCAGCAAGCATTGTTGTATCATCTGCATATTGCAGGTTGCTAATGAGTCTTCCTCCAATTCTGATTATATGATAAGAAATATACTGAGTAAGCATAAATTTGATTTTGGAAAGGAGAACAATGAAAATACATTGCAGTGTCAGGAAGTGACTACCAATCTTCAATAGTCTAGTTAACAGGAGTGAAAAGAAATATGTAGATTGAAGTTTGGAATTGATTGGATATCCAAAAAAAATTGAGACCATATGGAAAATAGGGGAAATAAATTAGCTTAATTAGGTAAATACATGTGAATTCAAAACATAAATAGTCACTGGGAAAATTAGTTGATGACAAGAAGGAAAGGCCACCTGCCCTTACAGATGGTGACAGTCATAACAGGTACTTTAAAGTGGCATGAAGAAATTTAGTCTTGTAAATTATACTGACAATGGTGAAAGAGTTGTCTTGCTAGTTATATATACATCAAATATACTGCTTTTGATTTTATTAAAAATATCACTCACTTGCATATGAAAAAATAAAAAATTTCCACTATTCTTGTGTTTTCTTTTAGAAGATAACTTTTTTTTTTTCAAGTGTAATTCAAAAGGAGAGTCCTAAGATTATTTAGTGAGAGTTAAGATAATTCAAATAGTCCAGTGGCTAGGAAACATTACCAGTTATATGACTTTGGGCAATCTGCTTAACCTCTCTGTGTTGCTTTTAATCTCAGAGGATCATAATAGTGCCTGTTTCATAGAATTATCGGTAGTGTTGCAAGATTTTAGTATATGTCAAACTTTTAGAGTAGTGTGTAACACACGGTAAGCATTCAATAACTTTGTCTGCTGCCATTGAGTCAATTCCAACTCATGGTGACCCTATGTGTGCCCAAGTAGAACTGTGCTCCATCAGGTTTTCAATGACTGATTTTTCTAAAGTAAGTTGCCAGGCTTTTCTTCCCAGTACTTCTGGGTGAACTTGAAATGCCATCCTTTAGGTTAGCAATCTAGAGCATTAAAATTTGTACCACCTAGGGACTTTTGAAAAATAGTTGTGTGGGAGAAAATACATGGATTTTAGAAGAAGACAGGTCTATATTAAGTGTCTATAGTATTTCTATAAGAATTGGGTTTTAATACACCCAATTCTTCCAGTTGCAAGTCAGGGTAAGAACATTAAATGTCCTATGCTTCAGGCTTCATTTATGTAAACTGGCAATAATAATAACTATCCTTTAAGATTGAATGAGATCATACATGCGTATCAAATATTTGATGTGAATGGGAAGTCACACATTTGTTTCTATTATTACCTTAAAAACAGAAAAAGTTATAGCAACTATTTCCTTACTATTTAATTTAACCAGCATTTTAAAAATGCTGTGCCACTATTTATGATAGGCACTGGACTGCAAGGTTGGTTTGAATTGTAAAGTTGACGGTTCAATCTCACCAGCCGCTCCTTGGAAACCCTACACAGGATCAATATAAGTTGGAACCAATTTGACAGCACTCAACAACAGCAACAACAAATGTATGGCTAATAAAAGTAATTAATAGCCATTTTAGAAAAATTGGAAAATACAGGAAAACTTAAGAAAGAAAATGTTATAAATTACTTGTTAACCCAAAATATGAAGTATGCACTCTTAATATTTTGGCATATATCTTTTGTCATACATAAGCACATATGTATATGTATATATATCTGTCATCTTTCTATCATGTATCATAACTAGTAAGGTGCCAAGCACTGGATGCACATAATATAAATATTGTTGTTGTT
>NW_006408613.1:12408310-12415586 GCF_000296735.1 Chrysochloris asiatica | reverse complement strand
AGAAGGTTAGAAGATATATGGTTCTGGTTTCCCTAGGTCTGAATGGCATCCTGCGATCAGGGACTTTTAAGTACTATTAGACGGAAAGCTGAGACATAACTGAGAGCAAAGCTGACCACTACAAAGTTCTGGCAATGGGGATATGAGCAGAAACGGCATATGCAAATTTCTGGGTACATTCTTTCCTTGTTCCTGATTGCAAGAGGGTATCTGTCAAACTTGGGAACCAGTTTCTATCTAGAATACCATTAGATGATTTCAGTGAGAACAAAGGAAAGTACTTGACACTCTAGTGAATTAAAATAAGGGTTTATTGAGAAAACAAAACCCAGTCGGCAAACCAGTAATAAAAGAAAGGAAAGACAGCTAAATTAATCAATGAATATATATGTTGCTCATATTCACATAACCCAGAGAGAACAGTCTTTAGAGTCAAATGAGTTATCAGCCACAATGAACAGGTTGTGCTTGATGTACTCCTCATTTGGATGAGAAGGGAAACACTAGCCGTTGGAGTTCTGGTGTGGTGCTGTGAAATAAGCACTGGATTGCAAACCTAAAGCTTGATGATTCAAATCCACCAGCTGCTCCTCAGAAACCTTATACAAGGTTGTTATGAGTCTAAATCCACTTGATGACATTTAGCATCAAATTTCCCCAAATTTGGGATTCTTAAATCTTTATTTCATTTGTTATAAAGGTGGCTAATTTTAGAACCACACTTACCTATTACATAATAGGATTTCTTATTTATGAACTTGCATTCTGTCTTTGTTATCCTTTGGCTACTAACCCATGGAGTCCTGGTGTGGTACTGTGGGTTTAATGCACTGGACTGCAAAGTCAGTTTGAACTACAAAGTTGGTGGTTCAATTCACCATCTGCTCCTTGTAAACCCTATACAGGGTCATTATGGGTCAGAACCAACTCAATGGCACTTAACAACAGCAAACAACAATAAACCCATTAGAAGTCTAGGATCAAGGATAGTATTAAACAATTTTGCACACAGCTTTTCATTTAGAGGAAAGCCACATTCTAGAAGATTATTGTTGTTAGCTGCCTTCCAGCCATCCTTGACTCCTGGTGACATTATGCTATGGACAAAGGAATACTGCCCATTCCTGTGACATTCTTGTGATTGAACATGAGTTTTACTTGGCTGATTTTCAGTAGTAGCTTTCTGGCTGTTTCTTCTTTGTCTATGCTAATCTAGAGGCTCTACTGAAAGCTGTTCAGCATTATAGCAACATGTATATTGACAGATGGGTGGTGGTTGTGGATGAGGTACATTGTCCAGAAAGGAATCTGGTTCCCCCACATGGAAAATGAAAATTATACTGCAGAACCACCACTACCCCTAGATAAAGTAACAAAATAGAAGCAATTTGAATCCCCAGACGACTTTTTGGACATTCTCTTATCTCCTTATAACAATAAGAAAGAGAAATCACTAATATATGTATATATTTTAAAGTTTTTATGTGAATTGAGTGAAAGTTTAGAGGGCAGATCATCAGTTTTACAATCAACAAATCATATACTTTGTTTCATTATAATCCCCTCCATGTACCATAAAAATTAACAGTATTTCTCTTTCTCTTTACTCATTGTAACTCTTTTTTTTTTTTTTTTATAACACTCAGGCATCTTTACTAATTTAAACCACCAAAGGGCACGTTCTGCAAGTCTGCCTCCTGTCCACCAGCTCCCAGTCCCTCTCTTCCCATGAATTTAGAGTCCTCAGCTAGTACCTACATCTCTGGTGTCATTGCTTCTCTAGATAGGGTCCCACATTCCTCTTGTGTTCTTCTCCCTTGATGGTCCTCTTTTTCTGGACTGTAAGATTAACTACGCCCCCATTTTTGTTACAAAACTTCTATCTTTACAATTTTGACAGTCACAGTCATTCTAATAATTATTCAATATTGAATCATAAGACTCTTATCCCCATCTCTTTTCACCAGACCCATCTAGACAAGATGAGAAATATTTAGTGGGGACTCTACCTTACTCCACACACTCTTAAACTATACTCCCTCTTGAAAACTTGTAAGCCAGTCACTGTGTGCCTTTGTCACCCCCTTATTTTAGGTAGCCAGTGTCTAAGATGCCCATCCCTATCTACTCTGTAAACAGAGGGGATAGCATTGATCCTTGATGTGACCCCTCCTTCCCTCTCTGTTGGTATTTTGAGCTACTACATCCATGAGTATAGGTCAAGTTCATCAAATTGTAGTAATTTACCCTCATTTCCTTTATCGGTTTTTTGTTTGTTTGTTTGTTTTGTTTTGTTTTATCTTCCTCTGGTTGAGTTCTGATTATCAAGCCAATGAGGCTAGGTCAAATGGGCACTATCTACAAGTTTGGGTGTTCTTGTTTGTCTCCCCTCACTTCATATCAGCTAGATGCTTCACTCTCAGCTCTAGCCCTCTGTGGCTACGTCCTTGTCCATGGGCTCAGGTGTCCCCAGGTCTCACCACACTTTGGACCAACCAGCTCTTCCTCTCCTCTCTCTCATTTCCAGGTAAACGGGAGTCTGTGGAATGTGGTTAAACTCAGCCTGTTTCTTCATTGCTGCCTTTCCCTCTCTTGCGGCCACCAGTAGCCCAATATGGTTCCCAGCAAGCTTACATGCCTGCCTGCTCATGTGTTCCCTTTGAGTCTTAGAAGGGGTTTGACCTGAAGGGACTTGATTACTTGCCTTGATGGCTTCTTAGAGAACAACTTGCTTGTTCTTGTATAGCCAATCATACTGCTATTTTTGTTTTGGATTTTTCCTGATAATCTTTCTTTGAAGATGTATGGTCTGTTGCTTTAGCTGTTTCAGACTGGTCTGCTTGTTCTTTCTAGTGGGAATGTTCCACCTCAGGAAGTTTTGAATGGGGCTCAGGATTTTACCCAAGGTCCTATACACTACAAAGGCTTTGCAAGAGGCCTAATTCACTGGTTAAGTTCTAGAACGCCTTTTAGGTATTCCAATCAGTTATAGCCTGAAGATGGATGTACAAGCTTTCTGTAATCATGTTTCCTGACATTCCTTTCTATCCTGCTCGAGTGTCTATTTTACAATAGCAGGCGAGGGAAACCAATATTCATCAGACAGTCAAGCATCTTAGTATTATTACCCCTCTTCAGACTAAGATTTGATCCCTGTATCACAGAGCCCTGTTGTTCCAAGGTTGAGCATGCAGTACTATTTACCTCTGATTAATATATCTTTGAGTAACAGCTTTTGGAGCCACTTTCTTTTAGAAGTTTAGCCTATACCCTGAATAACTGAGTCTACTAAATGTATCCTCATGGAACCCTTAGAAATTTCAAAATATTTAGGAAGTTTCTATGCTCAGAATAGAACATAAATGACTGAAAAAATTCCTTGTAATGATGCTTCTACTTGCCTCACTATTTCTCAAGGGGTAAGTGGCCTTATTAGTTTCGGAGGAGAAAAATATACTTCCATAATATTACCTTACTATGATCTACTTTTTTCCTGTAATTGAAGAATTCACAGCATGCACCAAAACGATTAAGTCTTGTGTAGGTAGAAATGAGAGTTTTTTATTTTAAGCATTGTGCTCTTTTGTGGTGCTACTGAAGTAACATTTTGTACTAGTTCCTTACCCGATGTCTTGAAAGAAATAACTTCTTGACCAATTTGCTCTCTGAGGACACAAACTCACCAAAGCCTCAGTGCGTGTGTGTTTTTGGAGCAACGCTTATCTGGGAGCATTTGCTACTCAGAATATCACAGTTATTTAATTATATCATAATTAGAATTTTTATGTATAAGAGTACACCTGAGTACCATGTAAAGTAGTTTGTCAGGATACATCAGTTCCTTATGAAAAAATAAGAGCATGCAAGTACTTTAGGGCAACCTTTGCTGTTAATAAAAATATGCACTAAGTCCCTACTGAGATCCTGGAAAACTTCTGCAAGAGCTGTCTGAAAATGTAGTAGTGTTGAACCACATTTATTGGATAAAGATCTGTTTTTAAACAATACCTTTAAAAATCTTTTGAACACCCAGAAAATGAAATCCTTAAGTTCATTCCTGTTTATTAAATGACTAGCAGTTTGTATCACTGATGTGGCATGGAATTAAAATATATCTCATGTGATACCTGGAATCCTGGTGTGGCAATTTAGGAGAAGACCTAGCCACAAGGTCAGATCGAACCACAATGTGGAGGTCCAAACTCACCAGTAGCTCCTTGGAAAGCCTTTACAGATGTGTTATGTATTGGAACCAATTTGAAGGCACTTAACAACAAACAATAACAACATGTGATAGATAATCAAACCCCAGAAGCAGCAATGGAATAAAATAAGTAAAGCTCATTGCCATCAACTTGATTCACAATTGGGCAGGAGTCTTGGTATGGTGCTGTGGGTTAATGTGCAGGATAGCAAAGTCAGTTTGAACTTCAATGTCGATGGTTCAAACTCACCAGCTACTCCTCAAAAACCCTATACTGGGTCGCTGTGGGTTGGAATCGACTCAATGGCACTTAGGAAGAACAACAACAAACAGCAAACCCACCGCTCTGTGGAAGTACGACAAGGCCGTCTGTTCTGCAAAGATTTACAGTCTCAGAAAACCTAAGGAGCAGTTCTACTCTGTCCTATAGGTTGACTGTGAATATGTAACTAAGAACTAATAAAATGCAAATCTATACTACTCCCCAGATGAAACATTTGCTACTAAGTTACTGCTTTTAGTAGGGAGGACTATTTTTATAAGTTGTTGTTGGTAAGTGCTGTCAAGTTAGTTCCGATTCATAGCCACTGAGTACAGGGTCTCCAACAAGCAGCTGGTGAGTCTGAACTGCCAACCTTGAGATTTAAACTGACCTTGTGGGTCCAGTGCTTACATGATGATAATGTGCCAATCTTTTTAAAAAATATCTTTCAGTATTTAAAATACCATTCATTGATGACTTAAGGTTTTTGTTGTTAAGTGCTATTGAGTCCATTCAGACCCATAGCAACCCTGTATAGGGGTTTCCAAGGAGCTGCTGGTGAGCTTGAACCACCGACCTTGCAGTTCAAATGACTTTTCAGACTGATGCATTAGCCACCGTGCCATACCAGGACTCACGATGACTTAAGTAGATATTTAAAATTATTACAAATATTTACTGAATATCTATTATGGATGAGGAAAATTTTCTAGCCTCTATGAATCTTGGTTTGGCTCTGTAACATAAACATTGGACTTAGAACCACAAGGTTATCAGGTTGGCAATTCAAACCCATGAGCTGCTCCTCAGAGTTCGCTCATCTGCACTTAATGGCAAATGATGAGGAAGCATATAAAAAATGGATATGACAGAGTCCCTGTCCTAGGTGAGTTTACAGTTCACTTATAAATGATTTCAATTAAAACATGACAGCTTTGGTCAGAGAAGACTGTGACAAAGGTATTAACTGAACATAGAATTTTACATTTAGAATTCACTCAGTATAAAAAGGCCCAAACCCGTTCTTCTTTAGAGAACGGGAAGGAGTTCTGCTGTAACTGTATTATGCCGATAGATATTTTTCATGCTTAGTAGAATAAAAATAGTTTTTTATCATTTAGTTACTACTCGTTGGTAGTACCAGCTAACTTTGAAAGAGGACTGGAATCAGATGAGATTAATACTGGTGAATTGGCCTATTAAACTAGGTATTTATCAAAATGTTTTATGGGGCCAGAGGTTTATTGTTTTCTCTGTTCGCTGTACTACAAGGAACATTAGCTTTCTGAATAGGTCATTTTGCAAGTACTCTCTGTGATAGGACTAAGACTTTATAGATTATAGATTGCCTCCAGTGACTTTGGCTGTTGTATGCTTTCAATTTGGGAATAAAGCAGC
This sequence comes from Chrysochloris asiatica, assembly GCF_000296735.1. Taxonomy (NCBI): domain Eukaryota; kingdom Metazoa; phylum Chordata; class Mammalia; order Afrosoricida; family Chrysochloridae; genus Chrysochloris; species Chrysochloris asiatica. The sequence continues at coordinate 12,409,722 of NW_006408613.1, read as the reverse complement.
CCTTAGGCTCATATTCAATTCATAGAATTCCTGGCTGAGGCTGGAGTTCTGCATAATAGGAACACCTTGATGCTATGAGCAGTCCCTCTGGTCAGTGACTTTTAAAGTTGATTATTGATTGAACAGTTAGTTATGGCAGCATAAAAGTTGACAGTGGTCAGCATTTTCTCTTTCTGTCATTTGAACTTTTGGAGGAAGAAGAGTATACAGTATATTGAGAAAAATTTATGTTTTCTTGAAGGGGACAGGAGAGAAATGTGGAAAGCAGTATTGATTGTTTCCCATAATTTTCTCATACTCTTAGAGAATGTTTCACAGGTCATTAAACTTGGTAAGCTTTAGGTGCCTGGTGAAAAAAATGAAGGAATGAGGGTCAGTGAGTTTTATCTTTTAAATTGAGTTTGGGCTTTACTATGCAGCAAAGGGAATACAATTAATCTACTGTTTCATAAAGAAAACAGCTGTGTTATCATTGATATATCTCTAACACCTGTGATATGCAAATTGGAGCTTATGGCCAATATTTAACACTCTTTTAAAAGACTCTTTAATTCACAGGTTTTATAAATACATAAATGTAAATACATATGTTGTTGCTAAGAGTTGTGGAGTTGCTTTCAACTCACGGTGACTCTACATAGGGTTACCAAGGAGTGACTGGTGGCTTTGAACTTCCACCTGTGGTTCAAACTAACTTTGTGGTCCAGTGCTTATCCTTCAGCCCCTCACCAGGACTCCAAATACATATGTAAATGTATGCATTGTTGTTGTTGTTAAGTGCCTTCAAGTCGGTTCCGACCCATAGCGACCCTGTACAGGGATTCCAAGGCTGTAAATCTTTACGGAAGCAGAACGCCTCATCTTTCTCCTGTGGAGTGGCTGGTAGTTTCGAACTGCTGGCCTTAAGGTTCACAGCCCGATTCGTAACCACTATGCTACCAGTGCTGCATATATATATGTACGTGTGCATATATAGGTTACAGTAGAAACATGATGCCTTCTGATCCCATAAAGATATATAAGTCCCAGAAACCCTATTCAGGGTCAGTATGAGTCAGAATTGATTAGATGACACTTAACAACAATAACACATATAAGCACAGAGTTGTTTTTGTTGTTAAGTGCCATCGAATTGGTTCTGACTCATAGCAACCTTATATATGGTTTCCCTGAAACAATTGGTGTGTTTGAATGGCCAACCATGTGCTTAACAGTCCAGTTCTTATCCTACAGTGCCACACCAAGACTTTACATATGGTGGTGGTGGTAGTTGTGGTGGTTGTGTGCTGTGGAGTTGGTTCCGTGTCATAGCGACCCTGAATAGGGTTTCTGAGGCTGTTGTTGTTGTCAGGTGCCATCGAGTCAGAACAGACTCATAGTGACCCCATGCACAGCAGAACGAAACAATGTCC
>NW_006408613.1:12398934-12407241 GCF_000296735.1 Chrysochloris asiatica | reverse complement strand
AGCTTAACATACGACTATACACATGGACCTCGCCAGATGGAACACATAGAAATCAAATTGACTACATCTGTGGAAGGAGAAGATGGAAAAGCTCCATATCATCAGTGAAGACAAGGCCAGGGGCAGATTGTGGAACCAGACCATCAATTACTGATTCTTCTATAGTCTTCCTTATTAATTGTCCAACTTTCACATGCTCATGGGGCAACTGAAATTACCATGGTTTGGGTCAGGCACACCTTTGTCTTCAAACTGATAACTTTTCTCTTTAATACTTTAAAGAGGCCTTGTGCAGAGGATTTGCCTTATGCAATATGTCATTTGATTTCTTGACTACTGCTTCCATGAGTGTTGATTGTGGATCCATGTAAGACAAAATCCTTGCAGATTTCAATCTTTTTTCCATATATCATGATGTTGTGTATTGGTCCATTTGTGAGGATTTTTGTTTTCTTTACACTGAGGTACAAGTCATCCTGAAGACTATAGTCTCTCTCTCTATATATTTTAATTTCACATTCATATACTAACTGTATTTTTGTCAAATAAATAGGGAGTCCTCCTTAAATAACCGTCCTCTCACTTCAGGGCCAGTCCAGGAGTGAATGAAAGCCAATTTTAGTGCAACAGGGCAGAATTGCCAACCAGGTAATAAGAGGAAAGGGAGGGGAGGGGACAGGTAGAGGGAATGGTAATAATTCTGGCTGGGACAGGGACTTCCCCTGCACTGGGGGTTAGGGGCCCTTCTCAAAGCCCCCAGGGGCATTATGGGATACACATGCATTCTCCTATTCCAGTCTGAAAAGCTCCTTCCAGAGAAAGAGATGAAATAAGGCAAGCAAAAACAAATTTCAGAAACATGACCAGGGAAGCAAAGGGCTTCTTCAAGCTCCAAAAGTCACACTGAAGTGGCAAAAGAATGACCTGGGACAGGAAAAGGAAAGGAAGTTGGAAATGAAGTCTTATGATCTGGGCCGGGAATGGAATGTGGGCTGACAGTGAAGGCAGAACTGTGACCTCCCTGGGCCAGGGCCAGACCCGTAGAGGGAAAGGACTAGATTTCCTTCCAGGTCTGGAAGGCACAGGGATGGTCTGTCAGCTCAGGAGGTGTGATGCAGCTGACGTGAAGTGGTTACTGAGATGATACTGGACTAGGATTGACATGGTTAGAGACTCCCTCCCTGGGGAGAAGCTACTTGAGCGAAATAGAACAAGGGGAACATCCTGAGTTCCTGAGAGCCTGAGATGGAGAAGGAAGCTTGGCTAATATGCACTTCCAGAGAGTGTGGGAGGCACCTCCCCACAGACAAGGGTCCCCTCCCCAAAGCTGATTCCTGCTGTTTATCATTCAGTCTGGAGGAAGAACAAGGCCCTCCCCACACCTCCTCCAGCTCCAAACTTGGCCCCCCGGGGAGAGGTAGGAAGGAGCAGTTAGTTGTGGGAGGCAGTGCAGCAGTTGAGTCGTCTACTGGGTCTTCTTGCCTTCAGGAGAGTAGTAGGGAGGTGGGCATGTAGACCTTGTGGGGGTTGCCGGGGTTGTAGTAGGTGCTGGCAGCTGCTTCTGCAGTCTTGGCTTCCGCTGCAGGAGTGGAGGGAACCTCAGCTCAGGGCCACTGACTAGAGGCTCCCTGGACCTAGGATAGGGTGGTGGAGGGGGCTGCACGTACCTCATGGCCCCATCCATCATGGGAGGTCCTGGATAGAACTCTTGAGATGCCATCTGTAGCATTCAATGGCACCCCATTCAGTAAAGGTCAACTTGTAGGAAGCAGAACCTTCCCAGCTGCCTCCTGCCTTGGCCTTCACAGTCCCTTTTATGTAGTTGGCACTAAACACAGGCTGTTTGATCTCACAGTCATTCATCAGGTAGAAGGGCATCATGAAGGACCATGTGGCATTCTTTCCATTGGAAAGGAAGATGACTTGATACGGTGATCAGGTAGACAGTGACTTTCGTGGTCCATTTGAAGGCTTCTAGCATGTTTTTCATGTCATTGAACGTAAGTTCTACATGTTCATCGGACATCAGCATGCACTTGGTGTTGTTGACAATCACTCTGCTGCCCTGTGAGTGAGTCTTGTTGAGCGCCATAGTGTCGGAAAGGTGTCCCATGACTTGCTATAGTCTATATTTTTAAGAACCATCTTTATTGTCTTTGAGTATTCTCACATGGCAAAACTATTTGTGATATTTGGAAAGGTTTTTAAAAGAAAAAGAAATTTGTCTGACTTCTGACAAGATGGTGGACTAGGCAAACACTACATGGACCCTCTACAACAAAGATAAGAAAGACCAAATGAAACAGATACAGGTGAAATTTCTAGCACCCTGAATTTTCAGAGAAAAGATTAGAGATATGGATTGAGTGTTTGCTATAAGGAAAAGATGAGTAGGACAGTAAGAGGAAAATTGATTGGTTAATGTTCAGTCAGATGCAGCATGACCATCTTGAACTTTTATGAGCAGCTTTGGGTAAGAGAAGGTGGACTGGAAGAACAGATTCAGACAGATGACTGGAAAGGTATGATTCCATCTTGTCCCCCATTCTTCCTTAGTGATCAGAGGTATGGTTAGCTCCCATCCTCATCTAGCCCCAGTGCAGATCCTGCTTTCTTGGAGTTTGGATGTTTGGAACCACATGGTTGGGAGCCACTCCAGTGTGAGGCAGGGTTCAGATGCACATCTTTAGTGACTGGATTTATGCAGGCTGGGCTCCAGACCTACAGAGCCCACAGAGCTGCCAGGCCAGCATTTAATCAGTCTCCCGGATTCTAGCTGTCTAGTGATCCAAACAGACACCGAAACCAACTCCATCAAGGACTGATCTGGATATGCTCTTTTTGACGATGAATGCAAAACCATTCTTCTCCATTTTGTCATTCCTGACATAGTAGACCATGTGGTTGTCAGATTCAAAATGGCCAATACCAGGCCATTTCAGCTCACTAATGCCCAAGATATCAGTGTTTATGTGTTTCATTTCATTTTTGACAATTTCCAATTTTCCTAGATTCATACTTTGTACATTCTATATTCTGATTATTAATGGATGTTTAATAGCTGTTCTCTTCATTTTGAGTTGTGTCCCATTAGCAAATGAATAGTTAAACTTTGGTACTTACACACAATGGAATACTACACAATATTGAAGAAGAATAATGAATCTGCAAAGCACCTCATAGCATGGATGAACCTAAAGACATGCTGAGTAAAATTAGTGAATCACAAAAGAACAAATATGGTATGAGACCAATGTTTTGAAAAGTTAAGAAATGTTGTTCCTTATAAAATAAACCATCTTTTGTTTTTTGTTATGATTGTTACGGGGATGTAGGGGGAAGGATGATTTTTCATGATTGAGAGGGTGGATATATGTTGACATGGCTGACATGGCAGACAATATACAATAGGAGAGAGCTTGGCAGAGGAGAGATAAGGGTGACTAGGACATAGGGAGGAAGGTAATAGTTGGGGTGAATAGAGGTACATACTGTTGACTGTTGGTTCATGCAATAATTGTAATGAGGCAAGGTATATAATTGCTGAATGTAAGACTGATGATCTGTTCTATAAATCTTCACTTAATTTACAATAAAAACTTAAAAAATAACAAAAAAGAAATTTGTCAGAGGACTAATGAGAAATTGTTTCCTTTAATAATGTTTTTCAATTACACTTTTAGATTACTTATGTCTTCATTTATTTAATATCTTTTCTTTATATAGTACTGTAATCAAATTCTGAAATTTTTTTTTTTATGGAAGCATAAGTGAACTAAAGCAATGTCATATACTTTTAAGTGATTGGATAGTATTCTTTAATACTCAAGGTTTGAAAAATGCCTGTTTTGAAGTAAACACAGGAATTAATTGTTTTGTGCAGGAGCTGCAAAGATTGTGTCCTCACTAGGCCAGTGATTTACTGATATTGTCATCCCACACTATCATAGTGATTGGCATGATGTTCAGTGTTAGGGGAACAAATAAAACTCTATTGGGATTGTATGGTTCAAAATAAAAAGTACCTTTTTGCACCTTTACATGGGTTTTTATTTATGAAATAAGTTGTGAATATCTATTTAGAACTTTCAGTTTACATAAAAGGAGGCTGTGAGATTTTTGTGTTTTTATAGAGTATATGGTTTAAGCAGTTGAGATTCTAGAATATCCAGAGTACAAACTGGTAAACTTTGTATTGTTGAGAAATTTGCTAACTATTTTTTGCTTGGAATGGAAGGAAATATTGACAGAGTAATAGAAATTTTCCAGTTACAAAGTTTTCTAGTTATTTATTGCTGCATAGTAATGTATCTTCAAGTCTAGTGACATAAAATAGCTACTATCTTATTATGGTTCTGTGCCTCAGAATTCAAATGTGGAGATGGTTTGTTTATGCTTCACGATATCTGTAGCCTTAGATGGACAGTCAACTTAAGCGCTTACCTGAGACCTCCTTATATAGCCTTAACATACAGCAGAGTTAACTTAGTATCGTAGAAGTTCATGAATGGAGTCCAGTACGTATAGCACAAATGTCCCAGGGAATTAGAGGAAATCTTTATCACCTTTAGTCATAAACACCTCAGAATTCACTTAGTATCACTTTTGTCTTATTCACTCTTTTGGAATTTGGTGTCTGAAATTGTGTTTGTAGGTGAAGTGTGTGTGTATTTTGCATATAGAAAGAGTGTAAATAATTCATTGCCTGGGGTTGAATTGTGATTTTTTAAACAACTGAAAATGATTTTGTACTTTCGATATCAAGAAGTTGGGTCCATGTTATGGTTAGGGTTTTGTGTCAACTTGACTAGGCCAGGATTTTCAGGGGTTCAACAGTTGAGATAGGCTTATTCCCATGGTTATGAAACCTAATACAGGCATAGTTAACTCTGATGAGTAGCTATGAACAGCCAATCAATGAAAGGGATGCTTCCTTGGGGGAATGGCCTGCTCCCAATATAATGGACACACAGAAGGGACTCTTGCTGTCTCTTCTGTTGGCTACTGGGACTCCACAATTTTAAGATAATAAACTTCTCTTTATACACACACACACATACATATATGTATACTGGTTTTGCTTCTCTAGACTTCCTGGTCTAAGAGATTGGGGTTCCAGTGAAACAAAATAAGAGATGAGTTTTCTAAACTGGTTTTCAAGTCTGACTAATTTTAAAGGCACTGATTTAGGGTAGAGACATGTCTGACCTCCACTTCATAGGAATTGGCCTTGGGCTGATTTTGAGTTGGGTCCTCTTTCCCTTTTGTGTAATTAGAGGCAGACAGAGATGGTCTTTACTTGGTTTATACACTTGGCACTGTGAGCAGGAGTCATTGCAATGGCTCCAGATCTATGAAATGATGAGGTTTTGTAAGAGAAAGAACTAAGTGTCATGGGGTGAACCAAAGCTTCTGGAGTTGTCTGGAGTGGATGACAAACTGGTTATACAGGGCTGATGGTGGGCCATTGCTTACTGGAATCCACCCTGCAAGAGGTGCAAGGTCATAAGCATATGAATGGAGGTAGTCCAAGGGAGAAGAAAAGATTGAACTTGAGTGTTTTAAGAAGTGTATTTGACTGTCTTATGAATATTGGTTTCTCCTGCCTGTTATTATTATAAAATAGACATACATGGATGATGAAAATGAATATTCAAAATAATGCTTACAGTGAGCTTGTGCTAGATTGGATTTGCTAAAAGGGGAGTCAGGATTTGCCTGAAAAAAATAAGCTTCTTGGCTTAAGCTTTTGTAGAGGAAGGTGCATGAGCCCCACCCAGAACCTTCAGCGTTGGGACATTTACATTTGAAAAGACATGCAGACAAACCCAGATCTGCTGTGAGAATAGGAGATTCAAGACTGAAAGGAAAGCAAAAAAGAAAAAAGCAGACAATTTGGAGGCATCAAGACAAGGAAGGTCAGTCCTTCAGAGAAACCCCCTTCTGGTACTTAAAGTTAAAGGGAACTGCAGTCATATGCTTGTTGGGGACCACCTGGATCTATTTTGATATCGAGAAATGGAGGGAATGAAGCAATGAAGACATGAGCTCAGTTTTGTTGTTGCTAAGTACTGTTGAGTTGGTTCTGACTAATAGTGACACTGTATAAGGTTTTAGGAATCCTGGTGTAATACTGTGGGTTAATGCGCTAGACTGAAAAGTTTGAACCACAAGGTCAGCAGTTCAAGCTCACTAGCCGCTCCCTGGAAACCCTATACAGTGTTGCTATGGGTTGGAACCAACTTGAAGGCACTTAATAACAACAATAGAGCTTTAAGGAATGGCTGGTGAATTTAAACCACCAACCTTGCAGCTCAAACCGACTTTACCGTTCAGTGTTTATCCTATAGTGCCACACCAGGACTCCTGGCTGAGTTTGGACATGTCCAATTGGTACCCATTGGCCTTGAAATAAGAGGAGCAGGAAGGCTGGCTGGTTTGAAGTTTAAGAAGTTGTATGAACTCATGAGCCCATGGGCACTGACCTAGCCCATGGGGGCTAGGGCTAAAAGTGAGGGGACTGCTGATTTGAAGGGCAGGGAGGTGTGTGTGAACTCCCAAACTTGCAGTTGATACCTATTTGAGATAGCTTGGATTCTAGCTTGGGTTTGCAAGTGTCAATTGTTACAATTTATTGGACTGAACTTTTGCCTATGAATGCAATTGCTCAAAATTCTAATTGCAATGGAAGATTCTTCGTATCAAGTAACATGCTTGTCTCCTAAGTGTATTGGGTTGATAGGGACTGGCGATTTTGACATTGGCTATCAAAAATGGGAGTTGGGGGGGGGGCTATAAAGGCATGAGTGGCTGGCTTATAAACTTTCATGGGTGTGCTTAGTTTTATAATAAGGGGATATGGTAGAATCTCCACTTACTAGTTTTCCTCTTTTCTAGATGGGTCTGGTCGAAGGAGTGGGGGATGATGCTGATAGGATTTTATTATTCCAATTATGAGTAATTGTTAGTAAGATTAATTGTGATTGTCAAAACTGTAATTGTAGAAAATGTATAACCAAAATCAGTGATAGCTGTCTTTCTTTTCAGGAACAGTTTATCTGAGGACCATCATTAAGGAAGAGCATGAGTGGAGCATGGGATCCCTGCCTGGAAAAGTGGTGACAGCAGAGATGACGGCAGAGGTGGTGACATGGAGAAACAGAGCAGCTTTGGACTCCATGCCCATGGACTGAGTAAGGCTGTGTGCTTACAAGCAGGAGGCTGGCTTGCAGAATGTGCTCTTTGGATATATATTCCTGGTGGTGCTGTAGGTTAATGCACCAGACTGCAAAGCCATTTGAAGTGCAAGGTCAGCAGTTCAGGTTTACCACTTGCTCCTCGGAAACCCTATACTGGGTCACTATGGGTTGGAACCGACTTGACGGCACTTAATAATATATATATATATCATATTGTATTTATTTATTTCTATGTGCGCATCATGTATATTTGCTTTGTTAATTTTGATATATAAGGTGGAAATGCGACCAGTGCATTTTCAGTTGTATGTGTTTTAATTATATTATATTAGGCACAAGTATCAGGCTGTGAACCACAAGGTCAGCAGTTTGAAACTACCAACAGTTCTGCGGGAAAAAAATGAGGTGTTCTGCTCCCGTAAAGATTTACAGCCTCGGAAACCCTGTGCAGGGTCACTATGAGTCGTAACAGACTCCATGGTACTTAACAACAACAGCAAGGTGGAAATGTGACCAGTGCATTTTCAGTTGTATGTGTTTTAGTTCTATTATGTTAGGCACAAGTATCGCTTTACAATTTTCTTTAGAGATTATACATATAGTTTATAGGTTTCAAGTTACCTAATAAGGTTTAATTTGAGTAGGCCAGGATTTCCAGATATTTAGCAGATGAGATGTGCTTATTCTCATGGTGATGAAACATAATACAGACATAATTAATTCTTATGAGTGGTCACATCCCCAATCAATTAAAGGGATGCTTCTTTGGGGATGTGGCCTGCTCCCAGTATAATGGACACATGAGAAGGACTCTCTCTCTTACAGTGGACACCTGGGACTCTACAACTGTACGATAATAAACTTCTCTTTATATATATACAAATATATGTTTCACTGGTTTTGCTTCTCTAGAAAACCTTGCCTAAGACAGCCATATCCATTTTTCTTGAAGCTGTGTAGACTTGTAAATGCTTAAGTGAAAAGAATACAACTGAAGATTTTTGTGAGGAAAATCTGTTCCTAATTTTCTGAAAGTTTTAATCATCAATGGATATCAAATTTTGTCAAAGCCTTTTTCTAATTAATTAGGATAATTATATATATATAT
>NW_006408613.1:12380185-12398684 GCF_000296735.1 Chrysochloris asiatica | reverse complement strand
CACTCCTTGAAAACTCTACAGTGTTACTATGAGTGGAACAGACTTGATGGCACTTAACAACAACAGATTTAATTTACTAATATATATTTTGTTAATAGTTTTTATTGTGTGTCTGTAGTCTGTGGTTTCCATTTCTTGATTTTCATATGAGGGTTAATCTCAAATAATGAGTTAGGAAGTGTTTCTTCCTCTTCTATTTTCTGAAAAAGAATTTAGAATTGTTATTATTCATTCATAGATTTGGAGAAATTTGCAAATGGAGCATCTGGACCTGGTGTTTTCTCAGATCATTATATAACTGCCAAACTACTGAGTAGCATGGCCCAGCCAAGCTGACACATATTTTGGGGGGACATAGTTCAATTCATGATAGTCTCCTTTTCCATTCTTGATATTGATAAGTTGTGTCTTTCTCCTCCTTTCTATATCTCTCTTTGATCAGTCTGGCTATAGGTTTATTAATTTTATTAAGTTTTTTGATGAATCAGCTCTTGGTTTTATTGATTTTCTCTATTACTTTTTGATTTTATTGATTTCTTCTCCTAGCTTTATTATGATCTCCTTTCTGCTTGTTCAGCTTTAATTTGTACTCTTTTCCTTATGGTGGTAGTTTAGATAATTTATTTAAGATTTTTCATCTTTTTTACATTATCCTTTAATAGAATATATTTTCATGTAAGTACTCATTAATTGTGCAATCCAGGGTTACAGATGGGATTAGTTTTTAACTGTGTCTTTAAGAATATGTAAGTTAGTTGGAAAAGATGAACACAGTTTTTATTTAGCCTTATTTTAGTGAAAGAAAATGCTCAAAGACTTTTAAACTATTTAAAAGCTGCACATGCAGAAAGTGAAGTTTATTGTAATGAAGAATTTGTTGCATGTAGGGACTGGTTCAATTGTTTTACCATAAGAGAAATTTTACATAAGCTTGAATTGGTATTTAAGCTGAGACAACACTGTCCTTCTCAAACATAGTGGTGCCATACTGAAAGATCCTGATGCCATGTTTTTCTTCATATAACCCAGCTTCTCGGATTATTTGATTTAAAGTACTTACTGATGAAGATCAAAGACCACAGCTTTTGCTATGGATTGCATCTTAATGTAAAGAAAACAAAAATCCTCACCACTGGACCAATAAACAACATTCTTATCAATGGAGAAAAGATTGAAGTTGTCAAGGGCTTCATTATTCTTGGATCAACCATCAATACTCATGGAAACAGCAGTCAAGAAATCAAATTACATATTGCATTAGGTAAATCTGCTGCACAAGACCTTTTTACGGTGTTGAAGAGCAAAGATGTCAGCTAGAGGACTAAGGTGCACCTGACCCTTCCCCCATCCTCCAAGATTACCTATATCTATATTATTCTACTATCTGAAGTACATCTTTGTAGATTAAATGAATCAGAGATTATAAAATTAGCATATGATGTTCTGTTTTAGGTTGCAGCTCTACTCCCTGAAGTTAGTAGGGTTTTCTGCTTTGTTTTATGTCCAATTTGTTGTCTAAAACAGGATCTTTGAGTCTTGACCAAGCCTTCTCTATTACTAATTGGGAACCAGAGAAGGTAGAAAAGGGTCGGTTTTATTAGGTGATCCTTGCTGCTCCTTTTCAAAGAAGAGAAGTGTTAAGCAGATAGTGGAAATGAACAACTTGTTGTTCCAATCTGAGCAGCTTCTTACAGCTTTTTCCCATAGCAGTGCTCTGTAGCATTTTGGCTATGACAGTTCTTTACTGAATAATCTTGGCGCTCAGTCACTAAATACCATTATTGTCACAGTTCAAAACATGCACTTAATTTCCGAATGCCCTTCAGACAGTCAGTGCTGCCTCAGGTTCAGAACTACTATTCTAGGGCAAATGTTTCTAATCACTGCCTCTGTAATATCTGATTCTATAAATTTCCTCCATTTTTACTTTGTCATACTCCTCTTATTCTTGTCGTTATCGTCTTTTCATTTTTACGAGGCTCTTTCCTCCTTCAATTTTGGAGGAAAGTATCAGTGATGTCATGAAGAAAACAAATTGTTTTCAGTCTGGAAGTCATCTGGGTTGAGTAGTTCTGTCTTCCAAGTCAATGAGACCCAAACGTAATGCTGTCACAGTCTTTATTTTCAATCTTAATGTTCCTTTCTTGAATGGATTTTTCACTGTGTTCCTTTGACTAGGTTTATAGATATTTCTTCTTCCCTTAGATTGGTCAGTCAATTGAAAGCCCTATCCGTTCCATTTTATAGTAACTGACACTGTGTAGCTATTACTCCTAGGAGAAGACAGCCAAATGGAAGACATCAGATGGGCAGATGTATGTTATTTTCAATAACCTCATATGCATGCAAAAGCTGGAAGTCTGTGAAGAATTCATGAATTTGAGTTATGGAGTTGGAGGAGAATATTGAAAGTGCCATGGACTACCAAAATAACAAACAGATCTGTGCTAGAAGAAGTACAGCCAGAGTGCTCCTTGGAGGCCTGGTTGGCCAAACTTCGTCTCTCATACTTCAGACATATTGTCAGTAGGGACCAGTCACTGGAGAAGGATATCATGTTTGGTAAGGTGGAGGGTGAGAGAAAAGAAGGAGGCCCCTTGTAAGATGGATTGGCAAAGTGGTATCATCAATGGGGTCAAGCGTGGCAACAATTGTGAGGTTGGCCCAGGACTGGGCAGTGTTTCGTTCTGTTGTGCATAGAGTCACCATGAGTCAGTACCGACTCGATGGCACCTAACAACAACAACAACAACAATACTCAAAGATAGTAGCTGACCACACTGCTTTGAATATATGTGAGTCTTCACGGTCTTGCCAATAACTCAGTCTCCAGCATCAGGCTCATGAAAAAGTGTAAGTCTTTTGATTTTCCCAATGCAGGGCTTTGACCCATACATTTTTCCCATTCTGGTTACTATGATAAATCATTCCAATTGTAAAAATTCAGGTCTATTCCTGTTTCACTTTGTCAGCTATGACAGAACCAGTTCAAATAGTTTCAAAGCCCAGCTTAAGGGACAAGTAGAATTATCCTTTAGTCATGCACATATAACCTGGGGACTGCTTATAGTCCAAATTTTGATTTTATTTTTAATTAAATAAAAATGCATAAAATTAAAAGTTAATTGAAAATTTTTTCTAATTGCTCATGTAATTTCCTTTTTTTAGAAGTATGTTGTTTAATTTCCAAGTATTTGGAATATTTGGGGATTTTCTAGATATACTTGTATTAACTTAGATATTTTGATAGTTCTCCTCTTTGATCTTTTCTGCTCCATTTTAGTTAACAAGAATGTTTGCTGGTCTTTATTGAATAAAAATGAAAGAATATGAGTCCTTAAGAGGTATCTGAGTCTCCCTCAGAGCCTAAGTGAACCAGTTCTAAAGCACAGTACTATATTGAGTACTACGGAGGCAACATTTGTTGTTGTTTTTAAGTGCTGTTGAGTCAGTTCTGACTCATAGTGACCTTGTATAAGGTAGAATTAAATAGAATTAACTATTTGGAGTGTGTTCATGACTGTCTTCTACTTAGCATCTAAATTCTGGCCAGTTCTCTTGCCTAGTAAACTATGATGTTGACTAACTAACTTAATGAAGTATTTATTTTTTTGTTTGTTAAAATGAGATAACCATTCTTGCCTTGCATATGTCACCAGGTTTTTGTAAAGATCAAATGAGATAATTAAATAAAACAAAACATACTTGAAAAAAAATGAATTATGTAGAATGGATATAAGATCTTACCACTTTTAGTGGACATTTCCTGTATGTAAAAGTGTTTATCATGTTCATTCAAACTTAACTAGAATTAAAGAGTCCCTGGGTTATGCTCACTTATATCCTTGATTACTTCCAAAAGATCACAGCTACTGAAAACCCTATGGATTGTAATTCTACTCCAAAACACATGAGGTTATCATATACTCAACATCAACAAATTTAACTAAAGTTGTTTGACTATTTAAATAGGTATTATATAAATTAAGTTTAAACACTAAAATATAAGATCAGAAAGTGGTATTCAATTTATTAACCTATACTAACCAAATTTATAGCTGAGAAGTGTGATTACATAGAATAATTATTAGTGTGAATGAGAAGATGAGTATAACTTTCAACGATGAACAAACTTAACATCTTTTCTGGAACTGCATGCTGAGTAAAAGGTGGGTCAAACAGTCCTGAAATGAGATTTTAATTATAGACATTACTTTGAGATTTCTGAAATCCACTCTCTTAATCTTTTAGTTATATGAAACTATTAATATGATGGCTAATACGTTTTTGTGTTTTACTAGGTCATCATCTGCATTGCTCAGCAAAACTATGTTGCATAAAATTTAATGCCTAATAAGAGTTGTTGTTGTTGTTATGTTCCGTGGAGTTGATTCCGACTCATAGCGACCTGCATAGGGTTTCCTAGATTTTTAGGGGAGCAGAAAGCCTCATCTTTCTCCTGTGAAACCACAGTTACTTTTGAACCGCTGACCGGGAGAGTAGCAGCCCAATTTGTAACCACTATGCTACCAGAGCTCCTTTTAAAGATTGTTGTTGTTGTTGTTGGTTAAACACCGTGGAGTTGTTTCCAACTCATAGTGACCCTACACAGATAGTGACCCTACATAGGGATTCCGAGGCTGTAAATCTTTATGGCAGCAGAAGCCTCATCTTTCTCCCTCGGAACGGCTGGTAATTTCAAACTGCCGACCTTGAAGTTAGCAGCCCCGATTTATAACCAACACGCTACCAGAGCTCCTTTAGAGACAACTACAAAAGGAAAAAAAAACTGTGGAAGTCCCTGTTTTTTTGAGTTGTTCTGTCAGCAATTTTTAGATATACATCAGTGGCCAAGTAGTCTTCAAAATAAGTCGTTTGAATTCAAATAAATGAGATTTTGAAGACTTGGACTTACGGTCTACTCTGTTATTACATAAGTTCTACTGTTGTTGTTGTTGTTGTTGAATTTGTTCCGATTCATAGTGACCCTGTATAGGGTTTCTGAGCAGCAGCTGGTGGATTTGAGCTCCCAATCTTGCAGTTCAAGCTGATTTAGTAGTCCAATGCATTATCCTGCAGTATCATACCAGGCTTCTAAGCTCCGCTGTAGTAAACTGAAAAATCTTTCAAGCTACTTTACATTAAAAAATATACAAATATTAAAAAAAAAAAAAAATAGTTTCAGCCTGTTGTCTTAGCTTAAGAGTGTCATCATTTTATTTTATTCTTTAATTAATTCCATACATAATTGTTATTTTTTTTAGATGCTGAGATACAGCACTGAGTAGGGGATAATAAGAAAATCAGTATTCCTTTTCACAAATGGAGTTAGGGAGTCATTTAATATAAATAACATTAATAAGAAAGGCATTAATAAGAAAACAGAGAAGATAATCTCAAAATGTAACAAGTGTTCTGATTGATTCAGATGATAAAAGCTAGTATTGCGAAAACTACAGCCTATGGGAAGAATATGGCCTTTTCCTGTTTTTGCAAACAATTACCTAAGACCTGGTGGCAATGTAGGATAAGAATTGGACTGCTAGCCACAAGATTGGCATTTTAAACCCACCTCCTGTTTTGCAGGAGAGAAATAGAATGCTTTCTTCTGTAAAGATTTGTAGCCCCAGAAACCATATACAGGGTCGCTATGATTTGGATTGACTTGATGGCAGTGTTTTGTTTCTTTTTCCTGTAAGATCACAGTCATGCTTACTTGTTTACATGTTGTCTGTGGCTTCTTGAGATAATTCCCCCCACTCATTGTGACTTCATAAATGTTTTAACCTCAGTTTGATATTCTTAATGCAGACCTTCTTTTCTTCTATTAACAGAGGCTTCAAAGGGGAATTTTAAACAGGGGATTAACAGGACCTGACATATACTTTCAAATTTTTAGCTTTGGCTGTAATGTGGAGAACGTTCATAGGGGAACTGGAGTAAAAGCAGTAGACTAGCAATTCTTTGGGGTTTTCATTACATAACTTATTTTGCTTTGCTATTGTGTTCACTCTCTCCAGACACAGGGGAGTGAAGTTTAAGCTAGTTTTTGCTCTGTCCTTTTAGAATGTGATTTTCCCTCATCTGTTGTTGTTAGGTTCTAGCCATTGAGTTGGTACTTACTAATAAGCTCCCTATGCACGATAGAATGAAACATTACTCGGACCTCTGCCAACCTTACGATCATTGCTACATTTGAGCTCATTGCTGTTGCCACTGTGCCAACCCATCTCTTTTTCTCTGACCCTCCACTTCAACAAGCATTATATTCTTCTCCAGGGACTGTCCTTCCTGATATGTCCAAAGTATGAGAGACGAAGTCTGACCATCCTGGCTTCCAAGGAGCACTCTGGCTGCACTTCTTCCAACACAGATTGATTTGTTCATTTTGCAGTCCATGGTACTTTCATTATTCTCCTCCAACACCAGAACTCAAATATATCAATTCTTCTATGGTCTTCCTTATTCATTATCCAACTTTCACATGCCTATGAGGTTGTTGAAAATGCCATGGCTTGGGTCAGGCACACCTTAGTCCTCAAATTGACATCTGTTCTCTTCAACACTTCAAAGAGGTCTTGTGCAGCAGATTTGCCTAATGCAATATGTAATTTGATTTCTTGACTGCTGCTTCCATGAGTATTGATGGTTGATCTGAGCAAAATGAGGTCTTTGACAACTTCAATTTTTCTCCATTTATATGGATGTTGTTTATTGGTGCTGTGGAGAGGATTTTTGTGTACTTTACATTGAGGTGCAACCCATAACAAAGGCTGTGGTCATTGATATTCATCAGTAAGTATTTTAACTCCTCTTTGCTTTCAGCAAGCAAGGTTTGTCATCTGCATATCACAGATTGTTAATGAGTCTTCCTCCAATGCTGATGCCATGTTTTTCTTCAGCTTCTTGAATTATTTGCTCAGCATACAGATTGAATAAATCTGGCGAAAGAATACAATCCTGTTACATAACATTTCATAATTTAAAGGCATTTGATGTTCCCTTGTTCTATTCGAACAACTGCCTTTTGGTCTATGTACAGGTTTCTCATGAGCACAATTAAGTGTTCTAGACTCCTTAGTCTCTGCAATGTTGTTCACAGCTTGGCATGATACACACAATCAAAAGCCTTTGCTTAGTCAATAAATCACAGGTAATCATTTTTTTGGAATTCTCTGCTGTCAGTCAAGATCCATCTTATATAAGTAATGGTATCCCATGTTCCACATCCATATCTGAATTTGTCCTGAGCCTCTGGAAATTCTCTGTCAATGTACAATTGCAAACATTTTTGTATTATCTTTAGCAAAATTTTACTTGCATGTGATATTAATGATATTGTTAAATAATTTCTGCATTCTGTTGGGTCACCTCTCTTTGGAATAGGCACAAAGATGGATCTCTTCCAGTCAATTGCCCAGGTAGTTGTCTCCCAAATTTCTTGGCATAGATGAGTGAGTGTCTCCAGTGCCCCGTTACTTTGTTGAAAGATTTCAATTTGTATTCTATCAATTCCTGGTGCTTTGTTCTTAGCCAATGCCTTCTTTGAACCTTGGACTTCTTCCTACAGTATCATTGGTTCTTGATCCTATGCTACCTTTTGAAAGGGTTGAACATTGACCATTCCTTTTTGGTACTGTGACTCTGTGTATTCCTTCCATTTTCTTTTGATGTTTTGTGAATCATTCAATATTTTCCACATAGAATCCTTCAATATTTCAAGTTGAGGCTTGAACGTGTTCCTCAGTTCCATGAGCTTGAGAAGTACTAAGTGTGTGCTTCCCCTTTGGTTTTCTCAGTTTGGGTCCCACTTGATTCATTAAACATTCAGAGGCTTAGATTAGATGGTCTTAAAGATTCATACCAATTTTAATGCTCTCTGATTTTATATTTTTGTTATTCATTGCCACCAGCAATTATATTCATTTATAAATTTATTGTTGTCTGCCATCAAGTCACTTCTGATTCACAGCAACCCAATATGGCAGAGTTGAGCTGCCTCATAGGGTTTCCTACGGAAGTAAATCACCAGGTCTTTTTCTCCCCATAGAGCTGCTGGTGGGTTTGGATCTCTGATATTTTAGTTAGCAGCTGAAACATTAACTACTACAACTCCAGAGCATCTTTCACATATACATGTTGTTGTTATTAATTGCCATCGAGTTGGTCCTCACTCTTAGTGACCCTATATAGGGTAGAATGAAATAGAATGAACTATATGGAGTATGTTCAAAACTGTCCTCTATTTATCATCATTTAAGAGACTAAGTTGTAGTGTGACACTTAGGATAAGCATTAGACTGCTAACCTCAATGTCGCAGTCCAAACATACCAGCCACTCCACTGAAACCCTATGAGTTGGAACTGTCTTGAAGGTGCTTAGCAACAAGTCACAGTCAAAAATATATAATGTTATCATTTTTAACTGACAAAGTATTCTGAAATATACAAATAAGTTGCTCTTCATTGCAATACTCCACTGATGAAATCCAACATATCCATTCTTGTATATTTCTAGCTTTGTACCATTCTCTTCATTTTCTATTTCTGGTTTTCATGTCTCCATTACCTCTGGAAGTCAATATTCTTTAACTGCTTCTAATGTTTTCCCATCTACAATTAAATGGCCCTGTGTTAATTCACATTTGCAGTGAAATGTGGATCTTCTGCATATTTAGTCTAAATCCATGAACCTTAATTGTTATGTTGAGCTATCTGATCAAGGTCATTATTACTTTATCTAGTCTAATCCTATTTTTAGCTGGGACAGTTGAAGGAGAGAAAAAAAGGCAGCACATTTACCTAAGAATCCAACTGAAACTGAAGTGTTCATGGTAAAGGTGATGTGAAGAGGGAAAAGTACCACACTGCATTAGGTTTTCCCAATATGTCCATGTTATTCAGGCCAAGAGGTGTGTGGAGTCCATTATTATTAAACAATTGTTTTTCTCTCATTAAGCCACAGATATGTGTAACAAAGCTGAAGCATTCTACTTATGCACATTGACAAATTTCACTTGCTATGTTATATGGAGATTTCCCAAAGTAAGATTCTGGGACTAGATGTGGGACTGTGAAGATCACATCAGTTGGGCTATTGGCGTGTGGGCAGAAAGTACTTGTAGTGAAAACTCAGCAAGCTTTCAATGAAGATTTAGCTTACTGAGAATTGATCCATTTTCTCTTGCCATTTGGTCTTGACATTCACCAACCTCACAAGGAATCCAGTGTTCTTCAGTTTCCTTTTTGTTCTGCAATTTCAGGGGGAATGTTGTTGTTGTTGTTAAGTGCCGTCAAGTCGGTTCCGACCCATAATGACCCACCCTGAACAGGGTTTCCGAGGCTGTAAATATTTACGGGAGCAGAAAGCCTCATCTTTCTCCCGCGGAACAGCTGGTAGTTTCAAGCTGCTGACCTTGCGATTCGCAGCCAGATTCGTAACCACTACGCTACCAGAGCTCCTTTCAGGTAATAGGTTTTCTCTGACTGGATTGACCTGACAAGATTTTATCTTTAGCTTCCAAAGATTACTGAGCAGTACCTGAACATATTGCCATCCACAAAATAGTGTTAAGAGCATTTGATTAATAGCAAGAGACAAAGGGCCTTTGTTGTTGTTGTTGTTAAGTGTGATTGAGTCGGTTCCAACCCATAGGGACCTTGTAGGGTTTCCAAGGAGTAATTGGTGAGCTTGAACCAGTGACCTTGCAGTTCAAAGCGAAGCTGCAGTCCAGCACATTAACCCACAGTGCCACACCAGCACGCCAAAGGATTTTTGTTGTTGTTGTTGTTAAGTGCCATCGAGTAGGTTCTGATCCCTAATGATTCTATATAGGGTTTCTGAGGAGCGGCTGGTGAGCTTGAACTGTGGACCTTGCAGTTCACATGGTTTTGCAGTCTGGTGCATTAACTCACAGTATCACACAAGGATCTTTGTTGTTG
The DNA here is from genome assembly GCF_000296735.1 of Chrysochloris asiatica. NCBI lineage: Eukaryota > Metazoa > Chordata > Mammalia > Afrosoricida > Chrysochloridae > Chrysochloris > Chrysochloris asiatica. Next base: position 12,388,742 of record NW_006408613.1, on the reverse strand, counting down.
TTGTTGTTAAGTGCCATTGAGTTGGTTCTGACCCATAGCGACCCTGGATAGGGTTTCTGAGGAGCAGCTGATAAGCTTGAACTGCCAACCATGCAGTTCAAATAGCTTTGCAGTCTGGCGCATTAACCCATAGCGCCACACTTATAAGAAGTGACTACCATAGGTGATATTCTTTCTGTTTGTAATTTTCCTCCAGTGCTAATATTAAAGGGAAGAAAAAATATAGAGAATATTTGTAAAGTTGAAAAGACATTAGGCTTTGAATCACTATTTTGTAAAGTATGGAAAAAATGGAAACAAATTTGCTTGATATAGTATTACAAAGATTGTTTTCCTGGAAATGTCATATTCACAATTTTATCTTCATATCTTTATATCTGGTTGAATGTATGAGTCTTTATGCATGCACACACATATGTTTTGGACGATTCCATATATATAGTTGTATAAAAGTAGTAGTTACAAAAGTAGTAATTTCACAAATCTACTTTCAGTACATTGGATTTTGTAAATTATAGTTGGGAATAAATGCCTAATACAGCATATTCCTTAGGATGTCCCAGTTATCATTGAGTTGACTCTGACTCATGGTAACCCCATGTGTGTAAGAGTAGACTTGTGCTCTAGAGGGATTTCAGTAACTATTTTTCAGAAGTAGTTCGCCAAGTATTTCTTCTAAGACATATCTGGTGGATTCAAAGTTTTAGTTTGAGTATATTAATTGTTTACACCAAAGATTACATAATTCTTAGAAAGAAGAGCATTCTTTTAACTATTATCTAGAAGGCCTGGACAAGATGTAATAAAGCATATGAGCCTCAAATCTTATCCGTTAAGACACCATTCTGTCAACAAAATACCAAGGAGAAATTCTTACAGAAAATCATATTTTGTTGATTCCCTTCCTCCCTGTCTTTCATGTGCCAACAAGACTTTGTATGGTAGCTACACATCTCACCCTTTCTTTTTACAGTCACACTATCTTCATTATACCTATTGTTCCCTCTATTTGGAATCCTCTGTCATACTTTCTACTTAACTCTTATTCATCTTTTGTATTCCAGCTCTAGTTACTTCCTTGTTGTTGTTGTTGTTTTGTAAAGAGCTTTGAAGTCAGTTCTAACTCATAGCAAACCTGTATATGGTTTCTGAGGAACAGCTGGAGGGTTTGAACTGCCAACCTTATGGTTCACAGCTCAGTGCTGATTCTATAGTGCCACACCAGGAGTCCAAGTCTCACCATCCTAGCTTATAAGGAGCATTCTGGCTGCACTTCTTCAACACAGATTTGTTTGTTCTTCTGGCAGACCATGGTGCTTTGAATATTCTCCTCCAGCACCATAACTCAAATGCATCAATTCTTCTGTGGTTTTTCTTATTCACTGTTCAACTTTCACATGCATATGAGGCTATTGATAGTATCATGGCATGGATTGGGTGCACTTTAGTCCTCAAACTGACATCTTTGCTCTTGAACACTTTAAAGAGGTCTTGTGCAACAGATTTGCCTAATTCAATATGTCTTTTGATTTCTTAACTGCTGCGTCCGTGAGTGGTGATGATAGATCTGAACAAATGAAGTTTTTGATAACTTCAATCTTTTCTTCATTTATCATGATGCTATTTATTCGTCCAGTAATGGGAATTTTGTTATCTTTACATTGAAGTACAACCCACTGAGGTTATCATCTTTGATCTTTATAAGTAAGTAATTTCGGTCCTCTTTGCTTTCAGCAAGCAAGGCTGTATCATGTACATATCACAAGTTGTTAATGAGTATTCTTCCAATCCTTATGTTATATTTTTTCCTCATATAATCCAGCTTCTCATATTATTTACTCAGCATACAGATTTAATAAGTATGTTAAAAGAATACAACCCTGGCACACATCTTGCCTGATTTTAAACCATTCATTATCCCTTTATTCTGTGCAAACGACTACCTCTGTACCTATGTGTAGGTTCCTTATGAGCAAAATTAAGTGTTCTGGAATACTCATTTTTCACAATGTTATCCAAACTTCCCCCTGGAGTTTGATGTTTACATAATGTGGAATTTGACAGAATCATTAGTGTACTTGAGTTTTCATTGGATAAATTTGTGTGTGTCTGACTTTTGTTTCTATAACCTGGTGTTTTTCCAAAAGTCTTGGGGCAAAGTGTGGACTGATCACAACTTTGTCCCTTGAGACTTAGATAACAACTGATAATTGCTATTTTTTCATTACCTATCTTTTTGTTGTTGTCTGGTACCATCGAGTTGGAACCGTGCAGCAGTACCTATCCTTAAGAGGAACAAAAATCCTCACCACTGGACCAATAAACAACATTCTTAACAATGGAGAAAAGATTGAAGTTGTCAAGGACTTCATTCTTCTTGGATCAACTATCAACATTCATGGAAGCAGCAGTCAAGAAATCAAATTACGTATTGCATGAGGCAAATCTGCTGCACAAGACCTTTTGAAAGTATTGAAGAGCAAAGATATCAGCTTGAGAACTAAGGTGCGCCTGACCCAAGCCATGGTATTTTCAATAATTTCATATGTATGTGAAAGCTGGACAGTGAATAAGGAAGACCGTAGGAGAATTGATGCTTTTGAGTTATGGTGTTAGAGGAGAGTATTGAAGGTGCCATGGGCTGCCAAAAGAACCAGTAGATCCATTTTGAAAGAAGTGCAGCCAGGGTGCTCCTTGGAGGCCAAGATGGCCAAACTTCGTCTCTCATACTTCCGACGTATTGTCAGGAGGGACCAGTCACTGGAGAAGGATATCATGTTTGGTAAGGTAAAGGGTCAGAGAAAAAGAGGAAGACCCCCTACAAGATGGATTGGCCATGGCCAAGTGGCAGCATCGATGGACTCAAGTGTGGCAACAGTAGTGAGGTTGGCCCAGGATTGTTTGGTTCTGCTGTGCATAAGGTCGCTATGAGTCAGTACTGACTCGATGGCACCTAACAACAACAACAAATCCTTAAGAGACTTAGGTTTCCCTGGTAACAGAGAAGTTTAAACTGAGACATCACATTTTGGGGTATTGGATTTCTCTGTACTGATTTTACATAATCAAAAATATTAGTGACAGAGTGACTTGCTCCATTCAATCAAGTCATTACCATAATTATATTTTTGAGATTTCTACCTGTTCCTTTTCTTTTAGTTTGTCTCTGTTAGTGTAGTGGTTATGAATCGGGCTATGTACCTCAAGATCAGCAGTTCGAAACTACCAGCTGTTCCATGGGAGAAACGTGGCTTTCTGCTCCCGTACAGATTTACAGCCTTGGAAACCCTGTACAGGGTTGCTATGAGTCTGAACTGACTCCACGGCACATAACAACAACAAAAACTTTATATTTGGAGTCCTGATGTGGTGCTGTGGGATAAAGCACTAGATCACAAGGTCGGTTTGAACCACAAGGTCAATGGTTCAAGCTCACCAGCCGCTCCTCAGAAACCCTCTACAGGGTCGCTATGAGTCATAAATTACTTGATGGTGCTTAACAACAACTCCATTATTGACCTTTTGGTCAGAATGCATCTTCAGAGATATGGCTGAAGATGTTTATTCATTTAAAAAACAAGCTATAATGGTTGGGATAAAGTCTTTTAAGTATCTTCAATGACTAACAGCTCATTGAAGAATATCAAAGAAGCTACATTGAATATGAAAATAAATGAATTACTGTATTAAAAAAGGCAGTTTTTATTTGATAGCTTCACAACTTGACCAGTTAACAGTATTAAATGCATGGCATGGTAATAACAATACCATATACTACTTAATGCAATTTATTTAACTATATTTGACTGCAAAGCACTTTCCTAAATTGTTTTATATGATAGACTTGATAATCATGTGATGTAGAATTAGTAGACAAAATCAACTCTATGTCACAGAGGAATTACTAAGCTCATGGTCACACACACTTTAAGCTTAAAGCTGGGACATCAATTCAGGGGTTTTGATTCCTAGTTCAGTGACCTTTCCTTTACAGGGCTGCCTCAGGGCACGATTTGAGAACCTGCATAATTGTGGCACTGTAGGTTAAAGAGCCAGACTGCAAAGCCATTTGAACTGCAAGGTTGGTGGTTCAAGCTCATCAGCGCTCCTCGAAAACCCTATACAGGGTCGCTATGTGTCAGAACTGACTTGATGGCACTTAACAACAATACTCTTTATATACTCAAAATGTTGCCTTACTGCATCAGATGGGAAGAGGACTTGACTTTCCATGGTTTGGTTCGGCTATGGAGGGTGGTTTCTGGAGAATAACAACCACAATGTATAGAGACTAGATGTCAGCACATCTGCCCTCTGGAACTCATGCCTGTCAGCTCCTTCTTTGTATTAGCTACCCTGGACTTTTAAAGCAAATAACATGAAGCATGCAGGACAACTGCCAAGACCTCAAGTCCACTCAGGGAAAGACAAGTGAGGCATTTTGTTACATGCTGTTTTGCTGAAATGACATCGATTTTTTTATTTGACACAACTAGAAACATACAGGTTAAAAAAAGAAAAGAAAACACACACACAAAAAAACAAAAAACAAAAAAACACAACAAAAATGTAACCACAGATACACATAGACCATCTGTAAGCAATTTTCTTTTCCTTACAAATCTCTGTGGAATTTTAAGCTGTCCTCCTCAATGTACTACTGAATGGAATGTCCAGAGTTCTGGAAGAATTTTGGATTACAGATATCTCTGTGCCACATGTGTTTATAACCTTGGGTCATAAATCATGTCTATTGATTACCCATTTGTGAAATACCCATTCCTTGGTTTTGATTTAAATGACATTCAATGGAGGAAATACTCTGATTATTGGAAAGAACAATTTTTAAAAATGGGGGAAATACTTTGATTTACTTTGTGCTATGTGAATTTAACAGTTTATATCAATCATAGGAAGTAATATCCCAAAGCTGGCATGTGTATTCAAGAGTTTTGCATACTTTTTTTTCAAGGGAGGAAGGATTACAGATTGGGGAATGTTCTGTGCTTACAATTAAGTGAATTACTTGCTGGCTCATCTCTAACTTTAATTACTTTCTCTTCCTCAACTTTGCAATTAGCTGATGTTGCTACAAATTTTTGTCACATACTTAATCTTTATATAGCGGTTTTGGCCAGAGTGTAGTTAAAATCTGTGAGTTACTCTGATATCTTTATCAGAGGTGAGGCTCTCAAGGCAGTAATATCTAAGAAGGGATATTGCAGTGTCTTGCCTCTATAGAACAGTAGTGCAGGTGAAGTTCATTTTCAGTACTCCTAGCCTCTTCCTTTACTTAGCAGGTGTAGTGTCTCTAGGGCTGCACTTTTTTTAAAAAAAAAGTTTTTATTGTGAATTGAGTGATAGCTTACATGGGAGGACGTCAACTTAATATTTGTCCTATCTTATTTCACTTCATTGCAATGATTACAATCCCCTCCATGCATCATCATTCAACAGCAGTTGTTTCCATTCCCTTTTTTTTTTTTTGGATGTACACCAAAGCACTCAGGAATATACAACCATTCAAACAACCAATGGTACACCCCACAAGCCTGGCCCCCCCGCCCCCGGTCGTCAGCACACAGCCCCTCTCCCTCCCTAAGTCCAGAGTCCCTAGCCGCTCCATTTCTCCACTTCATTCTCTCTGCCTTCATCTCTGGCATCACTGCTTCTCTGGATAGGATCCTGTACTCCGCTCTTCTCCCTTGATGGTACCAGGGTCCTCTGCTCCTGGATTGCAAGATAAATCACTCTGTTCCTTTTGTTACAAAATGTCTACCTTTACATTTGCAACATTCACAATCAGTCCTGATAGCAATTATTCACTATTGAACCAAAAGAGTCTTATCCCCATCACCTTTCACCAGCCCCATCCAGACAGGTTGGAAATCTGTGGGGAGTCTACCTTCCACTGCACCCTCTGGAACTAGGCTCCCTCTTGAAAGCTTGTAAGCTAGTCACTTCATGCCTTTGAAGCCCCACCATTTTGGGTAGCCAATGTCTAAGTTACTCTTATCTCACCTTCTCTTTCCTGCCTGATTTATACGGTAATTATTTTGCATTAGGAATTGTGTCCATACTAAGTCTCTTCTGCAAACATGTAGATACTATTCTACCCAACTGACAGATAATATAACTGAGTTTTTTGAAGGATAAATGCCTTAGCTAATTAAAGGAAAAGTAACTTAGCTAATTAGCACAGACTGTTGTTTCTGAACTTTGTTCTCCTCTACATCTGCTGTCTGCCAATGTAAATCACTGCAAAGTTGTAGGTTACAGTTTGTCTTGGGAAGAAGGCGGAAGTATGGCATTGGAGGGGGAAACATTATAAGCAAGTTTAGTGCTCTAACTTGGAAATTATCAAACTCATATAGAAAAAACCAAAAATGTGTTATGGTTTATCTGGTAAAAGAAGTAGTGGATTGTAATCCCCATAATTAAGATATTTGGAAAAAAATGAGTATGTCCATAGAGTAATGTGAAATTTGAGAGATTTAAGTCTTTTGTTTCAGATGTCAATGTTCTGTAAACTTCTGTGAATATAGTTATTTAATTAAGGACAAGAGAAAAATATGTAGAATCAAGACTATTTCAACAACAACAACAGCAACAACAAAACTAGCTTATGTATTGTTGTTATGGGCCATTGAGTTGGGTCCAACAATTAGCGCCTCTGTATAGTGTTTCTGAGGCTGTCAATCTTTCCCCTAAGGAGCAGCTGGTGGGATTAAACTTCTGACCTTGTGGTTCAAAGTCCAGTGCTTACCTTACTGAGTCACCATGTTCCCAACTTGTGTATAAGTAGTAATTTAAGTTAGGAGAATTGAGCTACTTACAATCCATATATCCATTTCTAGGTGTGTATATGAGGACAGTAGATGATTAAGGACCTTGATCAGGTTTATCTTAAAAATGGTAGAGCTAGATTGAATCTACCTCTGTTTGACTCTAAATTCCAAGGTATTTTCATAAATCCTTGTCCCTTAAATATGGGAATGTACTCAGGACGGCGGCTGTCATAGGGGGAAATGCTTATCTAGTTTTGTCCAAAGCCATATAAGTCACTTTGGTACAGATAGATAGAGCTGGAGAAAAATGTGGAACTAAACTCAAAATCATGAAAAAGACTAGACTTAACTGGTCTCACAGAGACCCCTAAATCTATGGCCCTTAGTCACCCTTCAGGCTTGGAACTGCACTCACCTCCACGGATCAAGTTTCTGCCAAAACATAAAGTGGACTAAAATACCAGGGAGAAACTCACTCCTTAGAACAATCAACCATACCAGATCAAAAGGGCAACATTTGCCCAGGGATAAAACTCAGAAGTCTGAGAGGGATAAGAAATTAAAAAAAAGAAAAAGAAAGTCAAACATTGTAACAATATTCAGATATAAAGATTTCTAGAGAAATTAATTCACAAAGATTCATCTCTTAAAGATCATACATAAAATGGGAATAAAAACATTATCTACTGTATAGAATAGCTGTGAAGATTATGTAATACAATGAATGCAAATCTTACTTGAGGGCCTGACATAGAGTAAGTATTAAAAAACATTAGCTGTCATGTTGTTGTTGTTATGTGCCATTGAGTCGGTACCAACTCATAAAGACCCAATGCACAACAGAATGAAACACTTCCAAGTCCTGGGCCAACTTCACAATTGTTGCCATGCTTGAATCCATTGATGCAGTCACTTTACCAATCCATCTCGCTGGGGGTCTTACCTTACCAAGGTCTTCCTCTTTTTCTCTGACCCTCCACCTTACCAAACATGATATACTTTTCCAGAGACTGGTCTCTCCTAACAATATGTCTGAAGTATGAGAGATGAAGTTTGGCCATCCTGGCCTCCAAGGAGCATTCTGGCTGCACCTCTTCTTTTGGCAGCCCATAGCACTTTCAATATTCACCTCCAACTCCATAACTCAAAAGCATTAATTCTTCTACGGTATACCTTATTCACTGTCCAGCTTTCCTGGTTGTTATTATATGCAGAGATGATTAATATTTGGTTATAAGAATATTAAAATGAGAATCTGATATCTGGAAGCAGACTAGATTAAAACATGCAGCACAGTGAAGAGTCCAAACCAAATACGCTTACTCCTTTCTCAGGCAGCTGAGAAACTGGCCTCTGTTGGCCTCTAATAACATGCCTTCACTTCATATGCCTCCAATAAGGGAGTCAAATAAGCATAAGTGTAGGTATTCCTTTCTGAAGATATGGGCAAAGTCAAGTTTTCTGGTCAGGGTCAGTTGCAAATGTGTATGACTACTGCCCCCACAAATTAAACCTGCACTTAGGGTTAAGGGTTCTGTAGTTACCATCTTGGAGTCCTGGTGTGGCATTGTGGGTTAATGCACTGGACTACAAAATTGGTTTGTACTGCAAGGACAGTGGTTCAAGTTCACCAGCTGCTCCTCAAAAATCCTATACAGGGTTGCTATGGGTTGGAACCTATACCACAACACTTAACAACAATAACAAAGTCACTATCTTGTACAGATTTCTCAGAAGTACAATTAAGTATTCTGGAATACTCATACTTC
>NW_006408613.1:12371156-12378568 GCF_000296735.1 Chrysochloris asiatica | reverse complement strand
CATGGATATTATCCTATCACAGACAGTGTTGTACCTCATGACTGATCTGGATATGTTCTTTTTGACAATGAATGCAACACCATTCCTTTTCAGTTAGTTATTTCTGCCATAGTAAACCATGTGGTTGTCAGATTCAAAATGGCTAATACCAGTCCATTGCAGCTCACTAATGCCTAATATATCGATGTTTATGTGTTCCATTTCATTTTAGACAACTTCCAATTTTCCCAGATCCATACTTCGTACATTCCATGTTCCGATTGTCAATGGATGTTTCCAACTGTTTCTCTTCATTTGGGTTTCTGTAAAATTCTGTTTTTGCTTGAGTGTATACTGCACACCCTCTTCACCCGTCCTGACCAGGTACATCATTATATAGCAAATAAACATCCTATAGCAGGTAAAGAGAGAGAAAACTCAGAAAAAAAAACAACCTTTCTCTTGTATCTTGAAAAAGGGCTCCCCTTTCCAAGAAAATTATGTAGTTGACTCTGCTTCTGTTGTCTAAGTGGATTGACATGTTGAACCCTCAGAAATGTGAATAATGTATGTTAGAAAGAGTGTTTTACTTCATGAGGAAAGTAAAAAGTGCTCAACTGAAATCTGGGAGCAAAGTCGAATTGGATTACATAATGACTTCTGATTATAGGACATCAGGACTTGACTGAAAATGGATTAGAATCAGAATGAGTCCTAGGTCTCCTGAGAATGCATTTGGGAGTCAACTGGACTCTGCAGAAGAGGCAGAGTCAGTGGACAGTTGACCCAGAAGGTATGTCCTGGGGTCCAGAACTGCTTCAAATGATAGAAGCAAATTATCAATTTTACTTTGTGCTAGGTGAAATCTACGGAAGGAAATGATTTAAGAATCACAATGATTGTGAGCAAATAATAACAGCTACTTGCTGTTGTTTTTATTAACTGCTCTTGAGTCATCCTTGACTCATAATGACCTCACATGAAATCAGACTAAATGCAGACCAGTCCTGAGCCATCACTGTGATTGGTTACTGATAGAACTATTATGATTCATTGGGTTTCACTGGCTAATTTACAGTAACAGATCACTAGGCTTTCTTTTCCTTGTATTCTGTTAGTTTAGAAGTACTGCTATTCAGCATCATAAAAACATTTAGGTCTCCACTACCAGATAGTTAGTGGCTGGTCATGAGGTGCCTTGGCTGGGAATCTAACCGGGTTTCCAGCATGGAAGTGAGAATTCCACCAGTGAACCACCCCCTATTAGTGACTCACAAAACATTTACTCTGTTCTATGGCCTCTTATGTGGAGTCCTGCTGTGGCACTGTGGGTTAATGCCCTGGTCTGCAATGTTGGCTTGAACCCCAAGGTCAGCAGTTATGAACCAATGCTATGAATATAATTGACTCATGGCATTTAACAATAACAACAACAACATGGCCCCTAATGGAGTCCTGTTGTAATGCAGCAGGATAATGCACTGGACCACAAGTTCAGTTTGGCAGTTCAAGCTTACCAGATGCTCCTTGGAAACCCTATACAGAGTCTCTATGAGTTAAAACCAACTTAACAGTACTTAACAACAACAACAACAACAAAGGTGTCTTATAACATAATAAATGCTATGTGAGTCACTATAGGAGGTAGTTCACTGGATTATCAGATGGACTGCTAATGCAAGGTCACTATTTCTAATTCACCAGCTGCTTCATGGGAGAAAGATGAGGTTCTTGCTTCCATAAAGATTCAGAGCCTTGGAAACTCTATCAGGGTTGCTATGAGTTGGAACTGACTTGGTGGCCCCAAACCACTCCCACTACCAGGGCTACTTATAAGTGTTTACATGGATTTACTGTTGGTCTCATGAGTTGGATATTTTTCAAAGGAAGAAACTTAAGTCGCAGTTAAATATATTGTCTAAGGAAGTCTTGATAGAGCTGGGATTTGAGCTTTGGAAACTTATTCACTTACCTCCACAGCTTCTCAAACAATTCCATCATTCATTTAATTGGAAGCCAGTAGGGGTCAGCTATTTTGCACAAAAGCAAAAGTATTCAGGCAAGAAGTGTATTTGAAGTATTGTGCCTGTTGCGTTAGCTGCTGGTCTGCTGAGTTTTCTTACAGTTTTACTCCACTCAGGAGTAACTCTAATGCATTGCTTGGTTTTTAACATATAATTTAGTATGTTTATCTCTTAATCTTTCTGTAATTGTGTATTATGAGTACATTTTCTGTTCAGAAGAGCAACTCCTTCTGTTTTGAATTTACAGAAAAGATGTGGGTAGAGGTTTCTCACATGTGACTGAGCCTACTCAGTTTTCAACGTGCTTTATTTTAACCCCTGATGAGATAAATGAGGAATCATTGATGGAAGAGAAGCTTTCAAATCTTCCTCAGTGGGAATATTTCCTTCAAAGGCATACAACTATGATGAACAGGCAATCAAGGGTCCCATATAAATTTGAAATTGAGAACAGAGTTCAGTTTCTTTTGGTAATTTTGTCATTTGTCTATACCTAAATTACCAGACACTTGGAACTAATCAAGTACTTGCTCAAAAGAGTTCTATAGTTCTTCAGAATCCTTAAGTATGGTTATCAGGCAAAAAAATCATGTACTCCTTCAAGAAATATGGCAGATGTAGAATATATGCATAGGGAATAGATCTGGCTTTGTCTTGTTTATCTGCAGCAAAGCGTAGATTGTGTAAACCTGGTACCAAATTGACACATCCAGTTCCCTCTGTCCCTTTCCCTCCATCTTCAACAGATTTGTACTTTATTGCTGAAAGGATTTATGAACGTATTTCAGCATTGATTATTTAGGGCTAATTTGATCAATTAAATCTATTATTCTTTATTTTTGCTTCACTTTAAAAATTATTGGATTTGTTAAATTGAAGAATGTGATAAAGCTATATAGCTTGCTTTTCATTGAGTTGTAAACAGAAAGTGCCATATATAATATTTTAGTTTATTAGTCCTGCTGTAACCAAAATACCATACAGGGGGCTGGCTTTAAAGAACATAAATTTATTTTCTCACGGTTTAGAAGGCTAGAAGTTCAAATTCAAAGCACTGACTATAGGAGAAAGCTGTCTCTCCATCAGTTCTGGGAGGAGATTCTTATCTATTTTAGCTTCTGTTCCTCAGTTTCTTTGCAGTTTTGACTTGGCATCCCATCCTCGTCTGTTCTTACTTGTCTCTGTGTCTATACTACTCCTTATAACTCAGTAGTGATTAGGTTTAACACACACTATATACTGATAATATAACAAAGAAACCTCTGTTCTCAAAGGAATTACATCCACAGGTATTGGGATTAGGATTCCAACACAAATTTTGCAGGGAAACCAATTCAATTTTTAACACATAGTAACAGATATCCAGATATGTTAGAGATGATGTGTGGTGGTATTGTCTATTTCCCCAGAAATTGGATCCAATTATAGACAGAAAAAGCTGTAGCATTACCCTATTGTAGGATTAATAACTGATTTTCTGATGCTATTAACTATAAAGATATTATGTATGTTAAATAATCTACAGTCATTATCCCATTTAATGTCACAAATCCTATGAGGTAGGAATTTTATTATACATTTTCAAATGTGAAAACAGAAGCTTAAGATTGTTAAATTAAGTAACTCAAGTATTTCCTACTTCAAGTCTACTCAGTAATAGAGAAAACGTATGCGTAATAATTTTTGTCAGTATTACATACTCTTTCTGTAACATGCAAGGGAAAATAAACACTGATGAAGTACATATTATAAACTCACAGCTTTTTCTTGGCTATAATCTTTACAGATGCAGATTACCAGGCCTTGTTCCTGCATTGCCACTGGCTGGCTTTGAACCACCAATATTTAGTTGAGTTCTAATCATTTGTGCCACCCAGGGACCTCATTTTCAGAACAGATATTGTTGTTGGCCATCATGTGAAGTTCAGCTCATGGATACCCGTTTGCACCGAGTAGAATAGTTTCACAGGGTTTTCAAAGTTGGGACGTTTTGGAGACAGATCACTAGGTCTGTCTTTCAGGACACATATACATGGCTTTCAGCTTCCAATCTTTTGATAAGTAGTCCACACCTTGAAAGTTACTCTATAGTATCTCATTTAAATTTTTACATTCATATTTTGAGAACTTATACCTGCTTTATAGATGGAGAAACCTAAAGGTCAGAGTAGCAAAGTAGCTTGTTTAAGGAAAACAATTAATGAGATGTGATACTAGGAATTGAACCAAGGGAGAGAGGTGGTTGGAGTAGTAGTGGGGGGAAAAAAGAGAACAAAAAAGGAGATGAGGGGGAAACCCATCACACGGAAATTGAGGGAAGAATGGACTCTGATCTATGTGGTAGGGAGTTTCTCTCCCTTTTTATCCTATTGCAGCTTCCCTATATTCCCACCTCCCAATGACATGAAATATTCAAATTTCAAACTAAAAGTTATCTTCTTCTGGTTGGAGTTTTGAAGCCTTATTTAATTGGCTCTGTCTCTTCCTAATTCTTAACCTAATGTGACTCTACTCTGAAAACAAGGTTAATTCCAGAATACTTCCATTCTTATAGACATTTCACAAGGAGAAGGGATAGGTATCGACACTCACAATTCAAAATATGGTGTAGAATATGACATCAATGTGGCTTTGGGATCATCTGTTCATTTCTGCAGTGTTTCAAGTAGGAGTGCATAAGTCCTTTCACTATTATTGACTACTCCTTCCTTCCCTTATTTTCTAACTTCTTTGCTCTTTTATAAGACACTAGCTTCATCATGCCTGTTGTGGTCAAGAACAGAGTCTTCATCTTAGTTGGGTTCTCTCTGTATGTATATATGTATATTGTTGTTAAGTGCCTTTGAATCAGTTCCAACTCATAATGACCCTAAATAGGGTTTCCAAGACTGTAAGCCTTTATGGGAACAGAAAGCTTCATCTTTCTACATTGGAGCAGCTGGTGGGTTTTAACTGCCAGCCTTGTGGTTAACAGTCCAATGCTTAACCTACAGTGCCACCAGAGCTCCTGTTATGTGTATGTGCATATGTATGCATGTATATATGTATATATATGCACACACATATATACACAAAAATGGGACCTTCAAATACTTTGTTAAAAAATTCTATTATCTTTTAATTCAGATAATGAATTCAGAGAGAGAGAGAAAGAAAGAGAGAGAGAGAGAGAGAGAGAGAGTCCTGGTATGGTGCTGTAGGATAAGCATTGGACTGAAAACAGCAAGGTTGGTGATCCAAACTCTCCAGCCGCTCCTCAGAAATCCTATACAGTCTTCCTGCGTTGTGTGTGTATATATATACGTATATATACATATATGTGTGTATATATAAAAAGAGTCCTGGTGTGGCGCTATGGGATAAACACTCTACCATAAGGTCAGTCTGAAATGCAAAATTGGTGGTTCACCACCCACTCTTTGGAAATCCTACACAAGGTTACTGTGAGTCGGAACCAACTCAATGGCACGTAACAACAGCAATATATATGCGCACGCACACACACACACACACACACATATATAGAGGAGCCCTGGTAGAGTAGTGGATTACTAGTTGGGCTGCTAACCACAAGTTCAGCAGTTTGAATCAACCAGTTGCTCAGCAGAAGAAAGATGAGGCTTTCTGCTCCCATAAAGATTTATTGCTTCGGAAAACCTATGCAGGGTCACTATGAGTCACAACTGACTCCATGACACCCACCCACCAACACTATATCTATATACATCTTGCTCCATCAAGGGCAAGACAGCTTTGCAAGTGATGATACCAGTCATTTAGTGCATCCTTAAAGAACTGATGGTCCACAGAATTTGATTATGTCAGTCCAGTCTTGACAATATTAACTGAAGAAAAATGCATACCCATTAAAGTGTTTTTTTGTTTTGTTTTTAAGATTGTTGATATTGTTAAGTGTTGTCAAGTTGGTGTGGACTCATAGTGACCCTGTACTGGGTTTCCAAGGAGCAAATGGATGGGTTTGAACTGCTAATCTTGTGGTTTGCAGTCCAGTGCTGATCCTACGGTGCCACACCAGGAAACAAAAACATGCCAGAAGGAACCAAATCAGAATGTAAGATCAAAGACTGTAGTCTTCAGTATGGATTGCACCTCAATGTAAAGAAAATAAAAATCTTCACAACTGCACTAATAAACAACATTATCATAAATGAAGGAAAGATTGATGCTGTCAAAAATTTCATTTTGCTTGGATCCCTAATCAATGTTCATGGAATCAGCCATCAAGAAATCAAATGATTAAGCAAATCTGTTCTAAAGACCTCTTTAATGTGATAACTATAACACATTAAACTTTAAAAAGATGTTAGAGGAATAACGGGCATCTAACCCAAGCCTTGGTATTTTCAATCGCCTCATATGCATGTGGAAGTTGGACAATGAATAAGCCAGGCCATGGAAAAATTGATGTATTTGAATTCTGGTGTTGGTGAAGAACATTGAAAATACCAGGGACTACCATAAAAACAAACAAATCTCTATTGGAAGAAGTGCAGCCACAATGCTCCTTAGAAGCCAGGATGATGGAATTTCAGTTTGCGTACGTTGGACATGTCAAGTGGAATCAGTTGCTAGGCAAGGATATCGTGCTTAGAAAAGTGCAGGGTCAGTTAAAAAGAGGAAGACACCCAAAAAGATGGGTTGACACAGTGGCTCAAACATAATGAAATTATGAGGATGGTATAGGACTAGGTAGTGTCGTTCTATTGTACATATGGCTATTATGAGTCAAACTTGACTCAACTTTGGCCCTCCAGAAACTCAAAAAGCAAAACACATTTGTTGTTTTTGTTGTTATATGCTGTTGAGTCAGTACTGACTCATAGTGACTCTGTATAGAGTATCCATGGAGAAGCTGGTGGGTTTTAACTGCCAACATTGAGGTTAGCAGCCCAGTGCTTATCCTACAGCATCACACCAGGACATAAAAATACCGTTAGCACCCCCCAAAAAAATCTTGCCATGACATTTGTTCTTGACTGCTCTCCTTTGGTTTTGACTATTCCCCTTCCTTCTCTTCTCAGTCATTGCTTTAACTGTGCTTTTCTTCAGGGTCATACTGATAATGTCATGCTTCATTTCCTGCTACAGTTTATCCAAGAAATGCTTCAAGATCTTGATCCTACTTGTTTAAAATTTCCATTGAAAGCTCCTCTCTTGTCTACAGCTGATCTAGATGCAATAGTTTTGGAACTGTGGTTCAGTGAGCTACTTAATATGGCTCTGGATTCCTGGTATAGGATGGCACTGTAGGATCAGTGCTGAACTGTGAACCACAAGATCTGCAGTTCAAACCTACCAGCTGCTCCGCAGAAACCCTATACAGCATTGCTATGCTTCAAAGAGAGGTGACCCAATGGAATGCGGAAATCATCGGACAATCTCTTTGAT
>NW_006408613.1:12347476-12366392 GCF_000296735.1 Chrysochloris asiatica | reverse complement strand
ACAGCATTGTACCTCATGACAGATCTGGATATGTTCTTTTTGGCAATGAATGCAACACCATTCCTCTTCAATTTGTCATTCCCAGCATAATAAACCATGTGGTTTTCAGATTCAAAACGGCTATCCATTTTAGCTCACTAATGCCTAAGATATTGATATTTATGCATTCCATCTAATTTTTGACAATTTCAAATTTTCCTAGATTTATACTTCAGTGACTAAATATTCTAAAGTAGTTCATCACTACTTCTTCCTAGTCTGTGTTTGTCTAGAAGCTCATCTGAAACCTGTCCACTATGGGTGACCCTGCTGGTATTTAAAATACCCATGGTATAGCTTCCAGAATCACATCAAGTCACAGTCCACCAGAGTAGGACAAATTGACAAATCAGTGGTGGCTGTTTCTCTCTAGATATACTATGTATATATAGACTTGTCATGGCACTGTAGGATCAGCACAGGACAGCAAACCACCAGTTCAGTGGTTTAAAGCCACCAGTTTCACCTTAAAGCATATATATATATATATATGGTTGTTGCTGTTGTTAAACACCACAGAGTCAGTTCCGACTCATAACCACCATGTATAGCATTTCTGAGGAGTGGCTTATTTCCAAGGAGCAGTTCAAACAGACCTTGTTATGCAGCATATTAACCCACAGCACCACACCATGACTTCCTCTCTATCTATATATATGTAGATATAGATAGATAGATAGATAGATAGATTGACACATATGTTGTTGTTGTTGTTGTCATTAGGTGCCGCTGAGTCAGTACCAACTCATAGCAACCCTATGCACAACAGAATGAAACACTGCCCAGTTCTGGGCCAATGTCACAATTTTTGCAATGCTTGAGTCCATCAATGCTGCCACTTGGCCAATCCATCTCACTGGGAATCTTCTGCTTGGTATAGTAAACCAACCACTTATATGAATAGTAAACCAATACATTCCTTGTGAGATTGAATTCCTTCAAAATCAATCATTTTGAAGGAATTAAAACTTCAGTGCCAGAAAGGTCACATAAAAAAAATCCATTGCACCATAGTTTTGGGTCATGAGATACATGCATGTTCAGCTTTATTAATATAAAGCCATATTTTCCAGAATGTTCTGTCAATTTCCAGTCTATCAATTTGCATTCCCTTGAACAGCATACTAAAGTTTCCAGTGTTCCAAATACTTGTTGGCACTTGGCAATATCTTTTTCATTTAGTCATTTCTTCGGGTATATAAACCTGTGAAATCTATTATGACTCATGATAATCCCATTTGTGTCAAAGTACTGTTGTCTACATAAGGTTTATTTTTTGGAAGTGGGTTGCCAGGTCTTTTTTCCAAGGTGTTTCTAGGTAGATTGAAGCCCCAGTTTTTAGTGAGAAGCCTAAGGTATTAACTCTTCGTACCATTAAGGGACTCTGTGCGTATGCTGTTGTTGTTGATTTTGATTCATAGTGACCCTGTATAAGGTTTATGATAGCAATTGGTGGGTTTGAATTTCTAACTTGTGGTTAGCAGTACAGTGCGTATCCTACAGAGTCATACCAGGACCACTGTGTATATAGTGGTGGTGGTGATTATGTGCTGTGGAGTTGGTTCTGACATAGCAACCTTATACAGTGTTTCTGAGGTTGTAAATCTTTACAGGAGCAGACAGCCTCATCTTTCTCCTGTGGAACAGCTGGTAGTTTAGAACCGCTAACCCTGAGGTTAGCAGCCTGATTTGTAACCACTATGCTACCAGTAGTGAGATTTAAATATGTTTTCTATTTTCATTGCACTGACTACTAATGAAATTAAGCAATTTGCTTATGTTTATGGACTTTTGGATAGTCTCATTTGTGAAGTGCTTATTTTTATGGTGGATTATCTGTCTTTTTCCTATTGTTTTTAGGACTTCATAAGATGTTCTACTTTATTTCTTGTTTAATGTGTTGTAAATTAACAGTATTTCTTCATTTGTTTTTGTCGTTGTTAGGTGCCATTGAGTCAATTCTAACTCATAGTGTCCCTATGCACAACAGGACAAAACACTGTCTGGTGTTGTACAACCCTCACAATTTTTTGTTACATTTAAGCCCATTTCTGCTGCCATTTGGAAAATCCATCTCATTGGGTCTCTTCCTCTTTTTCGCCGGCTCTCTACTTTGTCAAGCATGAAGTCCTTCTCCAGGGACTGGTCCCTGAAGTATGAGAGATGAAGTAGCATTCTGACTGTACTTCTTACCACACAAAATAGTTTGTTCTTCTAGAAATCCATGGTACTTTCAATATTTGTCTCTAACACCACAACTCAAATGCGTCAATTTTTTGATTGTCTTCCTTAATCATTGTCCAAGTTTCACATGCATATGGGGTTTAATTTATCAATTTTTTGTGGTTAATGCTATTTTATGGATCTTATTTAATAAATATTTCTCTCACTTGTGGGACTGTAGGATAAAAGGTTGGTTTGAACCATAAGGTTGGTGATTTAAACTCACCAGTTGCTCCTCAGGAACCCTACACAGGGTCACTATGAGTTGGAACCAATTCAGTGACACTTAACCACAATGAAAAGCTAAACTTCAGAAAGACATCATCTCTGCTATCTTCTAGAAACACTACTCATCTGTTGGGCTCTGTTACTGTGGTGCTTTGCATGTTACTGTGACAATGAAACTATGCCACTGGTAAATTCCAGAAAGGGCCACCCATGGTGGAAAGGTTTCAGCACAGCTTCCAGACTAAGACAAATTAAGACAAAGGACCTACAATCTATTTCTGAGAAAAATTGACCAGTGAAAACCTTATGAATGATAGCAAAACATTGTCTTATATAGTTCCAGAAGATGAGTTCCCTTTGGATGGAAATCAAACAAAATACAACTGGAAAAGAACAATATCTTCAATGTAGAGTAAACCGTGTTAATAAGAATGGACAAAACTTTTCAGGATCTTTATTTGCTGATGCAGCACAACTTAAAATGAGAAGAAATAGCTGCAAACACACTTTAATAAAATGAACATGGAATGTATGAAATATTGTTGTTGTTAAATACTGTTTGAGTCAGTCTGATTCATATAGAACCTGTATAAATCTAGGAATACTGGAAGTCATCAAAAATGAAATGTAGCACAAAAAGATAGATATTCTGGATATTAAGGAACTGAAGTGGACCTGCATTATGAATTGCATTATGAATTGGAAAGATATGGTCTACTATGCTAGGAATGACATATTTAAGATAATTAGCATCTTTCTGGTTATATACATTTAGTATTAGAGAAGACTATTAAAAGTATATTTGACTGCCAAGATCCAACAGATCTGTTTTGGAATAAATGCAGCCAGAATGTTCTAGAGAAGCAAGAATGGCAAGATTTCATCTCATATACTTCAGACATATTGTATGAAGGGATCAATCTCTATGGACGGACATTATGCTTGGTCAAGTGGTGGATCAATGAAAAAGAGGTATATCCCCAATAATATGGGTTAACACAGTAGGAGCAACAATTGGCTCAAATGTAACAATTGTGAGAATGGTGCTGAACCAGGAAGTGTTTTGTCCTTTTGTGTATAGGTTCATTACGAGTACAAACTGAGTAGAGGGCACCTAACAAAAATAACAACATTTATATTTGAACTATTTATTAAAAAATAATTTCCTCTACCTTCTGCTCTGTAATGCCAGCTTTTTGTTTAAGTCCAGTGTTCATAAATGAATAAGTCTGCTTATGAGATTTATATTTTATTTCATTTTCTCATTTGCCTTAACTTTTTAAATACCATACTCTAGTGATTACTATGGTTATACATCAAACCTTAATATTGCCACCTTGATCTTTTCTTTTTTTAAAAGAGAGTTTTTTTGTGTTTTTTTTTTATTTTTTTTGGTCTGGTCAGTTTTTTTTTTTTTTTCAGGTGGACAACTTAGGGCTATCAATTATGGTCATCATTTTGTGTAACAATTACTTTTGTTGTTATTGTTAAGTGCCTTTCAGTCAGTTCTTAACCAAAGTGATCCTGTATAGGATTTCCGAGGAGAGGCTGGTGAGCTTGAACCTCTGACCTTGTGGCTCAAACAGACTTTGCAGTCCAGTGCATTAAGTCGCAGACTATATAAGGACGCCCAACAATTACTTTAATTGACATTAAATTCTCTGTCATTATACACAAATTCACTGCTTTTCAAACAATGGCTTCCTGGGAATCTACATTTTGAAAGCTCAGTGGCCCCACTGCAGGGGAGGGGCCAGGACTGTAACTTCAGAGCTGATGGAGCAGCTGGGTCTGGAAAATCTAAGAGACAACCCTGGGGGGTCACTGCTGCTTCATCTTCCACTGATGACTGAAACCCTCAGATGAGCGTCTGGAGAAGAGGGCAGTTAACAAGAGTTCATTAGTGGTTCAAACTCACCAGCAGCTCCTCAGAAACCCTATATAAGGTTGCTATGAGTCAGAAGAGACTCAAGGGCACTTAACAACAACAGCAACAATATACAATCAATGATGACTCAGATTTTTTTTTTTTTTTTTACTTCAGTCATGCAAATCTAACTTCCTGCAAACTCTAGAAGCCCTTAGGGAAGGTTTGTCACATGGGTGGTCACAAATTCAAATTTGCTGGGGCTGGCAGGCTAGTGTCAAGGTTAAGACCAACAGAGGGAGGTTGTCCTGGTGCAGGGGTTGTTGTTGTTGTTAAGTGCCATTGAGTCATACTGACCCATAACAACCAAATGTACAGGAGAACGAAACACTGCCCAATCCTGGGCCAACCTCACTAATGTTGCCACACTTGAGTCCATCGATGCTGCCACTTGGCCAGTCCATCTCATTGGGGGTCTTCCTCTTTTGCTCGGACCCTCCTCCTTACTAAACATGATATCCTTCTCCAGTGACTGGTCCCTCCTGACAAAAGGTCCGAAGTATGAGAGACGAAGTTTGACAATCTTGGCCTCCAAGGAACACTCTGGCTGCACTTCTTCTAAAACGGATCTTATGGTTCTTTTGGCAGCCCATGGCACTTTCAATAATCTCCTCCAATACCATAACTCAAAAGCATCAATTCTTCTACAGTCTTCCTCATTCACTGTCCAGCTTTCACATGCTTATGAGGTTATTGAAAATATCATGGCTTGGGTTGGGCGCACCTTAGTCCTCAAGCTGACATCTTTGCTCTTCAATACTTTAAAAAGGTCTTGTGCAGCAGATTTGCCTAATGCAATATGTCATTTGATTTCTTGACTGCTGCTTCCATGAGTGTTGATAGTTGATCCAAGAAGAATGAAGTCCATGACAACTTCAATCTTTTCTCCATTGATAAAAATGTTGTTTATTGGTCCCGTGGTAAGGATTTTTGTTTTCTTGACATTGAGATGTAATCCATATCGAAGGCTGTGCTCCTTGCTCTTCATCAGTAAATGTTTTAAGTCTTCTTCACTTTCAACAAGCAAAGTTGTATCATCTGTATATTGCAGGTTATTAATAACTCTTCCGCCAATCCTGATGGCACATTTTGCTTCATATAACCTTAAAAGAGAGTTTTACCTAATTTTGGCCTTGCTAGTTTCTATATGGAGTCCTGGTATGGCACTTTAGTATAAGCGCTGGACTGCTAAGCTCAAGGTAGGTGGTTCAAGTCCACTAGCCACTCCTCTAAAACCCTGTACAGGGTTGCTATAAGTTCAAACCAGTATGGCAGTATTTAACAAAAACAGCAAGTTTCTATATGAAGTTTGGAATTAGCTTATTAATTTCCACTGAAAAATTCATAGGAATTTTGATTAAAATTGCCTTGAAGCTATAGATCAATATGAGGAGAATTATAATTTATACAATTTTTGTTTTGTTTTACTTTAAAATTTTTCTCTCAACAGTGTTTTAAAGTCTCTTATTAAGGGTCTTCTAGATATGTTGTTGTTGAATGCTGTCGAGTCCTATATAGGGTTTCCAAGGAGAGGCCAGTGAGCTTGAATTGCCAGCTTTGCAGTTCAGACTGACTTTGCAGTCCAGCACATTAACCCACAGCACCACACCAGGACTCTATTTCAGATATATATAATTCTTCCTAGTTATTTAATATTTTGAGGTATTGTGGATATTTCTGTTGTGTAAAAATATAATTGGTTTTTGCATATTTATTTTGTATCCAGAAATTTTGTTAAAATCAACAATTTTGAGAATTTATATGCAGCTTTACTACGATTTATTTCTTTACAATCATGTTATCTACAAAAAGAAAATGACAGCTTTATACTTTCCTTTCTAATCTTGATACTTTTTTATTTCTTTTCCTTACTTAATGATACTTGCTAGAACATGTAGTACAATAATGAATTGGATGCTAAGAGGTAGTTCTGACTCACTTAGAAATTAAGAAGGAAACTTTCCTATATTTGACTATTAGTTATATTTGTCATAGGATTTTTTTTTAAGGTTCCACTAGGGTTTTGTTTTTTTTTAGGTTTTTATTGTGAATTGAGTAAAAGTTTACAGGGCAGATCATCAGTTTTACATACAACAAATAATATACTTTGTTTCATTACACTGATTATAATCCCCTCCATGTACCATCTGTTAACAGTATTTCTCTCTATTCATTTTAGCTCTTTTACTTTTTAAAAAATTTTTATTTTAAACACTCAGGCATACATAATGATTTATACCACAAAAGGGCACATTCTGCAAGTCTGCCTCCTGGCCACCAGCTCTCAGTACCTCGTTCCATGAATCTAGAGTCCTCAGCTGCTCCCTTTCTCCATGTCCCTATCTCTGGTGTCACTGTTTCTTTGATAAGACCCCACATTCCACTTTTGCTCTTTTTCCTTGACAGTCCTAAGGTCCTTTGTTTCTGTACTGTAAGATTAACTGTTTCCCTGTTTTTGTTACAAAACTTCTACCTTTACAATTGTGACAGTCGCAATTAGTCAAGATAATAATTACTCACTATTGAGTCATAAAAATCTTATCCTCATCTCTTTTCACCGGACCCATCTAGACAAGATGAAAACTATTCAGTGGGGACTCTATCTTCCCTTGCACACTCTTAAACTAAACTACCTCTTGAAAATTTGTAAGCCAGTCACTTTGTGCCTTTATCGCCCCCTCATTTTAGGTATCCAATGTCTAAGTTGCCCATCCATATCTACCCTGTATACAGAGGGGATAGGATTGACACTTGATGTGAAGACTCTTTCCCTCAACGTTGGTATTTTGAGCTACTACCTCCATGAGTATAGGTCAAGTTCTTCAAATTGTAACAATTTACCTTCGTTTCCTTTATCAAAAAAAAAAAAAAATCATCCTCTTGAGTTCTGATTATGAAGTCATCGATGCTCGGTCAAATAGGTACTATCTGCAAGTTTGTGTGTTCTTGTTCATTTCCCCTCACTTCATAAAAGCTGGATGCTTCACTCTCAGCTCTAGTCCTCTCTTGTTATGTCCTTGTTCATGGGCTCAGATGTCCCCAGGTCTTACCACACTTTGGACCAACCAGCCTTCCACTTCTCTCTCTCATCTCCTGGTCAATGGGAGCCTATAGAACATGGTTGAACTCGGCCCATTTCTTTATTGCTGCCTTTCCCTCTCTTCCACTCACCAGTAGACCAATGTGGTCACCAGCAAGCATACATGCCTACTCATTTGTTCCCTTTGAGTTTCAATCTTAGAGGGATATTTGTCCTGAAGGGTTGTCATAGGATTTTGTGTGTTAAAATTGATAAAATTGCATTCTATTCCTAGTAAGACATAGAATAATGATAATAATAAAATAATAATAATATCTAATCTTGAATGGTTGTTGAAGTTTGACAAATGCTTTTTTAAAAAAAATTAATTGAGATCTGTTTAGTTTTTCTTTTAATCCTTTAGCGAATTAAGTAATTGATTTTCCACTGATCTGTTAATCTTGAGAATAAACTCAACTGGATTCTGATGCATTATCACTTTTGTATATTAATGTATTTGTCTTGCTAATACTTTGTTTAGGATAGTCAACAATTTTTATGAATGAAAAATAGCTGTAATTATTGGTCTTGTAATTTCCCTGGAATGTTTCATAAGAAAATTATAGTGACCTCATATAATGAGTTAGAAACTATTCTCTCTTTTTCTATTCTCTGAACAATTAGTATGAGATTTAGATTTATTCCTTCTTTAATATTAAGTAAAATCCCTGGGCCTGAAGTTTTAATTATGCATTAAGCATGTTTAATGTGGTTATGAATTGGGCTGCTAATCTCATGGTGGGCAGTTCAAAACTACCAGCTATTCCTCAGGAGAAAGATGAGGCTTTCTGCTCCCATAAAGATTTACAGCCTCGGAAACCCTGTACAGGGTCGCTATGAGTCTGAACCGACTCCAAGGCACATAACAACAACAACAAATGTTTAATGGATATGAATTATCCAGGTCTTCTGATATTTTGAATTAATTTAGATAGTATTAAAAATTATTTTGAAATACAGACAGATTCATTGGAAATTACAAAAAAAATACAAGAAGTTTTCATCTACCCATTGTTCTATCTCTCTTAATAATACAGCTTCTACAACTATAATATAATATTTTTGTTATTGTTGAGTGCAGTTGAGTTGGTTCTGATTTATAGCAGCCCTTATAGGGTTTCTGAAGAGTGTTGGTAGATTTGAACTGCCAGTCTTGTGGTTTACAGTCCACTGCTGATCCTATAGCACTACACCAGGAATCCACACATACCCTGAGATTAAGGGTCTCATGCTTTACTAACTGAACTAGCTGGGTATAATACAATATAGATACAGGAAATTTATAACAATAAGCAAAGGTTATTCAGCTTTCAGACAGACTTGTGAATGTGTATGTGTGTGTAGTTCTATGCAATTTTGCCATGTCTATAGATTTGTGTTATGAGTACCACGAACATCATACAGAACTTTTTCCTTACCATAACTTTTTTGATCCCATTTTCAGCCACACTTATATCTGTGTTTATCCTGTATAATTTAACCAGGAGTCTAGGGGATATACATGTGGCTAAAAATGGCATCAAAAGGAGCTCGGGTAGCATAGTGGTTACGAATCGTGCTGTGAACCTTACGGTCAGCATTTCAAAACTATCAGCTGTTCCATGAGAGACACACGAGGCTTTCTGCTCTTGTCAAGATTTACAGCCTCGGAAACCCTGTACAGGGTCACTATGAGTTGGAACCGACTCCACAGCACATCACAACAACAACAAAAAAATGGCATAAAAAATGCTTCTATGGTAAGGAAAAAGTTCTGTATGATGTATGTTGTAATGAGTCCTGGTGTGGCACTGTGGGTTAATGCGTCAGACTACAAATTCATTTGAACTGCAAGGTTGACAGTTCAAGCTCATCAGCTGCTCCTCAGAAACCCTATACAGAATCACTATGGGTCAGAATCGACTTGATGGCACTTAACAACAGCAACCAATCTTTGGGAAAAAATGGTAGAAATGCTCAAAATCATCAGCCAAAACAAGTCCAGGGACAGACTGTTTTTATTAATGAAATAGATCATTAATTGCTCACACATAAATTCAGGCTGAACTTGAAGAATGTCAAAACAAGTGCACAAGAGCCAAAACAATACCTTGAATATATCCCACCTGAATTAAGAAACCATCTCAAGAACAGACTTGATGCATTAGACACTAATGACCGAAGATGAGAATAATTGTGGCCTGACAAAAATAACATCATGAAGGAAGAAAGCAAAAGGTCATAAATAAGACAGTAAAGAAAAAATAATATATGTCAGAAGACACTCTGAGATTTGTCCTGGAGCATAGAGAAGTTAAAGCAAATGGAAAAAATGAGGAGGTAAAAGAACTGAACAGAAAATTTCAAGCTACAGCTCCAGGAGACAAAGTAAAGTATTATAATGAAATACGCAAAGACTTGGAGTTAGAAAACCAAAAAGGAAAACACACTCAGCATTTCTCAATCTGAAAGAACTGAAGGAAAAATTCAAGCCTTGACTTGTGATATTGAAGGACTCCTGGTGAGATGCTATAGGATATATACTGGACTGCGAGTTACAAGCTCGGTAGTTCAAACCCACCATCTGTTCAGAAACCTTATACAGGACCTCTGTAAGTCAGAACTGACTTGACAACACTTACCAACAAGAACAACAATAGGCAAAATATAGAATGATGCAGAAAACATCAAAAGAAGATAGAATACACAAAGTCATTGCACCAAAATGTTCAACCATTTCAAGAGGTAGTATAGGATCAAAGACCTATGGTACTGAAAGAAAAAGTCCAAGCCACACTGAAAGCATTGGTGAAAAACAAAGTTCCAGGAATTGATGGAATAGAAATTGACATCTTTCCACAAACTGATGCAGCACTGGAGGTGTTCACTCCCCTTTGCTCAGAAATGAGGATGGCAACTACTTGCCCAAATGACTGGAAGAGATCCATATCTGTGCCCATTCTAAAGGGAGGTGACCCAACAGAATGATTAAATCATCAAATAATATCATTAATATCGCATGCAAGGAATATTTTGCTGAAGATGATTAACAGCTGCAATAGTACATTGACAGAGGACTGCCAGAAATTCAAGCCAGATTTAGAAGAGGATGTGGCTAGAATTAGGAATATCATTACTGATATCAGTGGATCTTGGCTGAACCCAGAGAATAGCAGAAAGATGTTTACTTGTGCTTTATTGAGTATGCAAAGTATTTCAATTGTGTATATCATGGCAGACTATGGATAGCATTTTGAAGAATGGGTATTCTGGAACACTTAATTGTACTCCTGAGGAACCTGTACACAGACCAAAAGATAGTTTTTAGAACAGAACAAGGGGATACTGAATGGTTTTAAATCAGGAAAAGTGTGCACCAGGGTTGTATCCTTTCATAATACTTATTCAATCTGTGTGATGAACAAACAATCTGAGAAGCTGGATTATGTGAAGAAAGTGACATCAGATTTAGAAGAAACTCATTAACAAACTGTGATATGCAGATGTTACAACCTTGCTTGTTTAGCTTGAAGTAGACTTAAAATACTTATTGTTGAAGATCAAAGACTACAGTCTTCAGTATGGATTGCATCTCAATGTAGAGAAAACAAAAATCCTCACAGCTGCAGCAATAAATTGTTGTTGTTGTTAAGTGCCTTCAAGTCAATTCCAACCCATAGCAACCCTGTATAGGCTTTCCGAGGAGCAGCTGGTGAATTTGAACTGCTGACCTTGCAGTTCAAATGAGTTTGCAGTCTGGCACATTAACCCGCAGCACCACACCAGGACTCAGTAAGTAGCATCATGATAAATGGAGAAAAGCTTGAGGTTGTTAAGACTTCATTTTGCTTGGGTTCACAATCAATGCTCATGGAAGCATCTGTCAAGAAATCAAAGGATGTATTCCGTTAGGAAAAGCTGCTGTCCAAACATCTTTAAAGTATTCAAGAGCAAAGATGTTAGTTAGAGACTAAGGGGAATCTGACCCAAGATATGGTATTTTTAGTCACCTGTTATGCATGTGAAAGTTGGACATTGGATGAGAAAAACTGTAGAAGAATCAACACATTTGAATTATGGTGTTGGAGAAGTATATTAAAAGTACACTGGACTGCCAGAAGAACTAGCAAATCTGTGATGGGAGAAGTATAGCCAGGATACTTATTAAAAGACAGGATATAAGACTTCCTCTCTTACACTTTGGACATGTTGTCAGGAGGGACCACTCCTTGTAAAAGGACATCATTCTTTGTAAATTGGATGGTTGGCTTAAAAGAAGAAGCTCCCCAATGAGAGGAATGACAGTGGCAGCAGCAATGGCCTCAAACCTAACATTAACTGTGAGGATGACACAGGAGCAGGCAGTGTTTTGTGCTGTTGTGCATAGGGTTGATATTAGTCTGAACCTAACAGAGGGCACCTAACAACAAGAAGAATCTTCCTTATTCCTTACCCAACAAACCACTGATGTGCTCTCTAGCTCTATAATTGTATTAGTTCACAAATGTCACATAAATGAAATAATAACAGATTTGCATTCTTGCATTCTCATTCAGCATAAGTATGATGCTGTCTTCAAAAAATACATAAAATGTGAGAGTGGTTTCAGAACTGGGCAGTGAATTTTGAGGAAGTGTCAGTAAATGTCTGAAGTTCATTGAGGAAAGTGTTAATAGAAACCCTGAGATGTTTGATAATTTTCAGTGAAGCCTTACTGGATAGTGAGGAAGTTCTTCTTGAAATTGGAAGAAAGGATCCTTGTTATACAGTGTCAGAAATTTGAGAAAATTTGTTGCCTACAGTTATATGGAAGATCAGGCATTTCCCTTTTGAACTGAGTAATGTAACTAAGGAGATTTCATGCAAAATGTGTAAGATGCCACTTTGTTTTTTCTTGCTGTTTATAGTAAAGTGTGAGAGGAAAGAGAAAAATTAAGAAAAGGCTGCCAAACCAAAAGGACCCAGAACGTGATGATTTTGAAAGTTCTCAGCCTCTATATTTTGCAAAATGATGCTATAATTAAGACATAGTTTATATACAAAGGTAATGATCATGACACTCTCAGGGAAACGTGGTTTAAAGATGAAGCTAAAGGTGTGACTGAAGGATCAAAGATGGTTTACTCAGAGTAATATTCAATAAGATAAAAGGCCCTTTAAATATTTTATGATGCTGCATGGATCATCTCAATTAAACAACATGAATCTTGACAGCACTATACTTCAACAAAAACCAAAAAAAAGAGTGAGAGGAGTTTATCTCAAAGAGATTTGTGAATATAACTTTTATCTAACAGACTAAACATAAAGAATATTGACAGGAGTTTGGTGACATATTTAAAATAATTATACTTGTAGAAGTATCACTTGCTTGTACTTAAGGGTACAGAGGTAGCAAACACTGAGGGGAAGCTTTTGAGTTTTTCTAAGAGTTTTTCTCTCCTACCCTCCAATTTTTGAAGTTAGAAGAAGTCTGATATCACATAATTTTTTACAGGCAGGAATCAGACTGAGAGATTTTCATCTGCAAACACATGCTACCTTTCATAAGAAAGGAAACAATGATGCAAAAGGTAGAAATAAGGTCCACAATGTGGAGCCAAGAGCCATGAGGAATTATATTTCAGATCTTGACATCTAATGGAAGAATTATCAACTTTTGCTCATCTGGATTTCAGGATTTCTATAGATATGTGTTTGGACATATTGTCCGGAGGAAACAGTTGCTGGAGAACAATGTCATGCTGGAGAACAATGATGGCCAGGTGGCATCATTGATGGACTCAAGTGTGGCAGCGGTAGTGAGGTTGGCCCAGGATCTGACATTGTTTCGTTCTGCTGTGCATGGGGTCGCTATGAGTCGGTTCCGACTTGATGGCACCTGACAACAACAACAACATAGATATGTGACTCTTTTTTTGTGGCTCTCATTTCACCCCTCTTTTAATAAAAGTGCTTCTCTTATGCCTGTCACACTAATTTTGAAGTGTTGAAGGAAAATTGCTCTAGTGTCTTTAAGTTTAAGAGGTATATTAATTAGAGAGAACTGTACTTGTGATGCTGTAGCCAAAGAACTTCATTCATAATTGGACTTGAATTACTTGCCCTTGTTGAAGCTGTCATGTTATGAGGTATTCCTGTTGATAGATCTATTTAGAGAACTAAAGTGCACCTGACCCAAGCCATGGTATTTTCAACTGCCTCATGTGGATATGAAAGCTGGACAATGATCAAGGTCCACTGAAGAAGAATAGATAATTTTGAATTATGGTGTTGGGAAAGAATATTGGATATACCACAAGCTGCCAGAAGAATGAGCAAATCTGTATTGGTAGAAGTACAATCAGAATGTTCCTTAGAAGTGAGGATGGTGGGGACTTTGTCTCTCATACTTTGGACTTGTTGTTAGGAAGGACCAGTCCCTGGAGAAAGACATCATGCTTGGTAAAATGGAAAGTCAGTGTAAAAGAGCAGGCACCAATGAGATGGTTTCAATTAGGTGTTTGATTAATTGTTGCAATTCTTATCTAACATTAATCAATTTGTTAACAGAATTAAGTTATTGATTCTAAAATAGACAATATAATTTAAAATAGGTTTTTCATAAACAACTGTGGGATGACGGAGATATTAAGTTTTTAGTTTTGAAAAGCCAACATTTTTTCAAGCAAGTGTGAAACATATTTGTAATATATTTTATGAAAAACAGTAGAGAAATAGAATCAAATCAATATGTACTTATGGGGTGCCTGCAAGTTGGCATTGATTCTAGGGACTTCAGCAGAATCTTTGATATACAGAGATGTAATTTCTTTCAGTGACTAAAGTGTTATAAAAGAAGAATAAAATATATGGCTGTCTCCTATAGTACTAAATGAAGTGCTTGGTTAATGGATGTTGTTGCTATTAGCTGCTTTCAAATTGGCTCCTAACTCAATGGAATGAAACAGTATCTGGTCCTGTGCGTGATCAGTTACAGATCAGACTTGAGAGATTCATAGGATTTTCATTGGCTGATTTTCAAAAGAAATCAGATCTTTCTTCTTAGTCTGAAACCTTCTCAGCATCATAAAAACTTGCAAGTCTCCACTGACAGAGGGGTGTGGTTGTTGTTGTTGTGGGCCATTGAGTCAATTCCAATCCATAGGCCCTATATGGTTTCCAGCGAGTTGGAACTGTCAAACTTGCGTTTCAAACCGACTTTGCAGTCCAGGGCATTAACCCACAGCACCATACCAGGACTCCAATATTAGTATTAGCAGACTAAAATATGTATCTAGGTCACATTATTGAACTTCTTGTTGTTGATATTGTTAAGTGCTGTCAACTCGGTTCCAACTCATAGTGACCCTGCATGGGTTTCCAAGGACCAGCTGGAGGGTTTGAGCCACCAACCTTGCAGTTAGCAGTCCAGTGCTTATCCTACAGTGCCACACCAGGATTCCATTCAATTTCTAGGCCTTAGGTATAAAACAACTATTTTAAATCTTCTACTTTTCAGTCAGAATATGTCTGTATTCTGGTGTTTGAGAATTAAAAATAAAAATAAAATAATTTTTTATGTGTTTCTTAAGTGGTTTTTATTAGTGGGGCTTGTTGCTATAATCTTTCGAGTTGAATTTGACTTACAGTAACCCTATGGCACAGAACACAAATGCCACAAATGGTTTTCTAGGTTGGAATACTCTCTAGCTGCTCTGTGGGAGAAAGATGAGGCTATCTGGTTTTGTAAAGATTTACTTTTGGAAACCCTTTGTGGCAGCTATAATCTGCTCTATAGATTTGCTGTGACTCAATGGCAATAGATTTGTTTTGTTTGTTTGAATCTTTATGGAAGCAAATCATCAGATTTTTTTTACTGTGAGTTCACTGTGTGGGTTAAAACAGTTAGCAGCTTGGCACTAAACTCTTATGCCAACTGGCTCCTTATATCAATAGAGTTTGAAGTACTTATTTAAGTTTATGCATTTGTATTCTGATGATTTCTTGTGAGAAAGAGAAAAAGATATGAATACATCTAATACATTAAAATTGAAAACAATTTGAAGTCATTCTAATATCCATGGCTGCTTGTTGTACCTTGCAAAGCAATTTCATATGTGTATTTTTTACAATAGAAAAAGGAATGGAGAACTTCTAGAGTTGATGTCTACATTCCCATTCCAAGTTCTAAATTTGTGATGAATGTTCTGGAATATTATTCTAAGAATACTACCATCATATACAGTTCTTGCATACCAGAGAACTCTTATCCATCCATCCATGAGGAATGATATATTGATAATGAAAACAATTTAAAAGGAGTTTTAGATCTAGAGCTGGCACGTGTTCTTTGTGACTTCTCTTAACATGAAAAGTACTTAGGCCACATTTTTTTTTATCACTTGTAAAATGGGGATGTGACACAAGGTTTGTTCATATCATCATATTATATCAAGAATGTTAAACAGTTTGTAAATTCTCAACAATTAAGCATCATTAGCTATTATAAATGACACCCAGAAATAGTTTAATATGTGATTTTGAAAGGTGAGGCAATTTTTATTAATTTTATTTTGAAATCACTATAAGTACACACACACTACTCATCTATCAGATTGTCCTACTGTGGTAGCTTGTGTTTTGCTGTAATGCTGGAAGCTATGCCACTGGTATTTTACATACCAGTAGGGGTATCCATGGTGAACACATTTGAGTTGAGATTCTACACAAAGAGAGACTAGGAAGGAGAGATGGACTACTTATGGATATTTAGTCACTGAAAACCTTATGAGTAGCCACGGAATATTGTCTAATATAGTGCTGAAATATAAACCCCTCAAGTTGGAAGACACTCAAAATATGACGAGCTTCCTCCTCAAAATAGAGTTGGCCTTAATGATGTGGATTGAGTAAAGCTTTTGGGACCTTCATTTTGTTGATGGGATACAACTCAAAATGAGAAGAAACAGCTACAAATAATCATTGATAATAATAACATGAAATGTACAAAGTATGAACCTAGGAAAATTTGAAGTTGTCAGAAATAAAATGGGATGCATAAAGATCAATATGCTAGGCATAACTGAATGGAAATGGACAGATTACTGGCCATTTTGAATTGGACAATAATATGGTTTACTATATGCTTTTCTTAAGCTTTTTATTGTGAATTGAGTGAAAGTTGACAGACCAGATCATCAGTAGTTTTTTGGTCTTTTTTTCAGACCGTGTTGATTATTGTGGCTGTATAGTATTATAGTATGTTTTTAATTTTTTTTAAAAAAGTTTTTATTGTGACCTGAGTGATAGTTTACATGGGAGAACATTGGCTTTGCACTATCATTTCATTGCAATGAATACAGTATCCTCCATGCATCATCATTCAACAGCATTTGCTTCCATTCCCTGAAATTTTTGTGGGTAAGGGTGGGGGTGGGAAGATGTACACAGAAACACTCAGGAATATATAATAATCTAAACAACCAAAGGGGACATTCTGCAAGCCTGCCTCCTGGCTGTCAATACCCAGTCTCTCTCTTTCCATGAGTCCAGAGTCCTCAGCTGATCCTTCTCTCCATGTCTACCTCCATCTCTGGTGTCATTTTTTTTCTGGATAGGGTCCCACACTCACTTGTGCTCTTCTCTCTAGATGGTCCTAGGGTCCTCTGTTTCTGTACTGTAAGATTAACTACTCCCTTGTTTTTATTATAAAACTTCTACCTTTACAATTGTGACAGTTGCAATTTGTCATGATAACAATTTGTCACTATTGAATCATAAGAATCTTATCCCCATCTCTTTTCAACAGACCCATCTAGACAAGATGAAAACTATTCAGTGGAGACTCTATCTTCCCCTGCACACTCTTAAATAAAATTCCCTATTGAGAACTTGTAAGTCAGTCCCTTTGTGCCTCTATCACCCCCTCATTTTAGGTAGCTAATGCCTAAGTTGCCCATTCCTATCTATCCTGTATACAGAGGGGATAGGATTGATACTTGATGTGAAGACTCTTTTCCTCTCAGTTGGTATTTTGAGCTACTACAGCCATAAGTACAGGTAAAGTTCATATTATAGCAATTTACACTCATTTCTTTTATAAATTTTTTATTTTTTTAAAAAATTTTCCTCTAGTTGAGTTCTGATTAGCAAGCCATCAAGGCTAGGTCAAGTGGGTACTATCTGCAAGTTTGGGCATTATTGTGTGTCTCCCCTCACTTAATACCAGCTGGACATTTCACTATCAGCTCTAGCCCTCTCTGGCTATGTCCTTGTCCATGGGTTCAGATGTCCCCAGGTCTCACCACACTTTGGACCAACCAGCCATTCCTTTCTTCTCTCTCTCATCTCCAGGTCAGCAAGAGTTTATGGAACGTGATTGAACTCAGCCCATTTCTTCACTGCTGCCTTCCCCCTCTTCCACTCACCAATAGACTAACATGGTCACCAGTAAGCTTGCATGCCTGCTCATGTCTTTCCTTTGAGTTTCAGTCTTGGAGGGGACTTTGTCCTGAAGGAACTTGATTGCTTGCCTTGATGGCTCCCCAGCAAACAACTTGCTTGTTCTTGTAGTAGCCAAGCATAATGTCATTTTTGTTTTGTATTTTTCCTGCTGATCTTCCTTTGAAGATGTATGTTGTATTGTTCTAGCTGTTTCAGGCTGGCCCACTTGTCTTTTCTAGTGGGAATGTTCCACCTCAGAAAGTTCTGGCTGGGGCTCAGAATTCCACCTAAGATCTATACACTGCAAAGGCTGTGCAAGAGGCTTATTTCATGGGCAAGTTCTATAACCCTTTTAGGTATTTCAATAAGTGATAGGCTGAAGATGGGCTTATAAGTGTTCTCTAATCATGTCTCCTGACATTCCTTTCTATCCCACTCAAGTGTGTATTTTACAATAGTAGGCAAGGGAAACCAATATTTATAAGTCAGGCTAGCATCTGAACATTATTTCCCCTCTTCAGACTATGCCTAGATCCCTGCATCACAGAGCCCTGTTATTCCAAGGTTAAGCATTGACATCATGAGTTTTACATTAAACAAAACATATACTTTGTTTCATTATGATAATTGCAATCCCTTCCATGTTTCAACAGTGAACAATATTTATCTAACTTTAACATTGCATTCCTCCCTCTGTTTTCTGCTATTTTCATCTTCCTCTGTTAACTTCTTTCTTATTGTATATTTCCTACCCTGTCACCCATGTTATCATGTGTCTATCCTCTAGCCTATGAATAACTTTTTCTACCCACTCTGCCCTCCTCATCCCGTAACCCTTATAGATTGTTTCTTTTATCAAGAAAATCTTTTCAGAACTATTTACAGAAATAGTCTCATACAATATGTGTCCTTTTGTGATTCACTAATTTCACTCAGCATAATGTGCTTCAGGTTCATCTATGTTGTCAGGTGGTTTTCAGATTCATCATTAGTCTTCATCATTGCTTACATTAGTA
>NW_006408613.1:12336302-12346941 GCF_000296735.1 Chrysochloris asiatica | reverse complement strand
TTTAAAACACTATTTTTATCATAAAATCTATTTGACTTCCTTGCCTTTTGGATGTTCTGTATTTACACTAGTCCCCCTTTTTGCCTTGTAGTTCACTTCATTATAAATTGATATCTCTGGTTATCCATTTTCAGTGTTGTAGGTTTGTTTTAAGGAGCTGTGGTAGTGTAGTGGTTACAAGTCAGGTTGTTAATCTCAAGGCAGCAGTTTGAAACTACCATCGGTTCCTCAGGAGAAAGATGAGACTGTCTGCTCCTTTACAGCCTTGGAAACCCTATATGGGGTTGCTATGAGTTGGAACTGATTCCAAGACACATAACCACTACCACTATCAGGGTTGCTTTACTTCTAATAACTCTAGTCTGGATTGAGTTCTGCGTGGTATTGTCGTGGGATATAATCTCAAATTGTTGTCTGTGCTTTCTCAGCCCAAAGAACACCCTTTAGCACTTTTTTGTAAAGTTGGTCTTGTTATTACAAATTCCTTTAATTTTCTGTTTATTAGGAAACACCATGATTTTGCCATTATATTTGAAAAACAGCTTTGTTGTGTAAATGATTCTTGCTTGGCATTTTTTTTCTTTCAGAGTTTTGTATATATCATCCTACTACCTTCATGCCTGTATGGTTTCTGTTGGAAAATCAGAGCTTATTCTTATTGGTTCTCCTTTGTAGGTGATTTTTCGTTTTTCCTGAGCTCCTCTCAGGCTTCTTTCCTTGTCTTTGATTTTGGAGAGTTTGATTATGATAGGTCTTGGTGATTTTATTTTGGGAGGGACCAGCTGGTAGGAAAGGATATCTTGTTTGTTAAGGTGGAGGGTCAGAGAAAAATAGGAGGACCTCCAGCGAGATGGATTGTCAATATGGCAAAGATAGAAAGGATAAAATTCAAGGGAATGGGAAGAAAAGAAGAAGGAGAAATAATAACTACACAAAAACAATGAAACAAGAACAGGATAAAATCAAAGCCCAAAACTAAAACATTGGGACTATTAGACCCAGAGAGGAGAAAATTCTGGGGGACTCTTGCAAGCCAAGGAGTTCATGAAGTAGGTGTGGAAAGGGTATGATAGCAGAGTTCCTAGCTACAAATAGAGTTCCTATTGACTTCACTGTTATCTATGTTCAGGGCACTCAATCCAGAAATGATTTGTGAAGATCCTTGATGGAGCTAGTTTCAATATCTGTTAGGAGCTCATGGCATCTGGAAGGCAGGATGACTGGTTAAATGCTGGTCTGATAGCTTGTTGGTTTTTAAGGTCTGTAGCTAAGCCTGCCTGAATCTAGGCAACAAAATGAGTCACCAAAGTGGCTCACTGAAGTCACACAGCTGGCTCTTGCCTCACACTGGCATGGTTCCAAACCATGTGGCTCCAAATTCCCACAGAACAGGGTCTGCACCGGTAGTGGATGAGAGTGAGAGCTGACCATACATCTGGTAATCTCAAGATCTTTATTTAAGTGCAATGCTGTCTGTGATTGAGTACTATCCATATACAAAGAACACCAGTTAATATCATTATGTTTCAAATGCATGCACTAATGACTAAAGTCAATGGAATTGAAGAATTCTACCAACTTCTTCAGACTGAAATTGATCACACATAAAATAAAAATGTGTTGATAATTATTGGTGATTGGAACATAAAAGTTGGAAACAATGAGGAAGGATCAATTGGAAAACATGACCTTAGTGATAGAAATGATACTGGAAATTGTATGGTAGAATTTTTCAAAACCAATGCAAAATTATTCATTGCAAATACTTTTTTTCAAAAGCATAAAAGGTGGCTATACACAAGGACTGCACCAGATAGAATATACAGGACTCAAATTGACTGACTCTGTGGGAAGAGTTGATGAAGAAGCTCAATATCATCAGACAGAAAAAAGGCCAGGGGTCAACTGTGGAAGAAATCACCAATTGCTCATATGCAGGCTAAGGATTAACTGAAGAAAATTAAAACAAGTTCATGAGAACCAAAATATGACCTTAAGTACATCCCACCTGAATTTAGAAATCATCTCAAGAACAGATTTGATGCATTAGACACTAATGATTAAAGACCAGAGAGGTGTGAGATGACATAAAGAATATCAAGCATGAAAAAAGCAAAAGATCATTAAAAAGATAGGAAAGAAAGAGAAAAACAAAATGGATGTTAGAAAAAAATCTGAAAGTTGCTCTTGAGCATGTTGTTGTTGTTGCTAAGTGCCTTCCAGTTGATGCTGACTCATAGTGACACTGTACAGGGTTTCTGAGGAGCAGCTGGTGGGTTTCAACTACCAACTTTATGATTCATAGTCTATTGCTTATCTGGCAGCACCACACTAGGTTTGAGCATATGGAAGGTAAATCAACTGGAAGAAATTATGAGGTAAAAGAGCTAAATAGAAAAATTTAAAAGGCAGCTTAAGAAGACAAAGTCAAGTATTATAAGGAAATGTGTAAAGACCTAAAGGTAGGAAAGCAAAAGGGAAGGGTATGCTCAGCATTTTTCAAGCTGAAAGAACTGAAGAAAACATTCAAGTCCCAACTTGCAATATTGAAGGATTCTTTGGGCAACATATTGAATGAATCAGGAAACATCAACAGAAGATGAAAGTTACACAGAGTAACCGTACCAAATCAGCCATTTTAAATGGTACCATATGATGAGCAACCAATTTTAGTGAAGGAAGAAATTAAAACTGAACTGAAGACATTGGCAAAACCCAAGGCTCCCAGAATACCAATTGAAATGTTTTAAGAAAGTTGATGCAATGCTGGAAGCTACCTGGCCAATCAATTGGAAGAGACCACATTATTTGTGTCCATTCCAAAGAAAGGTAGCCAATAGAATGTGGAAATCGTCAAACAATGTAATTAATATCACATTCAAGTAAAATTTTGCTGAAGATAATTAAAAAAAACAGTTGTACTAGTAGTGCATCAACATGGAGCTGCCAGAAATTTAAGCCAGATTCTGAAGAGAATGTGGGACAAGAGATAACATTGCTGATGTCAGATGGATCTTGGTTGATAACAGAGATTACCAGAAAGAAGCAGAGAATACCAGAAAGATGTTTATTTTACCTTACTGACTGCAAAGATTTTTTAACTGTGTGGATCATAACAAACTATGGATAACATTGCAAAGAATAGAAACCCCAGAATACTTAATTGTACTCATGAGGAACCTGTACACAGAACAAGAGGCAGTTGTCAGAACAGACAAAGGGATACTAAATTATTTAAAATAAGGAAAGCTGTGCACCAGGGTTATAGTCTTTCACTCTATTTAATCTATACACTGAGAAAATAATCTGAGAAGCTGGATTATATTAAGAAGAAGTTGGGGACCGTATTGGAAGAAGACTCTTCAACAACCTGTAGTATGCAGATGACATACCTTGCTTGTTGAAAGCGAAGAGGACTTGAAATACTTACTGATGAAGATAAAAGACTATAGCCATCAGGACGCATTGCACCTTAATGTAAAGAAAACAAAAATCCTCACCTCTGTATCAATAAATAGTATCATGATAAATGGAGAAAAATTTGAAGTGGTTTAAGACTTCATTTTGGTTGGATACACAATCAAAATTCTAGGAAGCAGAAGCCAAGAAATCAAATGATGCGCTGCTTTAAGCAAATCTACTGCAAAAGACCTCTTTAAAGTGTCAAAGAGAAAAGATGGTGTTTTCAAAAGCTTCATATGCATGCCAATATCAGACATTGAATAAAGAAGACTGTAGATGAATTGATGCATTTGAACAATGGTGTTGGTGAAGAATACTGAAAGTACCATGTACTGCCAGAAGAATCAGCAAGTCTGTTCTAGAATAATTTCAGCAAGAATGCTCCTTATAAATTAGGATGGAGAGACTTCATCTCTCCTACTTAGAATATTAACAATATTCTGGAACACTTAATTGTGCTCATGAAGGAATCTGTACATGTACCAAGAGGCAGTTGTTCAAGCAGAACATGGGAACACTGGTTTAAAATTAAGAAAGGTGTGCGACAGAGTTGTATTTTTTCACCATACTTATTCAACCTGTACACTGAGCAAATAATCTGAGAAACTAGGTTATATGAAGAAATATGTGGTATCAGGATTTGTAGCATTGCAGGAAGACTCATTAACAACCTGTGATATGCAGATGATACAACCTTGTTTGCTGAAAGTGAAGAGTAAAATACTTACTGATGAAAGTCAAAGACCACAGCCTTTGGTATGGATTGCATTTCAATGTAAAGAAAACAAAAATCCTCACCACTGGACCAATAAACAACATTCTTATCAACAGAGAAAAGATTGAAGTTGTCAAGGACTTCATTCTTCTAAGCTCAACTATCAACACTCATTGAAGCAGCAGTCAAGAAATCAAATGACGTATCGCATTAGGCAAATCTGCTACACAAGACCTCTTAAAGTGTTGAAGAGCAAACTTGTCTGCTTGAGGACTAAGGTGCACCCGACCCAAGCCCCATGGTACTTTTAATAACCTCGTATGCATGTGAAAGCTGGACAGTGAATAAAGAAGACCATAGAAGAATTGATGCATTTGAGTTATGGTGTTGGAGGAGAATATTGAAAGTGCCATGAGCTGCCAAAAGAACCAACAGATCTGTGTTGGAAGAAGTGCAGCCAGAATGTTCATTGGAGGCCAGGATGCTCAAACTTTGCCTTTCATACTTCGGACATATTGCCAGGAGGCATTAGTTGCTGGAGAAGGATATCATGTTTGGCAAGGTGGAGGGTCAGAGAAAAAGAGGAGAACCCCAGTGAGATGGATTGGCAAAGTGGCAGCATCAATGGGCAACAAGTGTGAGGTTGACCCAGGACTGGGCAGTGTTTCGTTCTTTTTTGCATAGAGTTGCTATGAGTCAGACTGACTCGATGGCACCTAACAACAACAAGAACAACTTTGAATATGTTGTCAGGAGTAAATTGGTCCTGGAAAAGGACAACATGCTTGGTAAAGTGGAAGGTCAGAGAAGATGAGGAAGACCCCTAGGAGATGGATTGTGGCAGTAACAATTAGGCTCAAACATAACAACAATTGTGCGAATGACCCAGGATCAGGAAGTGTTTTGTTCTTTTGTGCACTGTTGCTGTTGTTAAGTGCCTCCAGGTTGGTTCCACCAAAGATGGATTGTTGTAAGTCAGAACCAACTCGTCAGCACCTAACAACAACATTGTTACACATATTCTGTTTAATATTTATTTTAGTTAATCACCTGCACTACGCTTAATTGCATTTCCTTTACTTCACATTTGTTGTGTTTTTACTTCTTCTCATTAAATTTATGTATTTCAGAGCATCCTTATCCTGATCTCCTAGAATAAATTAAATAATGAAATTTAGCACTTTGGCTTTCTCTATAGGATCATAATCATAACTACAAGTAAGTTGTTTCAGTCTTCCATCTGCTCTAAGGAGAAAGGTAACAGTCCACAAAGTTTTATAAGCCTCAGAAACCCTATACAGGTTCACTGTGAGCTGAAACCTACTTGACAGCACTTAATAGCAACAACATAATATTTAAGTACGTTATTACTGGAACGTGGATATAAGAAGCTTTTGAGCCTTTGTCATGTAATGGGTTAATTAAGTTTTTTAGCTACCAGTTATCCGTAATACCTTGGAACACCTAAGTGGTCGTGTAAGATATTTTAAAGTAGTATTACAATGTTGTTGTTAAGTGCCGTGGAGTCCATTCATAGCGACCCTGTATCTGTTTCTGAGCCTTTAAATCTTCGTGGGAGCATAAAGCCTCATCTTTCTCGCGC
Source organism: Chrysochloris asiatica (assembly GCF_000296735.1). Taxonomy (NCBI): domain Eukaryota; kingdom Metazoa; phylum Chordata; class Mammalia; order Afrosoricida; family Chrysochloridae; genus Chrysochloris; species Chrysochloris asiatica. The sequence continues at coordinate 12,341,161 of NW_006408613.1, read as the reverse complement.
ATAGCAGCTGGCAGGCTCCAACATAGGATTTTGTGTTTCCCAGTCCAGTGTTGTCTGGAACCACCGCGTTCTCAGTATTATAATACTATTGTTATTAAAAGCCATCCAGTCATTTCTGACTCAGCGACCTTGTATAGGGTTTCCAATGAGTGGCAGGTGGATTTGAACCACCAACTTTGAGGTTAGGAGTCTAGTGCTTATTTTACAGCACCACACCAGGACCCCCAGTATAATAATGGTAGTGGAGGTGGCAGTTGTGTGCCACCGAGTTAATTCCGACTCATAGCCACCCTATATAGGGTTTCCGAGGCTGTAAATCTTTAGGGGAGTAGAAAGCCTCATCCTTATCCCGTGGAGTGACTGGTAGATTCGAATTACATAACTTTCTGTTAGCAGTCCAGCTTGTAATCCACCCTGCTACCAGTGCATCTAGGAATAAAAATAGTGGCTCAGAAAATGGGATAAATCAGTATTAAAATAGCTCAGAAAATGGAGTAAATCATGTTTGCTTTCTAGAAATATAGTCATAAAAATATCTATTTTATCTATATTGTGGCATGCCTAAATAGTCACGTGCTATTAGAAATAGGATTTTGAGTTAATAAAACATAATGGTCCATGAAAGATATGTTTTACTGAATTACATAAATATTTTTTGTTTAGATAGTCATTGAACCTATCAACCATATAGAAAATATATTGAGTGAGTATGCCTGCCAAGGATACCTGTGAACTTCTTGTTTATGAATTCTTAAGGAAGTTTATTTTGTGCTGGATCATGAAGCTATTTCTGAATAAAATACCAGGTAGTTTTTAATACTTTTCCGATAATACATTATCTTGTATTATGTACTAGGAAACTATTAAAATCAGTTAATATTGACATGCTATTTATTGCAGAAGTTTTTGATCTTATATTAGTGTTTTACCAAAGATGTTTCATTAATTTTATATTTTTCTGTTGTAATATTATATCTTACTCTAAATTAAGTCTCATTAATTTTCAATTTTACACACTTCATGAAAAAGTTGATTAAAAGTTCTTGATATATTAAGCTGAATTTTTTGAAATGACAATGAGCTGTTTTTGTAGTGTTTTTTAAATTACTTTTGAGTTAACACAGAAATTTGTTATAAATGCCTCTGTGCTATTAGAGCATTTTTTGTTTTCCTCTCAGGATGGGCAAGCTTATATCTAATTTTTAATAGCCCTAGGGTATGAATAATTAGAATGAATTTACCAGGGCACTTTTAGTGTTGTAAAAAGAAGTTAGGGAACACATTTAGTATGTACAGAAAGCTTGTTTCCAATTCTCTATGATGTAATTAGCAACTAAAAATTCATACTCCTACAGTATTATTACCATGTGATACAATTTATTCTGCACAATCATAAATGGCTTATAACTCATACATTTTAATGATCATATTCCTACTTAGAAATAGGACTATTATAATTTAATAGTGTAACCTTAATGTGTTGCAGGTGAGTCTGCATTTTGCAGTTAAAATAGAAAAAATAAACAATTTTCAGAATGTTTAACTGGAAATGACTAAAGTGGTTAGAAATAAGACATATTTCTAAGAGAGTAAAAAAATAACTTTTTCTGATTGTAAGTCCTTGCTTTGACATGAGCTTGCTTTGGAACCTTGGATGTATTGCTTAACTTCCCTGGGCCTTATTTTCTCCATCTGTGAATCTGAACTCATGTTTTAAGGCTCTAATACGGTTCATGTGAGGCTAATGTGATAGCTTTATAGATAGTTCTCATTTCCTAATATATTCATTTGGAAACATCAACAAAAAAATCTTTATGAAATATTTTAAATGCAGCAAAGCAGAGAAAATAAATATTATCCCTGTGTATCTTACATGTTAAATTTACATACATAAATATTTTGCCATATTTGCTTCTGTCCTTTAAAAAAAATAAAATAGATCAAGTGTGCCATACACAGTCACTACTCGATTCCATATTACTTTTCTGACTTCGCTTTAACTATTCTTCCCTTCAGAGTTCCTAGGTGGTACTGCCAACAGAAAGGCTGGAGGTTTCAGTCCACCCATAGGCACCTGTAAAGTACTACTGATCTACTTATAAAAATCAGACTTTGAAAATGTTCTGGAAAATAGTTTTATTCTGATACATGGAGCTATGTGATTTGGAGTCTACCCTATGACAGCCGATTTCTACCCTTCCTTTCACTTTCTATGGTCCAGCTGTGCTATAACCCTTGCTGAGGAACATACTAAGCCTGCTTTTGCTTCCATGGTCTTGCATATACAATTCCCTCTGGCTGGGATGTTCTTCTGCAACAATTCTTTTATCCCCTTTAGGTTGTCCATATGGTCACTGGTTCACAAATTCTCAGTGTAATTTTCCCATGAACCATATTTATCATAATAACTCACCCTCTTCCACAGTCTCTCCTCTTTTATTTCAATTGCTTCATAGCACGTCTCAGCTCACATTCTGTCTGCTTTTATTTATTTTCTTGTCTATCTCCCTTCAATTAAAATGGAAGCTCTGTGTAGTCAGGATTTTTAATGACTGTAGAGTTCATGTTGATGGGGATGGTTCTTGGCAGGGAAGAGAGGCATTAACCAAATATTTGTTGAATAAATGAATAAAGTGAAATCTTCATAACTACTTTTGTGAGAATTTCCAGGTAATTCACCATTTTGGGGGTGCCAAAGGCGGTTCTAACTTGATGGCACTTAACAACAACAACAAGGCAGTTCAGGAGTCCTGGTGTGGTTCTGTGGGTTAATGCGCCAGACTGGAGAGCTGTTTGAACTGCAAGGTCAGTGGTTCAAGTTTACCAGCTGCTCCTTAAAAACCCTATACAGGGTCACTATGGGTTGGAATTGACTCATCGGCACTTAACAGCAACAACAAGAAGGCAGTTCAAGCTCACCAGTCACTCCTCAGAAATCGTATACAAGGTCTCTATGGGTCGGAACTGACTCTATGGCACTTAATAACAACAACAAAGGAGTTTTAGGGTCATGCATTTTATTGTTAGTCAGAACATTGGTGGTTTGAACCACCAGTTACTCTGCAGGAAAAAGATCTGGCAGTCTGTTACCATAAAGATTTGAAGTTTGGAAAACCCTATAGGGCAGTTTTACTCTGTTCTAAATTTACGAATTGGGCTGCTAACCGCAAGGTCAGCAGTTCGAAACTACCAGCTGTTCTGCAGGAGAAAGATGAAGTTTTATGCTCCCGTAAAGATTTGCAGCCTCCGAAACTCTGTACAAGGTCGCTATGAGTCAGAACCGACTCCATGGCACATAACCAGCCAACCCACCAACCAACAGGTACTATGGGATACGTGTTGGGCTGATAACTGCAAGGTTGGTAATTCAAACCTTCCAGTCACTCAATGGGAGAAAGATGAGGCTGTCTATACCCATAAAGAGTCTCAGAAACCCTACATAGGGTCTCTGTGAGCCAGAATTGACTTAGTGGTGATGGGTTCAGGCTTAATATGGACACTATGAGACAGAATGTAATCCATTCCACAACATCAGGTTTATGAGAAAGCTCGTTGCCACCAATTATGTGCCAATTTGTTGTACTCCGGTGCTTTGTGTGGTTCTTTGATAATGAAAAGTAGACCAGTGGTATTTCCAATATCAGCAGGATCACCCACGATGGATAGGCTTCAGCTGAATTTCCAGATTAAGCCAGTTTAGGAAGAAAGGCCTGATTTTTTTTTTTTTTTTTAATTAGTCAGTAAGAACATGTGGTTCATAACAGAACACTATCCAATCTGCTTGCTTTGGTCTCTCATTGTTGTAAGTGCCAGCAAGTCAGTTCCTGATTATAGTGACTCTGTGTAGGGTTTTCAAGAAGTGGCTGGTGGGATTGAGCCTCTAGCATTTTGGTTAGCAGTAAAGTGCTTATCCTATAGCACCACACCAAAACTCATCATTGTTGTTGTTAAGTTCCGTTGAGTTTGTCCCGACTTATAGCGACTCTGCATAGAATTTTTGAGGAGGAACTAGTGGGTTTGAATGGCCAACCTCGTGGTTTACAGTCCAGTGCTGATCCTACATTGCCACATCAAGAATTCAGACTCCTCATTGTTGTTGTTTGTTTTAAGTGCTCTCGAGTCAATTCCAACTCATAACGACCCTGTATAGAGTTCCTGAAGAGCAGCTGGTGAGCTTGAACTTTAATTCTCAAAACTGGTATCTTTGCTCTTGAACAGTTTGAAAAGGTCTTGTGCAGAAGATTTGCCTGATGCAATATGTTACTTGATCTTTTGAGTACAGCTTCCATAGTGTTAATAAAAGATCTAAGCAAAATGAAGTCTTTGACAACTTTATTCTTTTCTCCATTAATCGAGATGTTATTTATTGGTCCAATTGTGAGAATTTTTGCTTTCTTTACATTGAGTAATCCATACTGAAGACTGTAGTCTTTGATATTCATCAGTAACTATTTTAAGTACTCTTTGCTTTCTGCAAGCAAGGTTTTGTCATCTGCACATCACAGGTTGTTAATGAATCTTTCTGCAAACCTGATGCCACACTCTTCTTCATAAAATCCAGCTTCTGGGTTTTTATGCTCAGCATACAGAATGTATAAGTATGGTGAAGAGATAGAGCAATGTTATCCCTAGTTCCAAGTCCTTTTCTGAATCTGATTTATTTGTGGCAGTTCTCTGTTGATGTACTGTTTTTGAATTATCTTCAACAAAATTTCAATTGCATGTGATATAATGATATTGTTTGATATTTTCAGCATTCCATTGGGTCACCTCTACTTGGAATGGGCACAAATATGAATCTTCCAAATTTCTTGGCATAGATGCATAATATCCTCCAGCATTTCACCCATTTGTTGAAA
>NW_006408613.1:12332817-12333977 GCF_000296735.1 Chrysochloris asiatica | reverse complement strand
TATTGGTTCTTGATCATATGCTATCTCTTAAAATAGTTGAACATTCACTATTTATTTTTGTTATAATTATGCTGAATATATGAGGATGAGTCAAAACCTATCCAGCTCTGGCTGTATAATTTATTTTAGTCAACTTTTAGAAAAGACAAATACATAAATTTTCTATATAATATCCTTGCTTTTCAATACACCTATCCATATGTCAACAAGTTTTTGAATTCCCTTATTTAAAATATTTTAGGATGAGCTGTCAGCCATGAATGCACAGCTGTCTTCACTACTTCATTAGAATCTGCATTGTTGAAGGACTGCTTTCAGGATACCAAACAGTCCAAAGTCCTATGGAGCAAGATCAGCACTGTAGGGAGAATATTTTAACATCTCAAAACAAAGTGCATAGTGTCAAGCATGTGTGTGGCAGAGGTGTGCTGAGACATACATTGTTATGCAGGATTACAAGGCCCTTAGAGAGTAGTCCACTAAATTTTTAATCTGAAGTTTAGGCTTCAGCTCTTCAATAAGCATAACACTGTAAGAAGCACTGTTGATTGTCAAAACTTTTTCTTGGTAGTGTTCAAGACAGGCCCTAAGAATCTCAGAAAACTGTAAGCATCAATTTTCCAGTTGATGGTTGACTTTAGAACTTTTTATGGTCAGCGGTTGAGTATGTTTCCATTCCATACTCTGGTGTTTACTCCCAGGCTTGTAGTGATGAATCCGTGTCTTGACATAGTAACGATTTATTTTTAAGAAACTTTTACCTTCCTTCAAGTTTTTTTCCACATTATGTTTCCAGAAGTTCATGTTCACACCTGCATAGCAGTGACCTTGAACAGAAAGTGCTAATAAAACAGTGTAGCCAACAGAAGTTTTAGTATAACTGGAGTTCAGAGAATTTTTGACTCACCCTTGTACCTTCCATCTACTTTTGAAGCTTTATGCATTATTCAATATTTTGCCCATGTTGTTGTTGTTAGGTGCCATTGAGTCGGTACCAATTCATAGCAACTGTATAGACAACAGAATGAAACATTGCCCGGTCCTGGGCCAACCTCACTATTGTTGCCACACTTGAGTCCATTGATGTGCCACTTTGCCAATCCATCTCCCTGGGGGTCTTCCTCTTTTTCTCTGACCCTCCACCTTACCAAACATGATAT
>NW_006408613.1:12312902-12332669 GCF_000296735.1 Chrysochloris asiatica | reverse complement strand
ACAATATGTCCCAAGTATGAGAGACAAAGTTTGGCCATCTTGGTCTCCAAGGAGCACTCTGGCAGCATTTCTTCTAAAACAGATCTATTGGTTCTTTTGGCAGCCCATGGCACTCTCAATATTCTTTTCCACCACCATAACTCAAAAGAATCAATTCTTCTGTGGTCTTTCTTATTCACTGTCCAACTTTTGTATGTATATGAGGTTATTGAAAATACCATGGCTTGGGTCAGGTGCACCTTGGTCCTCAAACTGACATCTTTGCTCTTCAACACTTTAAAATGGTCTTGTGCAGCAGATTTGTCTAATGCAATATGTCACTTGATTTCTTGACTGCTGCTTCCATGAGTGTTGATGGTTGATCCTAAAAGAATGAAGTCCTTGACAACTTCAATCTTTTCTCTGTTGATAAGAATGTTGTTTATTTGTCCATTGGTGAGGATTTTTGTTTTCTTTATATTGAGATGCAATCCATACCAAAGGCTGTGTTCTTTGATCTTCATCAGTAAATATTTTAATATGTAAATATAATATAAATATAGTAATATGGCCTTAGTGATAGAAATAATGCTGGATATTGCATGATAGAATTCTGCAATATCAATGATTTGTTAATTTCAAATACCTTCTTTAGACAGCATAAGAGACGACTATACACATGGACTTTATAAGATGGAATTTTGCCCATAGAATCCTTCAATATTGCAAATTGAGGCTTGAATTTTTTTCTTCAGTTCTTTCTGTTTGAGCAATGCTGAACATGTTCTTCCCTTCTGGTTTTCTATCTCCAGGTCTTTGTACATTGCACTGTATTACTTTGTCTCCCTAAGTTGCCCTTTATAATTTCTATTCAGTTATTTTACTTCCTCATTTTTTCCATTTGCTTTAGCATATCTACACTGGAGAGCAAGTTGTGCAGTATCTTCTAATGTCCATTTTGTTCTCTTCTTTGCTCTCTTTTAAATCACTTTTTTTCTTTCTATATGATGTTCGTAATGCCATCACACTCTTCTGGTCTTTGCATTGATGCATTGATTTCTAATGCATCAGATTTATTCTTGAAATGGTCTTAAATTTAGGTGGGATGTGTTCAATATCATATTTTGGCTTTTGTGGGCTTCTTTTAATTTTCTTCATCTTCAGCCTAAACTTACATCTGAGCAATTGACCTGTTCCATGGTCTGCCTGCTTTGGCACTGTGGGTTAATGTGCCAGACTGCAATACTGTTTGAACTGCAAGGTCGGTGGTTCTAACTCACCAGCTGTTCCTAGGAAACCCTATGTTGTTGTTGTTAAGTGCCATTGAGTTGATTCCAACCCATAGCAACCCTGCATAGGGTTTCCAAGGCTGTAAATCTTTACGGGAGCAGAAAGCCTCATCTTTCTCTCACTGAACCACTGGTAGTTTCAAACTGCTGACCTTGAGATTAGCAGCCCGATTCATAACCACTATACTACCAGAACTCCTTGGAAACCCTATACAGGGAAGCCATGGGTTGGATTCAACTTGACAGCACTTAGCAACAACGACATTGATCCTTTACAAGGTCTTGTTCTGCAGATGTATGTACCAAACCTTGTTTATCTATTATTCCACTGATGGACGTTTAGGCTGTTTCCATCTTTTTGCTACTGTGAACAGTGCTGCAATGGGTGTGCATACATCTACTTATATCGTGCCTCTTATTTCTTGGGCATGTATACCAAGTAGCGGGATTGCTGGGTGATAAAGTATTTCTATTTCCAACTTTTTGAGGAAGCGCCATAGCATTTTCTATTATGCTTGCACCATTTTACAGTCCCACCAGTAATGTAGGAGGGTCCCAATCTCTCCATAGCTCACCAGAATCTGTTCTTTTCTTCTTTTTTTTTTTAACTTAGCTATTAATGCTGGGGTGAGATTATATTTCATTGCAGTTCTAATTTGCATTTTTCTAATAGCTAATGATGCTAATGATTGCCAGCATTTCTTCTACACATTTTTTTGGCCACCTGAATGTCTTCTTTGGTGAAGTGACTTTTCATGTTATCTGCCAATTTTTTATGGGGTTATTTGTCTTTTCCTTGTAGAGGTGGTGTAATTTTCTATAAATTTCATAGATTAATTCCTTGTCTAATATATCATTACAAAAATTTTTCACAATGTGTGTGCTCTCTTTTTGTTCTTTTGGTAAAATCTTTTGCTGGCCATAATTGTTTAATATTTAGGAAGTCACAGTCCTCTATTTAGTCTTTTGCTGTTTGTAAGTTTTCTTTTTATGCTTGATAGAATAGAATATTTATGCCATACATCAGAGTCCTTAAGTTTGTCTCTATTTTTTCATTGATGATCTTCCTAGTTCCAAGTTTTACATTTATGTCATTAATCCACAGTGAGTTCATTTTTATATATGGTCTGAGATATGGGTCTTGTTTCATTTTTCTGCAAATGGATTTCCAGTTTTGCCAGCACCATTTGTGTGTGTGTGTGTGTGTGAATTGAGTGAAGTGTGTGAATTGAATTACAGACAACATGGTAAGTTTTACGCTCAACAAATCTCAATGATTGCAATGCCCTTCATGCATCAATAGTTGTCCCACTTCCTCCCTGTGGTTATCCCCATGTACAAATATCCTATTTCAAACTCATATATTTGTGGGATATGTAAATATCCCACTCTTCCTCCAAAACCCATTCAGCTTGTGTATCAGTCAATGCACCTACACACACTGTTGTTCCAAGGTTGTATGCATATACCACTATTTACCTTTATCCCCTTTAGTGGAGTCCTGGTGTAGCACTGTGGGTTAATGCGCTGGACTGCAAGATCAGTTTGAGCTGGAAGACCAGTGGTTCAAGCTTACAGCTGCTCCTTGGAAACCCCATACAGGGTTACTATGAGTTGGAACTGACTCGATGATACTTAACAACAACAACAAATCCCTTTAAGTCCTTGCATACCTCTCTGTACCTTCACCTATCTTCATCATTCTTCTGCTAAAATCCCTCTTCTTGTATATTGTCCTCCTTCTTCTTATGTATTGCCCGCCCCATCACCCAAGTTAACAAGTGTCTACCCTCTAATAAATAAATTACTCTCCCTTGCTGCTCACCCCTGATAATCATCAAAGAACATTTCTTTTAATATAAAAACCTTTCCTTGAGATTTTACAACAGTGGTCTCATACAATATTCATCCTTTTGTAATTGATTTATTTCACTCAGCATAATGTCTACCACGTTCATCCATGTTATGAGGTATTTCACAGATTCATTGTTATTCTTGAACATTGCCTAGCATTCCATTGTGTGTATGTACCAAAGTTTATTTATTCACTCTTCCATTGATGGGTATTTAGGCTGGCTCCATGTTTTGGGTATTATGAATAGTGTTGTGATGAACATTGGTGTGCACATATCTACTTGTGGCATAGTCCTTATTTCTTGTAAATATATACCAAATAGAGAGATTGCTGGGCCATGCAATAATTCTATTTCCAACTTTCTGATGAGGTTCCACACCATTTTTCAGAGTGATTAAACCATTTTACAGTCCCACCAGCAATATTAGAGGGTCCCAGTCAATTCACATGCTACCTGCATTTGTAGTTTTCTGAACTTTCCTATTAATACTGGTCTGAGATGGTATCTCATTGTTTTGATTCACATCTATCTAATGACTAATGTGTGAACATTTCTTCATATGTTTGTTGGCTGCCTGATTGTCTTCCTTGATAAATGAACTATCTGTTCATGTCCTGTGCACATTTTTAATTGTGCTGTTTTCTTTTTCTTGCAGATGTTTTGTAGTTTTCTATAGATTTTAGAAATTAATCACTTGTCTGATATGTCATTGCATAAAATGTTTTCCCAGTTTGTTGGCTCCCTTTTAACTCTTTTGGTAAAAGCTTTATATGCATATAAGTGTCTAATTTTCAGGAGGTCTCACTCATCTATTTTGTCTTCTGCTGCTTGTGTGTTTTTAGTAATGCTTGATAGTGTATTTATGCCATATATTATAACCCCTATGTTTGTCCCTACTGTTTCATTGATGATCATTATAATTCTGGGATTTACATTTAGATCTTTAATCCATGTGGACCTAGTTTTTGGTGTGAGGTATAGGTCTTGTTTCATTCTTTTGCATACCTATAACCAGTTTTGCAAGCACCATTTGCTAAAGAGACTATCTCCACCATTAATGTATTTTGGTTCTTTGTCAAAGATCCATTGACTGTGTGTGGATGGATTTACTTCAGAGTTCTTAATTCTGTTCCATTGATCTATGTGTCTTTCATAATACAAATACCAGGCTGTTTTGACCAATGTGGCCATGTAGTAAATTTTGAAATCAGAAAGTGAGAGGCCTCCCACTTTGTTGTCTTTCTTAAGCAGTGTTTTGCTTATCCAAGGTCTCTTTCGTGATTGTTTTTTTCCATATCTTCAAAGAATGTTGTTGGAATCTGATTTTGGGCTGCATTGTATCCATAGATTAGTTTGGTTGGTATTGACATTTTCATAATGCTAAGTCTTCCTATCCATGACCATAGTATATTCTTCCATTTTTGTATACCTCTTTTGGTTTCTTGTAATAGTGTTTTGTAGTTTTCTTTATATAGGTCTTTTTTTTTTAATATTTTATTGTGAATTTTGTGATAGTCTACATGGAAGAACATCAGTTTTACACTCATTCCCTCATCCATCATTTCATTGGCATAGTTACCCTCCCATCCAGTTGCTCTGCAGGATCGCGATGGGTCGGACCCAACTTGACTGCATTTAACTGTAACAATTATGCTGAGGAATTTCCCTTCTAATCCTATTTTGTTGAGTGTTTTTATCAGAAATGGAAATTAGATTTTATGGAATGCTTTCTGCATCCATTGATATGATCATATGGCTCTTTTCCTTTGTTTTATTTATGTGGTGGATTATGTTGATTGTTTTTCTAAATCAAGCCATCTTTGTATCCCTGGTATGAATCTCACTTGGTTGTGATGTATTATTTTCTTGCTTTTGATATATATATATATATATATCCAAAATTATACAATGAATTTGGGAATTTTCATTCTTTTTCTATATTATAAAATAATTTGAGTAGTTTTGGGGTCAGCTCTTATCTGAACGTTTGGTAGAATTCACCAGTTTGGTAGAATTCCTTCTATGAATGGATTTTTTGTGTGAAATGTTTTTAAATGACTTGATCAATTTCTTCTTTTGTTATATGTATGTTCAATTTTTCTACATCTGCCTGTGTTTGTTTAGGAAGGTTGTGTTTTTGTGAAAATCCATACATTACTTCTAGATTTTAAAATTTGTTAGAGTATAGTTTTCTGTCAGTTTGTTGTACTGTGGTGGCTTGCAAGTTGCTGTGCCATGGGTGTTTTAAATACCAGCAGGGTCAACCATGGTGGACAGGTTTCAGTTAAGTTTTCTGATGAAGACAGACTAGGAAGAAAGAATGATGAATTAATTCCAAATATTTAGTCACTGAAAACCTTATGAATAGCAGAGAATCACTGTCAGATATAGTGCCAGAAAATAAGCCCCTCAGGTTGGAAGGCACTCAAAATGTGACTGGGGAAGAACTGCCTCCGCAAAGTAGAGTTGGCCATGATGATGCTAATGGAGTAAAACCCATGGGAGTAAGTCTGTGGGACCTTTATTTGCTGATGGAGCACAACTCAAAAATGAAGAGAAAAGGCTGTAAGCATCCACTAATAATCAGAACATGGAATGTACAAAGTATGAATCTAGGAGAAGTAGAAATTATCAAAAATGAAATGAAATGCATAATTATCAATATCTCAGGCATTAGTGAACTGAAATGGACTGGTATTGGCAATTTTGAATCTGATGACTACATGATTTACTATACCAGGAATGACAAATTGAAGAGGAATGGTGTTGCATTCATTGTCAAAAAGAATATATCCAGATCAGTCATGAGGTACAATTCTGTCTGTGATAGGATAATATTCATACACCTACACAGAAGACAAGTTAATACTACTATTATTCAAATTTACACACCAACCACTAAAGCCAATGAGGATGAAATAGAAGAATTCTACCAACTTCTTCAATCTGAAATTGATCAAACATGCAATCAAGATGTATTGATTGTTACTGGTGATTGAAATGAAAAGGTTGGGAGCAAAGAGGGAGGATCAGTAGTTGGAAAATATGGCCTTGATGATAGAAATTATCTTGGAGATCACATGAAAATAATTTTGAAAAATCAATGATTTGTTCATTTCAAATACATTCTTTAGACAGCATAAGAGATGATTATACATGGACCTCACAATATTGAATACACAGAAATAAAATTGACTACATCTGAGGAAAGAGATGATAGAAAAGCTCTATATCGTCAGTCAAAACAAGGCCAGGGGCAGACTGTGGAACACACCATCAATTGCTCATATGAGATTCAAACTGAAGCTGAAGAAAATGAAAAAAAATCTATAAGAGCCAAAATATGACCTTGAATGTATCCTACCTGAATTTAGAGATTATCTGAAGAACAGATTTGATACATTAAACAGTAAAGACAGAAGACTAGAAGAATTGTGGTATGACATCAAGAATATCATACATGAAGAAAGCAAAAAGTCATTAAGAAGACAAGAAATAAGGTAAAGGTCAAAATGGATGTCAGAAGAGACATTAAAACTTGCTCTTCGGCATAGAGATGCTAAAGCAAGTGGAAAAAAATGAGGAGGTCCAAGAGCTGAACAGAAAATTTAAAAGATCAGCTTGAGAAGACAAAGTTTAACATTACAACAAAATGTGGGAAGATCTAGAATCAGAAAACCAAAAAGGAAGAACATGCTCAGCATTTCTCCAGCTGGGGGAAGTGAAGAAAACCCTCAAGCCTCGACTTTCGTTATTGAAGGATTATCTGGGCAAATTATTGAATGATGAAGAAAACATCAAAAGAAGATGGAAATAATACACAGAGTCACTGTACCAAAAGGAAATCATTGATGTTCAACCATTTCAAGAGGGAGCATATGATGAAGAGTCAATGATACTGAAGGAAGAAGTCCTAGGTGCATTGAAGGAATTGGCAAGGAACAAGACACCAGGAATTGATGGAATAGAAATAGAAATCTTTCAAGATAGTGAGGCGGCACAGGAGGCACTCACTCATCTCTGCCAAGAAATTTGGAAGACAACTATCTGGCCAACTGGTTGAAAGGATCCGTATTTGTTCCCATTCCAAAGAGAGGTGACAAAACAGAATGCGGAAATCATCGGGCAATATCTTTGATATGCCATGCTAGTAAAGTTTTACTAAAGGTAATACATAAACGGCTGCAAACATACATTGACAGAAAACGTCCAGAGGTTCAAGCCAGATTCAGAAGAGGATGTGGAATGAGGGATATCATTGCTGATGTCTTATGGATCTTGGCTGAAAGCAGAGAATACCAGAAAGATGTTTACCTGTGCTTTATTGACTATGCAAAAGGCTTTCAATTGTGTGTATCATGACAAGCCATGGACAAAATTGTGAAATATGAGTATTCCTGAACACTTAATTGTGCTCATGAGGAATCTGTACATGGACCAAGAGGCAGTTGTTTGAACAGAACACGGGAACACTGAATGGTTTAAAATTAAGAAAGGTGTGCGACAGGGTTATAATCTTTCACCATACTTATTCAAACTGTCTGCTGAGCAAATAACCCTAGATTCTGGGTTATATGAAGAAAAATGTGGCATCAAATTTGGAGGAACACTCATTAACAACCTGTAATATGCAGATGATATAACCTTGCTTGCTGAAAGTGAAGAGGATTTAAAATACTTCTGATGAAGATCAAAGAACACCACTTTCAGTATGGATTGCATCTCAATGTAAAGAAAACAAAAATTCTCATCACTGGACTAATAAACAACTTACTGATCAATGGAGGTAAGATTGAAATTGTCAAGGACTTTAGTTTTCTTGGATCAAATATCAATAGTCAAGCAATAGTCAAGAAATCAAACTATGTATTGCATTAAGCAAATCTGCTGCAGAAGACCTTTTTAAAGTGTTGAAGAGCAAAGATGTCAGCTTGAGGACTGAGGTGTGCCTGACCTAAGCCACAGTATTTTCAATAACGTCTTATGCATCCAAAAGCTGGACACTGAATAAGGAAGACTGTAGAACAATGGATGCTTTTGAATGATGGTATTGGAGGAGAAATTTGAAAGTTCCATGGGCTACCAAAAGAACAGATCTGTGTTGGAAGAAGTGTAGCTAGAGTGCTCCTTGGAGGGCAGGATGGCCAAACTTCGTCTCTTATACTTTGGACATATTGTCAGTAGTGACCAGTCACTGGAGAAGGATATCATGTTTGGTAAGGTGGTGGCTCAGAGAAAAAGAGGAAGACCCCTAGCAAGATGTATTGTCAGTATGGTTGCATCAATGGGCTCAAGCATGGCAACAATTGTGAGGTTGGCCCAGGACTGGGCAGTATTTCATTCTGTTGTACATAGGGTCTCTTTGAGTCAGTACCAACTCGATGGCAACTAACAGCAACAGTTTTCATAATATTCAGCTGTTTTTGTTTACCTCCATTGGTTCTACTGTGACATCACCCATATAATTTATTTGTATTATTTGCATTAGGCTTATTTAACTGCTTTTACATATATAAATATATTTTTTATATAATTTGTGAAGATGTTAAATGAATGTGTTGATTTAGGTTCTTTATTCTTTTTTTGATATTTGTATGTATTGCTATAAATTGTATTCTAAGCACCACTGCTGCTATGTCTCAAAGGTTCTGGTATGTTTTGTTTTGTTTTTTTCTTTCTCTCATTTAACTTAAGGAATACTTTATTTTCATTTTTATTTCTACTATTACCTGGGAGGTTTTGAGCAGAGTGTTATTAATTTTCCATGTATTTGATTGTTTCCCTTGATGTTTATATTATTGATTTCTAATTTTATTACACTGTGGTCTGGAAAGATGCTTTGAAACATTTTTCTTTTTAAAAAATTCATTGAAGCTTGCTTTATGGCTTAACATATGGTCTATTATGGAGAATATTCCATATGCATTGGAAAAGAATGTGTATAACGTATATTGTGCCATTGTTGATTGAATGCTGTTTATAATCATGTTGGTTGATTGTATTGTTTAGTTTTTTTTATGTGTCTTTGTTGAATTTTTTTGTTTTGTCCTTCTTCTAAAGTGGTGTATTAAAATCTCCTGCTATTATTGTAAAGTTGTCTATTTTTTTTCTCCAACTCTATTAGAATTTTATTTATTTATTTTTGAGGTTCTTTTATTGGGAGCATGGATATTTATTACCGTTATGTCTTCTTATTCATTTGATCCTTTAATCATGAGATAATTTCCTTTTTGTCTTAAAGATTTTTTATCAGACATTAATATTGTCACTTCTGCTCAATTTTAATTGTTGCTAGATTGATTTTTTTTAATCCTTTGATTTTTAGTATATTATTATTATTTAGTGTATTATTGTCAAAGATTTCATTTTACTTGGTTTAACCATCAACACTCATGAAATCAGCAGTTAAGAAATCAAACCACATATTGCTTTAGGCAAATCTGCTGCACAACACCTTTTTAATATGTTCAAGAAAATAAGATGTCAGTTTAAAGACTAAGGAGCACCTAATCCACACTATGGTATTTTCAATAGTGTCATATGCATATAAAAGTTGAATGGTAAATTAACAAAATGGTAGAAAAGTTGCATTTGAGTTATGGTGTTGGAAGAAAGTTTTAAAAGTACCATGGTCTGCCAAAAGAACAAACAAATCTGTTGGAATTAGTAAAGTCATAACGTTCCTTGGAAGCCAGGATGACCTGACTTCATCTCTCACATTTTGGACATATTATCAAGAGGGACCAGTTCCTAGAGAAGGACATCATGCTTGGTAAAGTAGAGGGTCAGAGAAAAAGAGGAAGACCCCTAACAAGATGGGTTTGTACTGTGGCAGCAGTGATTGGCTTAAGTGTAGCAATGATTGTGAGGTAGATAAGGGCTGACAGTATTTTGTTTTGTTGTGCATAGGGTCACTATAATTGTTACCAACTCCATGTCATCTAAGAAGAGCAACAACAAGCCTGACATATTTTTTGAGTTCTTTTTTCTATAATGCATAGCTCATCTTGTGATATGTTGTCATATATGACAATGTGTTAAAATATTTTTTAAGGTTTTTATTGTGTATGGAGTGAAAGTTTACAAGGCAGACCCTCAGTTTTACATTCAACAAATCATACACCTTGTTTCGTTACAATAATTATAATCCCTCCATGCACCATCAGTTAACAGTATTTCTCACTATTCACTTTAGCTCTTTTTTTTCCCCCCAAACACTCAGGCATGTATAATAATTTACACCACCAAAGGGCACGTTGTGCAAGTCTGCCTCCTGGCCGCCAGCTCTCAGTACCTTTCTTCCCATGAATCTAGAGTCCTCAGCTGCTCCCTCTCTCCATGTCCCCATCTCTGCCTCCATCTCTGGTATGGCTGCTTCTCTGGATAAGGTCTCTCATTCTGATTGTGCTCTTCTCCCTTGATGGTCCTAGGGCCCTTTGTTTCTGGACAGTAACATAAACTATTCCCTTATTTTTGTTACAAAACTTCTAACTTTAAAATTGTGACAGTCACAATTAGTCATGATAACAATTACTCACTATTGAATCATAAGAATCTTATCCCCGTCTCTTTTTACCAGACCCATCTTGACAAGATGAAGACTATTCAGCGGGAACTCTTTTTTTCTCCATGCACTATTAAGCTAAACTCCCCCTTGAAACCTTGTAAGCCAGTCGATTCATGACTTTATTGCCCCTTCATTTTAGATAGCCAATGTCTAAGTTGCCCATCCCTATCTGCCCTGTGTACAGAGGGGATAGCATTAATACTTAATGTGAAGACTCCTTCCCTCTCTGTTGGTATTTAGAATTACAAGCTCTGGTAGCGTAATGATTACGAATAGGGCTGAGAACCTCAAGGTCAGCAGTTCAAAGCTACCAGCTGTTTTGTGGGAGAAAGATGAGGCTTTCTGCTCCTGTAAAGGTTTACAGTCTCGGAAACTCTGTACAGTGTCACTATGAGTTGGAACAGATTCCACAGCATATAACCACCGCCACCTCCATGAGTATAGGTCAAGTTTATCAAATTGTAGCAATTTGTCCTTGTTTCCTTTGTCAAAAAAAAAATATTTTTTTAAAATCTTCCTCTAGTTGAATTCTGATTATCAAGGCATCGGTGCTAGGTCAAGTGGGTACCATCTGCAACTTTGGGTGTTCTTGTGCACCTCCCCTCACTTCATATCGTCTGGATGCTCCACTCTCAGCTCTAGCCCTCTGTGGCTATGTCCTTGTTCATGGGCTCAGGTGTCCCTAGGTCTAACCACACTTTGGACCAACCAGCCCTTCCTCTTCTCTCTCACATCTCCAGGTCAACGGGAGTCTATGGAACGTGATTGAATTCAGCCCATTTCTTCATTGCTGCCTTTCCACCTCTTTCACTCACCAGTAGAGCAATGTGGTCATCAGCAAGCTTACATGCTTGCTCATGTGTTCCCTTCGAGTTTCAGTCTTAGAAGGGGGTTTGTCCTGAAGGAACTTGATTGCTTGCCTTGATGGCTTCCTTGCAAACAACTTGCTTATTCTTGTAGAAGCCAATCATACTGCCATTTTTTGTTTTGGGTTTTTCCCAATGATCTTTCTTTGAAGATGTATCTTCTATTGCTCTAGTTGTTCTAGAGTAGTCTGCTTGTCCTTTCTAGTAGGAATGTCCCACCTCAGAAGTATAATATTTTTATAAAAGGAAAATATATGTTTTATCCTCTAGGATGCTTGATCAAAATTAATATTGTTGACAGTTTAGATAAGTTTCAGCTTTACATCTCATTGTTGAATATGTAATGAAATGTTTCAAGATTTTTATCAAAATTGGGATATTTTTATTACAATCCTTTTGTGCATGAACTGTAATGTAGCAGGACATTTCAATTTTTCCTAAACCATGACTAATCTTAAATTATTTTTGAAATGTTGAATATAATACATTGAAGCATCTGAAACATAAAACTATTTAAATCATGCTTGCATATAATAATGTTACAGGTGTGTTCCTTATAAATTGAGTTTGAGTGTTTTTTTTTTTCTGTAAATTTCATCAAAAACAATAAAAATTAATTGTAAGCTTATAATTAGATAAAATGCTCATATCAAGTATATTATTGACAGGAGAGATCTTTCATTGTGACTAGAAATCTGTGAGACTCAAATTTTCTGCTTGTACTTTTATGTATCTGAACATTGAATATTGTTCCACTGGTTAGCTTCTGGTTTATACATTTGAAACCTTGTTTACTGTCTTACATACTTCACCTACTTCAATGACAGGTACACTTAAAGTGTATCTCTTATATGTATATTCCATATGAGCTTTGGTCTTATGTTTTTATATCTAATTGCCAGGAGAATAAGCACAGTGGTTGGCAGGAATATTTCTAGGTGCAGATTCTATGCCAGAACAGCTACCATTACCCTAATTACTTTAAATGACCATTAACTACATAAATATATTTCACATAAAAACACATTATCGAGATGTTAACAATGCCCACATTAAATCCAGCACCTTAGGTAATAATAAAAAGTGTGACCGAGAAGAATATTTAGAGAAAAGTGACATTAATCTAAATTGCTGCTAACATATCTTACTTTCAAAAACTATCAAGAAACATATGACTATATGAACCCTGGAATGATGTTTTTACAAGTGGGAAGTCATGAAGGATAAGTCTCATTAGCTTCATGGTAAATCTTTTTAAAACTTCTTAGGATAAATATATTTATTGAAGTGTGATTAATGGATTTTAGGGCATGTATATATGCATATATATTTATCCATTAATCCATTAATCACACATCAATAAATATATTTATATATTTTAGGGCATATATGTTGTTGTGTTGTGAAGTGCTGTTGTGTCGGTTCTGACCCATAGCAACCCTGTATAGGATTTCCTAGGAGCAGCTGGTGAGCTTGAACTGCCAACCTTGCAGTTAAAATGACTTTGCAGTCTGGCGTATTAACCCACAGCACCACACCAGGACTCATGCATGTGGTGGACTAATGTGTCAGACTGCAAAGTCGTTTGAACTGCAAGGCCGGTGGTTCAAGCTCATGCTCCTTGGAAACCCTATACAGGATCGCTATGGGTCAGAATCAACTTGATGGCACTTAACAGCAATATATATATATATACACACACACATAGATATGTATGTATTATATATGTATGTATGTATATACACACACACAACAGCTGCTGAATCAGTACATACTGCCTGGTCCTGCACTATCCTCACAAAAGTTATTACATTGAGCCTATTACTGCTGTCAAATTGCCAATCCATCTTGTTGGGGGTCTTCTTGTTTTTTGCTGCCCTCCCCCCCCGCCCCAATACACACACTTTACCAAGCATGATGCATGTCTTCAGGGTCTGGTCCCTCCTGATAATATGTCTGAAGTATGAGAGTTGAAGTCTAGCATCCTGGTATCTATGAGTATTCTGGCTGTACTTCTTTCAACTCAGACTTGTTTGTTTCTCTAACAGTCCATGGTACTTTTAATATTCTTCTCTAACACCATAAATCAGATGCATCAATTCTTCTATGCTCATTTTATTCATGATCCAAGTTTCACATGCATATGAAGCTATTGAAAGCACCATGGTTTGGGTAAGGCTCAACTTAGACTTCAAACTGACATCTTTGAACACTTTAAATAGATCTTGTGCAGTAGATTTGCCTAGTGAAACACATCGTTTGAATTCTTGACTGCTGCTTCCAAGAGTGTTGATAATGAATCCAAGCAAAATGAAGCCTTTGGCAACCTACGTATTTTTTTTTTCCATTTATCATGATGATATTTACTGGTCCAATGGTGATGATTTTTGTTTGATTTACATTGTGGTACAACCCATACTGAAGGCTGTGGTTTTTGATCTACATCGGTAAGTATTTTAAGTCCTCTTCACTTACCGCAAGCAAAGCTATATCATCTGCATCTTGCAAGTGGTTAGTTAATAAGTCTTATTTCAATCCTGATACCATGTTGCTCTTCATATAATCCCGTCTCGCAGATTATTTATTCAACATACAGATTGAATAAGTAAGGTTAAAGTATACAATCCTGACACACGCTGTTCCTCATTTATAACTGTTCAGTGTCTGTTTATTCTTTTCTAATGACTGCCTCTTAGTCTACACGCAGTTTCCTTATGAACACAATTAAGTGTTCCTGAATGTTCATTCTCCACAATGTTGTTTTGGTTTGGCTTGTAGGATAAGAACTGAGCTGCTAATTACAAGGTCAGTTAGCAGTGGTTAAAGTACTTGTTTGCTAACAAGTCAGTGATTTGAGCCCACCAGCTGCATTGCAGGAGGAAAATGTGGTAGCCTTGGAAACCCTATACTGGTTTGTCTCACTTATCTAGTACACTATAACAGAAATATTATAAGTGGATGGCTTTAACCAACAGAGATTTACTCTCTCACAGTTTGTCTGAAATATCTGAGACAGAGTCTCACCATACTGGCTTCCAAGGAACAGTCTGGTTGTTCTTTTCCCAACACAGATTTATTTGTTCTTCTAGCAGTCCATGCTACTTTTAATATTCAACACCATTACTCAAATTCATCAATTCTTCTATGGTCTTTTTTATTCATTGTCCGACTTTCACATGCACGTGAGGTAATTGAAAATGCCATGGTTTAGATAATGCATGTTTTAGTCTATAAATTGACATCTTTGCTCTTGAGTATTTTAAATAGGTCTTGTGCAGCAGATTTGCCTAATGCAACATGTGGTTTGATATTTTGATCGCTGCTTCCATGAGTGCTGATAGTAAATCCAAGCAAATTGAAGTCATTGACAACTTCAGTCTTTTCTCCATTTATCATGTTATTTATTGCTCCAGTGGTGAGGATTTTGTTTTTTCTTTATACTGAGGTGCAACTCACACCAATGGCTGTGTTCTCTGATCTACATCAGTAAGTATTTAAAATCTTCTTCATTTTCAGCTAGCAAGGATGTATCATCTGCTTATTGCAGGCTGTTAATGAGTCTATCTCTTAGCCAGATGCCATGTTCTTTTTCATATAATCCCATTTCTGGGATTATTCGCTCAGCACATATAATAATAATTATGGTGAAAGAATACAACCCTGACACACACCTGTCTTGATTTTAAACCATTCAGTGCCCCCTTCTTCTGTTTGAACTTAGTCTATGTACAATTTCCTCATGAGCACAATTAAGTGTTCCAGGATACTCATTCTCTGCAATGAGTGGAGACTGTCGAGATCCACACAGTTGAAAGTCTTTGCATAGTCAATAAAGCACATATAAACATCTTTCTGGTATTCTCTGATTTAATCCAAGATACATTAGATGTCAATAATGATATCCTTCATTCCATGTCCTCATCTGAATCTGACTTGAACCTCTGACTGGTCCCTGTCAATGTACTGTTGCGGCCATTTTTAAATTATCTTTAGCAAAATTTTACTTGTGTGTGATTTAATGATATTGTCCTATGCTTTCCACATTCTATTGGTTCACCTCTGTATGGAATAGGCACAAATATGAATCTCTTACGATCAGTTGGCCAGGTATCTGCCGTCCAAATTTCTTGACATAGTTGAGTGAGTGCCTCCAGTGCTGCTTTAGGTTGTTGAAAGATTTCAGTTTGTATCCCATCATTTCCCAGAACCTTGTTCTTTGTCAGTGCACTCATAGCAGCTTGGACATCTTCCTTCAGTAAATCTTGGTCATATGTTACCTTGTGAAACAGGTTAACATTGACCATTTGGTTTTGGTACAGTTATTGTGTGTATTCCTTCCTTTTTTTTTTAAAGTTTTTGTTGTGAATTATGTTATAGTTTACATGGGAGAACATTTGCTTTACATTCATCCCATCATATTTCATTTCATTGCCATGGTTACCATCTCTTCCATGCCTCATCAAACCTGTCCCCTGGTTGTCAGCACACAGCCCCTCTCCCTCTCTGGGTCTAGAGTCCCCAGTCGCTCCATCTCTCCACATCATCATCTCTGCCTCCATCTCTGGCATCACTGCTTCTCTGGGTAGGGTTCCGCACTCCACTCTTCTCCCTTGATGGTCCCTGGGACCTCTGCTCCTGGACTGCAATGTCAATCATTCCCCTCTTTTTATCCCAAAATGTCTACCTTTACATTTCCAACAGTCAGTACTGATAGCAATTATTCACTATTATACGACAAGAGTCTTATCCACATCTCCTTTCATCAGTGCTATCCAGACAGATTAGAAACCACTCAGTGGAGATTCTACCTTCCCATGCACCCTCTGGAACTAGGCTCCCTCTTGAAAGCTTGTAAGACAGTCACTTCTTACCTTTGTAGTTCCTACCCCCCGCCATTTTGGGGAGCCAATGTCTAAGTTGCCCAACCCTGTCTACCCTGTGTTCTGAGGGGGTGGAATGATCCTCGCTGTAAAGATTTGCTTCCTCTTTTGAGTTACTACATACATAGGTACATGTCAAGTTCATCAAATTGTTTCAGATGATAATTTTTTCCCTCTTCTTTCTTCTTCTAGTTGAGTTCTGATCATCCAGCCATTGAAGTCAGGTCAAGTGGGTACTATTTGCAAGTATGGGTGTTCTTGTGTATCTCCCCTCACTTCTTATCATCTGGACACTTCACTCTTTGCTCTAGTCCTCTGTGGCCATGTCACTGACTCTAGGCCCAGGAATCCCCAGGTCTTGCAATACTGCTGGCCAACCAGGTCTCAACCTAGGTTCACGGGAGTCTATTGAATGTGGTCAGACTTAGCCCACAACTGCATTGCTGTTTTTCCCCCACTTCCCCTTATTGGTGACCAATGCGGTCAGCAGCAAGCCCGCATGTCTGCTTGTGTATTCCCCTTGAGTCTTAGTCTTGGAAGGGGTTTGCACTGGGGGGACCCGACCACTTGCCTTGATGGCTTCTGGGTGGACAACTTGCTTGTTCTTGGCAGTAGTCAGTTGGACTGCCATTATTGCTTTTGATTTTTCCTGCCAGTCTTTCTTTCAAGAAGTATCTTCTGTTTTGTTAGCCACTCCAGGCTGGTCTGCTTGTTCTTTCAAGTGGAGATTTTCCACCTCAGAAGATTCTGGATGGGGTTCAGGATTCCACCTATGACCTTATGCTATGCAAAGGTTCTGCAGGAAGCGTCCTTCACTGGACAAGTTCTAGCCCAATTAGGTATTCCAATCAGTTAGAAGGAGCTCTGGTAGATAGTGGTTACGAATCAGGCTGCTTACCTCACAGGCAGCAGTTTGAAATTACCAGCTGCTCCACAGGAGAAAGATGAAGCTTTCTGCTCCTGTAAAGATTTACAGCCTCAGAAACCCTGTACAGGGTCACTATGAGTCGGAACCAGCTCCATGGCACAAACAACAACAACAATCAGTTATAGGCTGAAGACCGACTTACAAGCTTTCTATGGTGATGTTTCTGGCTATACATTTCTCTCTCCCTCAAGTGTCTATTTCACAATGGTATGCAAGGGAAACCAACATTCAAAAGACAGCCAAACATCTTAACATTATATTCCCTCTTTTACCCAGTCAAACCATGCTTCAATCCCTGTATTCTAGAGTCCTGTTGTTCCATGGTTGTGCACACATCATTATTTACCTCTGTCTCACTTAATCCATGCAAACCTGTCTAACTGTTCTCCCATCCTCCTTATTCTTCAATTCCCTTCCCCCTTCTTGTGTATTGTCCAGCAAAGGAGTTTCCCCCCATTTAGTGTGAGTACTTTTCCTTAAGCTTTTAAAATAATGGTTCTATGCAGTATTTCCCCTTTTGTGATTGACTAATTTCACTCAGCATAATGTCCTCAAGGTTCATCCATGTTATGCATAGGCTTGCAGCTTCCTTTTTATTCTTCAGGGTAGCATAATATTCCAATGTGTGTATGTACCAAAGTTTGTTTTCCATTCTTCCGTTGATGGGCACATAGGCTGTCTCCATTTTTTGTTATTGTAAATAGTCCTGCTATCAACATTGGGATACATATATCTGCTCATGTTATGGCTCCTATTCCTTGCTGGTAAATACCAAGTAGAACCAAGCATGGATTGAAGACCTAAATGTGAAACCTAGAATTATAAGGGCCATCAATGAAAAAATAAGGACAAATGTGAGGGCTCCTATTCAGGGCACACAGTCTACCAAACATTGTGAAAACAGCACAAACAAAAGTAGACAAAATAGATGAATGGGGCATACTAAAAATTAAAAACTTATGTGCATAAAAAGACTTCACCAAAAGAGTAAAAAGGGAGCCCACAGAATGGGAAAAAATCTTTTGCAATGACACATCAGAAAAGGGACTAATTTCTAAAATGTATAGGAAACTACAACAAATAACCCAATTAAAGACAAATAACCAAATTAAAAAATGGACACAGAACATGAACAGACACTTCACCAAGGAGGAGATCAGGGCAGCCAACAAACATATAAAGAAATGTTCACAATCACTAGCCATTAGAGAGATGCAACTCAAAACAACAATGAGATATTATCTCACACCAGCAATAACAGCAAAGATCAAAAAAGTAGAGGACAATAAATGCTGGCAAGGAAGCAGAGAGAGTGGGACACTCCTACATTGCTGGTGAGATTGCAAAATGGTCCAACCACTCTGAAGCAATATGGCACTTCCTCAGATGGTTGGAAATAAAAATTCCTTATGATCCAGTAATTCTTCCTTCTTTTGATGCTTTCTGCATTGTTCAATATTTTGCCCAAATAATCCTTCAGTATTTTAAGTCAAGTCTTGAATTTTTACCTCAGTTCTTTCAGCTTGAAAAATGCTGAATGTGTTCTTCTCTTTGGGTTTTCTGACTCCAGATCTTTGCACATTTCAATATAATATTTGGCTTTGTCTTATCGAACTGCGTTTTGAAATTTTCTGTTCATTTCTTTTACCTCCTTATTTTTTCCATTTGTTTTAGCATCTGTACTTTATAGAGCAAATTTCAGAGTCTTTTATTGCATTCAGTTTGGTTTTTTTTTTTCCCCTTGACTTCTTAATGATCTTCTGCTTTCATCTTGTATGTTGTTCATGTTGTCACACTACAACCTTCTGATCTTCAGTCATTAGTGTCTAATGCATCAAGTATGTTTTTGTGATGATCCAGTTGGCCTATGTTCAAAGTCATATGATGGATCTCATAGACTTTTTTAATTTGTTTCAGCTTCAGTATGAACTTGCATATGAGCAGTTGATGGCTCTACAGTCTGCCTTTGGCTTTGTTTTGGCTGAAGATAAAGGAGCTCTTCCACCATATTTTCCCACAGATGTAGTCAATTAGATTTCTGTGTGTTCCGTCTGGTGAAGCCCATGTGCATAATTGTTGTTTGTGTTGTTTCAAAAAAGTATTTGCAGTGGAAATAATCATTGATCTTGCAAAATTCTGTCATGTGAGCTCTAGCACAATTTCTATCATCAAGGCCATATTTTCCAATTACTGTGTCTTCCTTTTGTTTCCAAACTTTGCATTCCAATTACCAGTAATTGTCAATACATCTTGATTGCATGTTTGATCAATTTCAGGCTGAGGAAATTGTTGTTGGTTCTGACTCATAACAACCCTGTATATGGTTTCCAATGAGTGGCTGGTGAGTTTGAACTGCTAACTTTGTGGTTCAAATGAACCTTGAAGTCCAGCTCATTATCCCA
>NW_006408613.1:12310368-12312617 GCF_000296735.1 Chrysochloris asiatica | reverse complement strand
CTTAAGGTTCGCAGCCCGAGTCGTAACCACTACGCTACCAGAGCTCCTTAGGTGTGTGTATATTATCCTTTCACAGAGAGCATCATATTTCAAGATTTATTTTGTTCTTCAAGATTTATCCCATGTTCTTTTTGATGATGAATTTGATGCCATTCCTCTTCAGTTTGTCACTTCTACTATAGTAAACCACGTGGTTATCAGATTTAAAATGGCCAATACCTGTCCACTTCAGTTCACTAATATCTAGGATATCAATGTGTATGTAATACATTTCTTTTTGACAACTTCTAGTTTCCTTAGATTCCTATTTTGTATATTTTGCACTTCAATTATTAATGGATGTTTGCTACTGCTTCTCATTTTGAGTTATATCCCATCAGAAAATGAAGGTTCTAAAAGCTTTACTCCATTCGCTTTATCACCATCAACTCTATTTTGAGGAGGCAGCTCTTTCCAATCATATTTTGAGTGCCTTCCAAACTGAGTGGCTCAGCTTCCAGTACTATATCTGAAAATATCCTGGTGCTATTCATCATATTTCAATATTCATTATTCCGGTGCTATATGACAGTGTTGCACTGCTATTCATAAGATTTTTGGTGAATAAGCATTCTGAAGTAGTCCGCCTCTCCTTTTTTCTTGTTTGTCTTAGTCCAGAAGATCAGCTGAAACCCGTGAACCCTGGATGACCCTGTGCCATTCAATATCCCAGTGGTATAGCATCCAGTCTAACAGCAATATGCAGGCTATCAGTGTGACAAACTGACAAACAAGTGGTCATAAAAACAACAACAACAACAACAATTTAGGACATGGAAATATGCTTCTGGAGCTCAAGAAAGAGATCAGGTCCTTAGAAAGTTTTTATAATCATCATTCATGTGAATCTCCCAGCAGTAGAACTAACTTTGGCAGTTCTTCTTCTCCTCATCTTTCTTCTTTTTTCATCTTCTTGGTAGAAGCATGAGTAATCTAGATTATTTGTGTATTATATACATAAGAGCTAAGTATAAAGTTATCTTTAGAGTACACAAGTTAAACAGGACCAGTTCAACCCATAGTGATCTCATGTGTGTCATAGTAGGTTTGCAGTGACTCATTTTTTTTTGCAGTGACTCATTTTTTCAGCAGGATATTGCCAGGCCTTTCTTGAGGAAACTCTGGATGGGTTTGAACCTCCAATCTTTTGGTTAGCAGCTGAATGCATTAACCATTTGCATCAGTTGTAGTGATTCTCAAGTAGAAGGGGTGTAGAATGGTCATTTCCATCTATGGCTAGTGTATGTATATTCTCTTTCTTTCTTTTTTTGCTGTAAAAAGAAGCTTTATTGTTTTCATTTGGTCCACAGCTTGGGAGAAGAGAGGTTCCAGGGTGTTGACTATACTTCCTCTATGGCTGGAGAGCAAGGTTCAGGCAGAAGGTTTGAGGACATCAGGGGAATGCTGAAGGCCCTTCACAAGTTTCAGGGTTCCACAGGCTCTTCCTGATCATGCTTGAGGGTGAACCTCTCCAAGAGATATTTGCCCAGCCCTGTCTGGAAACCAGACATACTACAGAGGTTGGTGAAGTGGTCGCCCGTCTTCTTGATAATTTCCACCTCCTTGTCAAGGAAATGGTTCTCCAGAAGTCACAGAGGTGGGTAACACCCATGGCATGGAGATCCAGAAGGGACTGGTTCAGGTTCTTCTCTAGGGCCAGAGCAGCTTCCATGGCATCCAAGGTTCTTGGGACAGCTTCTGCATGTCCTGGAAAAGTGCATGACCACCATGTTGCTTTTGTAGTTTCAAGAGTTTCTCAGCACATCATGCTTCTCCTTTCCCAATATGCAGAAGAAGTGTCCCACACCTTCCAAGGCCACATCATCACAATCGAAATAGAAGCCCAAAGAGAGGTAGGTGTAAGAGGCCTGTGGATGCAGATTAACCAGATGGTTGATACCTGACTCCATTTCAGTGGAATAATTCTGACAGACCTGAGAGCTCAAGGGTGGTCATAGATTTGGGGTTAACCACACACACACAAAAAAACAGTGTTTAGCTGGTTCCAGCAACAGGGAATGGTCAAGAAGATGGTCCCGGAGAAGAGATTGCCCCTAAAGAAGATGTTAGAGATGGTCTGAGGCTGGAGGTGAGGGAGTCCCCGGATCTTTTTTGTCCACACACTGTTCAAGCAAGACACAGATCCATGGGACCACAGCATGAAATTGGGCATGTATACTTTCAAGTATTTGAAAGATTCTCTGGGAAAA
>NW_006408613.1:12306124-12309193 GCF_000296735.1 Chrysochloris asiatica | reverse complement strand
AGAATATTGAAAATGCCATGGGCTGCCAAAAGAACCAATAGATCCATTTTAGAAGAAGTGCAGCCAGAATGCTCCTTGGAGGCCAATATGGCCAAACGTTGTCTCTCATACTTCAAACATATTCTCCAATCGCTGGAGAAGGAGATCATGTTTGGTAAGGTGGAAGGTCATAGCAAAAGAGGAAGACACCCAATGAGATGGATTAGCTAAGTGGCATCATCGATGTACTCAAGCATGGCAACAGTGGTGAGGTTGGCCCAGGGTTGGGCAGTGTTTCGTTCTGCTGTGAATAAGGTCGCTATGGGTCAGTATCTACTCAATAGCACCTAACAACAACAACTTTCAAGTAATGTAATAAATAAACCATTTCGTTTACTTGAGAATCACTATTCTAAAATAAGACAGAAGCTGGACATTGAGGATGGAGTGCAGGATTGTTTTTGCTCTAAAGATGAGTAGTGAGACTCTTGCAAAGTCTTAGCAATTTCCTAATACTGAAAAGCTGCATGAACCCAGTGCTTTGGGTAAGGTAGAGCAGCACACTAAAATGTTAGATGATTCTATTTGTCAAATAGCAGAATGGTTATTTTAAAACTGTCCTTTGACTTAAATGCATAAACTTTTCAACATTTATTATATTCCTGCTCTGTGCCGAGCACAGTTTTAAATTATCCTCTTGTCAGTCATTTGGCCCTATTTAGTCATTATATGTGTAATTGGGTCCTAGATAACAATTGCAGTAGAAATTGACAGTTCAGGGAATCTGCAAGCAACATGTAGACCCATCCAGAGGCTAATGGATTAGAAAATATGAAAGGAATCTACATTTATTCTTCAGCGAGGTCCAGAATGGTTAGGCAATCTGGAAGGTTTCCATATTTTGCCTTTTTAAAAGGTACACATTTTTGTTAATTTTTTTTCTTTGCTGAAATAAGATAAAATGCACCCTACAAATTAGTCACTGCAATTTTATAAAAATTAAATACCTATGAATTTTTATTTTTTAAAAATAGGAAAATAAAAACATCAGATGTTTTTCTACAAATGAAATTAAATTTTTTAAAAATAGGAAAATAAAAACATCAGATGTTTATCTACAAATGAAATTAAGAAAGGAGTTAGACTTTTTAGCTGCCCCAATACATCTCCTGTGTTTTCAGTTTCTGAGAGTGATGTATTGTTTGTATTACTTACAGCTTTTGGAGATGACAGACTAATTTGAGCAATTAGATTCTTAAGAAAGATCACGACACTTATTAAATCTTATCTTAGTCACTCCTAATTGCATCCATCTCTGTGGAATAAATTACTAATGCACAGCTACAATTCAATCACAACACAACTAGTCTTCCTTTTAGATAATTAATGAAACAACATTATTGTCAGATATACATAAAAGGGCAAAAAAACCCTCAATGATGTTGAGTTGATTCTGACTCATAGTGACCTTAGAACTAAGTAGAACTGTCCCATAGCATTTCTAAGACTGTAAATCTTCATGGAACTAGACTTTTTATTTTTTATTTTTATCCCTCCCATGGAACTACTAGTGGGTTTGAACCACAACCTTTGTTTTAATAGCCAAGCTCTTTAACCACTGTGCAGCCAGGGTTCCTAAGATGATAAAACCCCAAACCCACTAACATTGAATTGATTCTAACTCAGAGCGACCTTACATAGGGTTTCTGAAACTGTAATTATTTACAGGAGTAGAAAGTCTCATCTTTCCCAGAAGAGCAGCTGGTGCGTTTGTACTTATCCAACAGTGCCACCAGGGCTCCTTAAAAGAATAAATTATTAATCGTTAATAATTTCAAACTCTTAGCAACCCTGTATAGAGTTTCTGAAAAAAGGCTAGTGGATTTGTACCACTGATCTTGCTGTTAGCTGTCCACAAATTTAGTTATTAATTAAACAATTAGCTATTGTATTGAGATGCAAGTTTGTGTTCCAATTCACTGTATAAAAATTGCATAATAACAAATATTTATTAAATTTCTAATATGTGCCAGGCATTGTTGTAAATGCTATAGGTTTAACAGTGACAAAACAAAGTTCCTTTTCTTATGGATTCATGTAGGTTCAGAAAGACAAATAAATGCATAAAACTTCCAACATGTCAGGTGGTTCTAAGTGTGTTGAAGAAAACGTAAGCAAAATAAAAGAAGGAAAACATTCAGATTGGGAATAGGAAGGTTGCTTCAAGTTGGTTCTGACTCATAGTCATCCTGTTCTGAGGTTGTAAATATTTGGGGGAGCAGAAAACCTCATCTTTCTCTCACAGAATGGCTTGTGGTCTGCAGTTGGGTACTTATCCTACAAGTGTCCAGGGTAGTGTTTTCTCTTACCTCTCAGATAAGGTATCTGAGCTGAGCAAAGTCCTGAAAGAAGGGAGCCATGTAGTTACCAGGAAAGAAGAGTGTTCTGGGAATTAATGCCAACAGCCCCAGGGAGAAGTGTATTGAGTGGGTCTGAGGAATATAGCTTGGAGGTCAGGGAGGCTGGACATTGGAGGAGAGGTGAGGGAGGGAGTGAAGCCGATGATGCTATCTTTTTTTTTTTTTAAGATTTTTATTTTGAATTGAGTAAAAGTTTACAGGGCAGATCATCAGGTTTACATTAAACAAATCATACAGCTTGTTTCATTACAATGATTATAATCCCCTCCATGTACCATCAGTTAACAGTGTTTCTCTTTATTCACTTTATCTTTTTTTTTCCCCCCCCACTCAGGCATATATAATAATTTACATCTCCAAAGGGCACATTCTGCAAGTCTGCTCCTAGCCACCAGCTCTTAGTCCTTCTCTTCTTAGTACATGAATCTAGAGTGCTCAGCCGCGCCCCCTCCCCATGCCCCCATCGCTGTCTGCCTCCATCTCTGGCACTGCTGCTTCTCTGGATAAGGTCCCACACTCTGCTTGTGCACTTCTCTCTTGATGGTCCTAGGGTCCTCTCTTTCTGGACTGTAAGATTAACCACTCCCCTTTTATTGTTACAAAACTTCAACCTTTATAAGTGTGACAGTCGCAATTAGTCATGATAACAGTTATTCACTATTGAATCTTA
>NW_006408613.1:12300722-12303594 GCF_000296735.1 Chrysochloris asiatica | reverse complement strand
ACCCCTACAGTCACCAGAATGGAGGTGCACAGATAGCAAGGCACCAATGAACAGATACCAAAAGAAAAGAATGTCCACACCTTTATCTCCATGGTTCTGCCAGGTGTCTGTGGCCGCTCTGATCCTTCCCCCGTGTGGTCTCACCCAAGATGGCGGATCCTCAAGCAGCCGAGTGTCCCGGACTAGAAAGCAATAGATTTCTTGCTTCTGTCACAAATTTCTCCAGCTGTGAGTCTTCCAACCTTCTAAATATTCCTTTATATGTGGTTCAGAGTTCTGGGACCAGCCCCTGAGCCTCCTTGGTCGGTTATTCTGTGTTGTTGTTGGCGGAGCTCCTTTACTGCACTTCTACCCGATCCTCCATCTTGTCTGTTCTGATGCTATCTTTTAAAACCCAAGGCAAGAACTTTGGGTCTCATTATGAATAAAATAAAAGCCACTGAAAAGATTTGAGCTGAAAAAAATGCTGTAAAGTGACTGTGCTCTGGCTGTTGTGTGGGCTTTAGATTATAGGGAAGCAAGGCTGAAAGCAGGAAGGCTGGTTAGGATGCTATTAGAGCAAAGGTGGGGATTGTAAGAAGTGGATTCTGGATATATCTGGAAGTAGAGCACAGAGTTTGTGGATAGGTTGGAGGTAGAGTGTGAGTAAAGCCAGAAGTTAAGGAAGACTATAAGGAATCCTGCCTAGTGGTTTCTTAATCTCTTTTGGCATTCTGGATATTGTAAGCAATTTGCAGTTGACTGTTAACGTAAAGGTTAGCGATTAAAACCCACTCAACGGTGCCAACGAATAAAGGTCTGGTGATCTGCTTCTATAAAATTACAGCTGAGAAAACCCTATGGAGTATCAGGTTTCCATGGGCTGTAATTGACTTGATGACAATGAATTTGTTTTGATTCTATCCTGTAATTTCACTGTATTCTTGGATATTGGAACTTGAATTGATTCTCTGATTATTGATACTCTCCCTCAGGCCTCTACCATTACCACAATTTGTCCAAGTATCTGGTGCTTTCAACTCTATGCAGCTGAGCATTTCAACCTCGTATTAAAGTTGGTGCTGAGTCACTGGAACTAAACAGTGTTCCAAAGATATCTGCAAAATGTGACTTATTTGACACAAACGATAGAATATGGAAGAGGAGCAGGATTCCAACCATTGGGGGGCTGTTGTCATTAAGAGCTGTTGAGTCAGTTCCAACCCATAGTGACCCCATGTAGGGTTTCCGAGGAGTGACTGGTTAGCTTGAACTGCTGACCTTGAAGTTCAAACTGAGTGATGTAGGGGTCTTCATTTCAGAGTTGCCCCTCTGAGCCTGTTTCTAGCAGTCTATTAACCTTTCCAAAGTGGCCCCTGCTGTTTCCACAAAGAGGCAGAACACACGTGAAATCCTTATTTATGCCATGTTGGTTTCAACATTTATTAGAAATCATTCAGCAATGAACAAGCACTCTGTACTTGTGTTGTTGTAGAACAAAAGAGCAAAGTCTAGTTGAAATTAAACATATAGAGCTTTTATTGAGAGTCAAGGCAATTTGCAAATTGAGAACCACAGGTCAAGAAGATTCTGAACTCAGTGATCCAAGGAGGAGACAGTTTCAATTTATCTAAGAAAATATAAGGGACTTCAGTATAAATTCAGTACTTGGTTGACATTTAGATAACAGTTACAAAATTATATGAGGGTACATCTAGGTGTTAGGAGATTGCATACATTTCCTTTTTTTTTTTTTAAAGTTAACAAAGAAATAATTAAATTAGGTACATCAGAACTTGAAACAATCACAAAACCTTTCTTGTGTGACTACAGGGAGAATATGCGTAAGTTAAAATTTATTTTGAGTACCTGTTCTGAGAATTCTTTTTTAGACCTACCTTCCTAGGCAGCAAGCAAAAGTCTAGTAAACAAAATTACACTGTTTTCTGAAATTGTTTACTAAGTGATTTTTCACAGGGTAGAGAGAGGAACCACAGGCTATATTTTACTGATGCAGAGGTTACATTTAATTCAAAATGGAGTTGTGACCTCAGACCTTACCATAGCCACTGCTTCATGTTAGGAGTCCTAAGTTAATTTGGGATGCGTTTGCTGCTACATACCTATGCTGTTGTATAGCATCATGACCCTGTGATTCAAACCAACCTTGCAGTCCAGCACACTATCCTGCATCATAGGCCTCACTATAATAATTTGCTCCTTGGGAATGTATTTTTGCAGTAACTCTTTTTTTTTTTAATTTTAAGTTTTTATAGTGAATTCAATGATAGTTTACATGGGAGAACATCAGCTTTACACTCATCCTATAGTATTTTGTTTCATGCAATTATTAAAATCCCCTCCATGCATCATCATTCAACAGTATTTTCTTCTATACCCCCCCCTTTTTTTTTTTAATTTTCATGTACACCAAAACACTCAGGAATATACCATCCTTCAAACACCCAAAGAGCACACCCTGCAAGCCAGCCCCCTGGCCACCTGCACACCCACCCTCCCACTCCCTCCATGAGTCTAGAGTCCCCAGCTGCTCCATATCTCCTCCATCATCTCTGCCTCCATCTCTGGCATCACTGCTTCTCTGAATAGGGTCTCACACTCTGCTCCCACTCCCTTAATGGTCCCAGGGACCTCCGCTCCTGGACTGCAAGATCAACCATTCCCCTCTTTTTGCTACATAACTTCTACCTTTACAGTTGAAACAATTGCAATCAGTCATGATAACAATTACTGAGTACTGAACCACAAGAGTCTTATCCCCATCACCTTTCACCAACTCTGTCTAAACAGGATGAAAACCACTCAGTGGAGATTCTACCTTCCACAACATCCTCTGAAACTAAACTCCCTCTTGAAAACTTGTAAGCCAGTC
>NW_006408613.1:12298194-12299577 GCF_000296735.1 Chrysochloris asiatica | reverse complement strand
ACGGGAGTAGAAAGCCTCATCTTTCTCCCGCGGAGCGGCTGGTAGTTTCAAACCGCTGACCTTAAGGTTCGCGGCCCGATTCGTAACCACTACGCTACCAGAGCTCAATATTAGGCAAGGGAAACCAAGATTCATAATACAGTCAAGCCCGTTAACATTATTTCTCCTCTTTCACCCATTCAGTCTATGCCTCAAGCCTTGTTCCAAAGTTGAGCCTACATCACTATATACCTCTGATCCATTTAGCCCATGTAAACCAGCTTAAATGTTCTCCTATCTACCTTGTTCTTCCATTCTCCTCCTACTTCTTGTGTATTGCCCCACAACACCCAAACTATTGTGTGTCTATCCCCTACCCTGTGCTCTACCTTTGCAGTTAATCTTAAATTAAAATTTTTTATGTATTATAATTTTACATTAAAAAACCTTTTTATTGTGAATTGAGTGAAGATTTACAGACAAAATCATCACTTTTACATTTAACAAATCATACACTTTGTTTCATCAGTGCTTACAATCCCTTCTGTGCAATAACGGTTATCATGGCTTCCATTTCCACTCCACCTACCTTTCCATTCCATCTCAGCTTTGTCCTTAGGTAAATGTTGCCCTTTTGATTTTGAATGACTGACCTCA
The DNA here is from genome assembly GCF_000296735.1 of Chrysochloris asiatica. Classification (NCBI taxonomy): domain Eukaryota; kingdom Metazoa; phylum Chordata; class Mammalia; order Afrosoricida; family Chrysochloridae; genus Chrysochloris; species Chrysochloris asiatica. The sequence continues at coordinate 12,298,941 of NW_006408613.1, read as the reverse complement.
CCAGTGCTTTTATCACCGTCCCACCACCTCTATATACCTATCTACTGCTTAGCTGGAAATTGGGCCATGGGGGTGAGTTCCTTTTTAATAGGTTGAGGAAATTATTTGTTGTTGTTGTTTTTGTAAGGTGCCTTAGAGTTGGAACCGACTCATAGTGACCACATGCACAGCAGAACAAAACACTGTCCAATCCTGGGCCAACCTCACTACCGCTGCCACACTGAGTCCATCAATGCTGCCACCTGGCCAGTCTATCTTGTTGGGGGTCTTCCTCTTTTTCTCTAACCTTCCAGCTTACCAAGCATGATATCCTTCTCCAGCGACTGTTTCCTCCTGACATTATGTCCCAAGTATGAGAGACGAAGTTTAGCCATCTTGGCTTCCAAGAAGCATTCTGGATGCACTTCTTCCAAAACATCTATTGGTTCTTTTGGCAGTCCATGGCACTTTTGGTATGCTCCTCCAACACCACAATTCAAAGGCATCAATTCTTCTACGATCTTCCTTATTCACTGTGCAGCTTTCACATCCATATGAGGTTATTGAAATTACCATGGTTTGGGTCAGGCACACCTTAGTCCTCAAGCTGATATCTTTGCTCTTCAACACTTTAAAAAAGTTCCTGTGCAGCAGATTTGCCTAATGCAATACATTGTCTGATCTCTTGACTGCTGCTTTCGTGAGTGTTGATAATTGATCCAAGAAGAATGAAGTCCTTGACAACTTCAGGCTCTTCTCCATTGATAA
>NW_006408613.1:12284967-12285714 GCF_000296735.1 Chrysochloris asiatica | reverse complement strand
GACAGGGTTGTATTCTTTCAACATACTTATTCAACCTGAATGCTGAGCAAATAATCCGAGAAGCTGGGTTATAGGAAGAAAAACATGCCATAAGGATTGGGGGAAGACTCATTAACAACCTGCGATATGCAGATGATACAACCTTGCTTGCTGAACGTGTAGAGAACTTAAAATATTTCCTGATCAAGATCAAAGAGTACAGCCTTAAGTATGGATTGCATCTTAATGTAAAGAAATAAAAAATCCTCACAAATGGACCAACAACAACATTCTTATCAACAGAGAAAAAATTGAAGTTGTCAAGGAATTCATTCTTCTTGGATCACCTGTCAACACTCATGAAAGCAGCACTCAAAAATTCAGAGGATGCTTGGCATTAGGCAAATCTGTTGCACAAGATCTTTTTAAAGTGTTGAAGAGCAAAGCTGTCAGCTTGAGGACAAAGGTGTGCCTGACCCAAGCCATGGTATTTTCAATAACCTCATATGCATGTGAAATCTAGACAGTGAATAGGAAGATTATAGAAGAATTGATGCTTTTAAGTTTTGGTGTTGGAGGAGAAAACTTAGAGTTCCATGGGCTGCCAAAAGAACAAACAGATCTGTTGGAAAAAGTTCAGCCAGAAAGGTCCTTGGAGGCCAGGACGGCCAAACTTCATCTCTCATACTTCAAACATATTGTCAGGAGAAGGATATCATGTTTGGTAAGGTAGAGGGTCAGAGAAGAAGAGGAAGAGCCCTGCCCCCC
>NW_006408613.1:12257640-12283964 GCF_000296735.1 Chrysochloris asiatica | reverse complement strand
CACATGATCATATCAATTGTTGCAGAAAAGGCATTTGACAAAATCCAACATCCATTCCTGATAAAAACACTCAACAAAGTAGAAACTGTATGGAATTTTCTCAACATAATCAAGAGCATACACAAAACCAACAGCCTACATAACTCTCAATGGAGAGAAACTGAAAGCCTTCCCTCTGCAAACAGGAACCAGATGAGGATGCCCTTTGTCACCACTCCTATTCAGTATTGTGCTGGAAATCTTTGCAAGAGCTATACAGCAAGACAGGGAAATTAATGGCATACAAATTGGCAAAGAGGAAGTAAAACTCTATTTGCAGACAGTGTGATCCTATACATAGAAAACCCCAAAGACTCAGTAAAAAAGCTACTAGACCTCATAGGAAGAGTCAGCAAAGTAGCAGGATAGAAGATAAACATGCAAAAATCAGTTGGATACCTCTATACCAAAAATGACAATGCTGAAATGGACATTAGTAAAGCAATACCATTTATAATAGCTGCCCAAAGAATGAAATATCGAGGAATAAATGTAAACAGAGAAACAAAGGATTTATACAAAGAAAACTACAAAACACTACTATAAAAAACCAAAAGAGACCTACAAAAATGGAAGAATGTACCATGCTCCTGGATAGAAAGACTTAACATTGTGAAAATGTCAATACTGTCAAAAGCAATTTACACATATATTGCAATCTCAATACAGATTCCAATGACATTTTTCAAAGAGATTGAAAAAACAATTATAAACTCTATATGGAAAGGAAAGAGACCCAGGATAAGCAAAGCACTGCTTAAGAAGAAGAATAAGGTTGGAAACCTCTCATTCCCTGACTTCAAAATTTATTACACAGCTACAGTGGTCAAAACAGCTTGGTACTGGTACAGTGAAAGATACGTTGATCAATGGAACAGAATCGCAAATCCAGAAATTAACCCATTCACATATAACCAACTGATTTTTGACCAAGTACCTAAATGGGGAGGTGATACTCTCTTCAACAGATAGTGCTGGCATCATGCCTTGTACAAAAACCAACTCAGCATGGAGTAAAGACCTAAATGTGAATCCCAGAATTATGAAGGTCATCAATGAAAAAATAGGGACAAATGTGAGGGCACTAATTCAGGGAATACAGACTACCAAACATTTTGAAAACTACACAAACAAAAGTTGGCAAAATAGATGACTGGGACATACTAAAAATTAAAAACTTCTGGCATTCTCTGCTTTCAGCCAAGATCCATCTGACATTATCAATGATTTGTCTCATTCCATGTCCTCTTCTGAAACCTGCTTCAGCTTCTGGAAGTTCACTGTCAATGTGTAATTGCACCCATTTTTGTATTATCTTTAGCAAAATTTTACTTGCATGTGATACTGATATTGTCTAATGGTTTCTGAACTCCGTTGGGTCACCTCTCTTTGAAATGGGCACTAATCTGGAGCCTTCAAATCAGTTGGCCAGGTACCTCTCCCAAATTTCTTGGAAGAGAGTGCCTCTTCCAAGTGAGTGCCTCCAGTGTTGCAACAGTTTGTTGAAAGGTTTCAATTTGTATTCCATCAATTCCTAGTGCCTTGTTTTTTTTATCAATGTCTTCAATGCACTTTTTCTTGATTCCTTCTTTTCTTCTCTATTTTTTTTTTTTTTTTTGTACACAAAGACACACAGGAATATATAGTCATTTAAACAACCAAAGGGTATATATTTCAAGCTAGCCTCCTGCCTGCCAGAACACAGCCTTTCTCTTTCCATGAGTCTAGAATTCTCAGCTGCTCTATTTCTCCAGACCATCACCTCTGCCTCCCTTTCTTGTGTCATTGCTTCTCTTTGTTAGGATCCCGCATTCTGCTCATGTTCTTCCCTCTTGATGGTCCTAGGGTGTTCTGTTTCTGGAATGTAAGATTAACTTACTCCCTACTTTTTTGTTACAGAACTTCTACCTTTACAGTTGTGACAACCACAATTAGTCATGATAGCAATTACTCTTATTGAATCAAAAGAATGTTATCCCCATCTTTTTCATCATATCCATCTACACAAGATAAACACAATTCAGTGGGGATGCATTAATTTTAGATTCCAACATAGAATAAAAGGGGGGGGGCATAACTCATTCTTTATATCTCCCAAAGCAAAAAGAGTGCCAGTCCCTGAGTAGATTTTCAGAACAAACTTTTTATTTGATAGGATTCTAATGCAGTGCTGATCAAAGTATAGATTGCAGACCAACATTATCAGTATCATCTGAGACCGTGATAGAAATGTGAACCTTCTCCCTCACTTTCCTCAAGACCAACTGAGTCAATTTATGGGATTGATGACTGGTTTTTAAAAATTTTAAAGATAATTATACATACGGAAGTTTCAGAGTAATTGAATTCAATGCCATTAAATGTACACTATTGAGCACGGTCTCCCTTGACCGTGCTTCATGATCATTACGGTTTTCTTCTTTCATCTGAAGCTTATCCAAACTCATGATCAGTTTTAGGCAAATCGGCTGTACAAGACCTTTTTAAAGTGTTGAAGAGCAAAGATGTCAGTTGAGGACTAAGGTGCGCCTGGCCCAAGCTATGGTATTTTCAATAACCTCATATGCATGCGAAACCTGGACAGTGAATAAGGAAGACCATAAAAGAATTGAAGCTTTTGAGTTATGGTGTTGGAGGAGAATATTGAAAGTATCATGGGCTGCCAAAAGAACCAATAGATCCATTTTGGAAGAAGTGCAGCCAGAGTGTTCCTTGAAGGCCAAGATGGCCAAACTTCGTCTCTCATACTTGGGCATATTGTCAGGAGGGACCAGTTGCTGGAGAAGGACATCATGCTTGGTAAGGTGGAGATTGATTATCCAAGTGGCAGCATCGATGGACTCAAGCCTGGCAACAGTGGTGAGGTTGGCCCAGGATTGGGCAGTCTTTTGTTCTGCTGTGCATAAGGTTTGCTATGGGTCTGTACCCAACTTGATGGCACCTAACAACAACAACAACAGAAGTATTGGAAACCCTATACATGGTAACTATAGATTGGAACCTACTCGATGGCATTTAACAACAATAATAAAAATATTATTTCTCATATTTAACATATTTGTATTATAAAAAAGATAAATAGTTGTTGTTGTTGTTAGGTGCCAACAAGTCGGTACTGACTCATAGTGACCTTATGCACAGCAGAATGAAACACTGCCTGATCCTGGGTCAACCTCACTATTGTTGCCACACTTGAGCCCATTGATGCTGCCACTTGGCCAATCCATCTCACTGGAGGTCTTCCTCTTTCTCTCTGACACTCCACCTTACCAAACATGATATCCTTCTCCAGAGATTGGTCCCTCCTGACAATATGTCCAAAGTATGAGAGACGAAGTTTGGCCATCCTGGCCTCCAAGGAGCTCTCTGGCTGCACTTTGTCCAACACAGATCTGTTTGTTCTTTTGGCAGCCCACGGCACTTTCAATATTCTCCTCCAACACCATGCCTCAACATATTTAACATATTTGTATTATAAAAAAGATAAATAGTAGGTACTATAATTTAGAGCAGATTTTCCCAGTGTGTTCAATTGCACTATTTACATACCTAATAAATTTGGAAAATTTTCTTAGATCAATAAATAGGCCATTATAAAAAATCCAAACCCACTACCTTTCAGTCAAATTCATCTCTTAGCAACCCTATATGCAGAGTAGAATTACTCAGCAGGTTTTCCAAGACTGTAAGTCTTTACAGAACAGACTTGTGCATCTTTCTTCTTCAAAGTGTAAGGTAGGTTCAAACCAGAGACCTTTCAGAACACAGTTGAGCACTTTAATCACTGTATCATCAAGATTCCTTAAGTAGGGTCTTTAAAATACTATTATAGATTACAAATTTTCCAAGAAGGGGAATATAGTACACAGTGTTTTCCCAACTTATTTTACAATGGTATCTTCATTTGGGAAGAAAAATCTGAGTTGTTGGAACATATTTTTGGAAATACAGCATTATAAGAATAAATTTCCTGATAGAAAATTCAAAGTATATGGCAAGAATGAATTATTTTTTAAAAGATCCTTAAATTTCACTTTCAAGATACTTAGTTCTCAGGAGAGGCTATTATAGTATGGTTTAATGCAGAATCCATTCAACAGTGACTACAAAATTAAAAAATAAAGGCATTCACTTAAATAATATTGCCCTTTTCTTCTATTTTACCAAGATACATTTTAGACAAATATAATAGTTTGATCAATGTAGGTTACATTTCTGTCTCCCCAAAGTCTTTAAATAATATCATAAACTTCAATGCACATATAATATAAACACAGACACACACAACTTTGAGTCTTTTTAAAGAAACTTGTTTCAAGTTTCTATGAGAAAAGAAGTGTATGGGAAACAGATCTGCCACTTCACTGCTATATGATTGCTCAAGGACTTAACTGTTTAGTGTGATGCTTTCTGGTTACACTCAAAAGGCCTTTCAATGGGAATCTATTTTTATATTTCCCTTTGCAAGACCCAAACTACAATCTGCCACACAGGAATAGATTACCCAATAAGCAAAGTGTGCTTATGTTATTAACAAAATAGGAGCACCAGTTGTCCAAAGTGAAGACCCATTCATGCCAGGCAGTCAAGAAATAAGGAAAAAAGAACATGGCAGTAGAAGGGAACTGGTGGGCACTAAATTAAATTGGTACCATTTTATAAATTTTGTATGCAATAACTATTATATTTTCTTTTTCATTTCTGATGGGTTGGATATAACCTGACATTTATTTATTTATTCTCTACCACATAAGAACACACCAGTGGCATTGTAATCATGTGACATGGACATATTTAACGCTACACAAAGAGAACCAAAACACATCTTCAGATTGAATATGTCACTGTATGATGGGGCTTCAAAATATTTATGGAAAATTTCCAGTATCTTTTGTTGTTGTTCTTGTAATATATGATTATCTTATTATTATATATATACTTAAGGTCTTTGTTGTGGCTTGAGTGAAAGTTTGCAGGGCAGATAATCAATTTTACATTCAATAAATCATACACCTTGTTTCATTACAATGATTATAATCCTGTCCATCTACCATCAGTTAACAGTATTCCTCTCTATTCACGTTAGCTTTTTTAAAAAAAAACAAAAAAACATTCAGGCATATATAAAAATTAACACCTCCAAAGGGCACATTCTGCAGGTCTGCCTCCTGGTTGCCAGCTCTTAGTCCTTCTCTTCCCATGAATCTAGAGTCCTCAGATGCTCCCTGTCTCCATGACCCCATCTCTGCCTCCATCTTTGACATAGCTGCTTCTCTGGATGAGGTCCCACATTCTGCTTGTGCTCTTCTCCCTTGATGGTCCTAGGGTCCTCTGTTTCTGAACTGTAAGATTAATCACTCCCCTGTTTTTGTTACAAGATTTCTAACTTTACAATTGTGACAGTCACAATTTGTCATGATAACAATTATTCACTATTGAATCATACGAATCTTATCCCCATCTTTTTTCACCAGACCCATCTATACAAGATGAAAACTATTCAGTGGGGACTCTATCTTCCCCTGCACACTCTTAAACTAAACTCCCTCTTGAAACCTTGTAAGCCAGTCACTTTTTGCCTTTATCGCCCCCACATTTTAGGTAGCCAATGTCTAAGTTGCCCATCCCTATCTATCCTGTGTACAGAGGGCGTAGTATTGATATTTGATGTGAAGCCTCCTTCCCTCTTTGTTGGTATTTAGAGTTACTACCTCCATGAGTACAGGTCATGTTCATCAAATTGTGGCAATTGACCTTTGTTTCCTTTATCACAGGAATATTTTTTTTTTTTGTTGTAATCTTCCTCTAGTCGAGTTCTGATTATGAAGCCATTGAAGCTAGATCAAATGGGTACTCTCTGCAAGGTGGGTGTTCTTGTGCATCTCGCCTCACTTCACATCATCTGGATGCATCACTGTCAGCTCTAGCTCAAGTGTCCCCAGGTCTCACCACACTTTGGACCAACCAGTCCTTCCTCTTTTCTCTCATCTTCAGATCAACAGGAGTCAATAGACTATGGTTGAACTCAGCCCATTTTTTCATTGCTGCCTTACCCTTCTTCCATTCACCAGTAGACCAGTGTGGCTGTCGGCAAGCTTACATGCCTGTTCATGTGTTCCCTTTGTGTTTCAGTGTTAGAGGGGCGTTTGTCTTGAAGGAACTTGATTGCTTGCCTTGATGGCTTCCTGGAAAATAGCTTGATTATTCTTATAGTAGCCAGTCATGCTGCCATTTTTGTTTTGGGTTTTTCCTGACAATCTTTCTTTGAAGATGTATCTTCTGTTGCTCTAGCTGTTCCAGGCTGGTCTGATTGTCCTTGCTAGTGGGAATGTCCCACCTCATAAGGTTCTGGAGGGGACTCACGATTCCACCTTAGGTCCTATACTCTCCAAAGCTTTGCAAGAGGCCTATTTCACTAGGCAAGTTCTAGAACCCTTTTAGGTATTCCAATCAGTTATAGGCTGAAGGCAGGCTTACAAGTTTTCTTTATCATGTTTGTGAACATTCATTCTATCCCACTCAAGTGTTTATTTTACAATAGTAGGCAAGGGAAAACAATATTCATAAGACAGTCAAGCATTTTAGTATTATTTCCCATCTTCAAACTATGCCTAGATCCCTGTATCCCAGATCACTGTTGTTCCAAGTCTGAGCATGCATCACTATTTACCTTTGTCCCAATTAGGCCATGGAAACCTGTCTCAGTGTTCGCCTGTTCATATTGTTCTTGTACTTCTTCCCCCTTCTTGTATTGTCCTCCACAACATCCAAACTAAACCCCCCACCCCAAGCCCACTGTTGTGGTTACCTTATATTCCATTAACTTTTCCCTCCATTTAAGACAATATTTCATCCTGTAATGATGAGAAGGTGACCTTCTCATCATGTGTATCTCTGTTCCTCTGTGTTTATCTTCTATCACATTATAATTGTTTTGATCATAGACTGACCTCCCAGATCCTCTGTTCATATAATTTTATTCTGTTCTTGACTCTTCCATTTATTGATTAAGTTTAGGGTGATGCTGCCACGTACATCATTCTCTGGTTGTTGTCTGTTCTTGTTGGTTCTCAGTTCACAGAACTTCCTTTAGGATGTTTTTCATAGCAGGGTTCATTTTGGCAGTTCCTTAACTTCTGTGTATCCTGGAATGTTTTGATTGCAACATCATATTTGATTGACAGCTTTTCTTTCAGGGTTTTATATATGTCTCCCCATTACCTTCTTCACTGCATGATTTCTATTGAGAGAGCCAAGCTTCATATGATTTGCTTGCCTTTGTAGTTTACACTTCTCTTTTCCCTACCTGCTTTCAGGATTCTGTTCTTATCTTTTATTTTGAAGGGCTTGATTATTATATATCTTGGTGATTTCCTTTTAGGGTTTATCCTTCCTGGGGTTCTTGATTGCTTATCTTTTCACTTTTCAGGATGTTAGGGAAATTTTCTTCCAGCAGCTCTTCAACTATCTCCTCTCTGGACATGTGTGATTTTTACTGCCCCAGAATTCTGATAATTCTTAAGTTATTCCTCTTCATGTTGTCCAACATGAAGTTAGGCCTTATTCAGATTTTTTTTTTTTATTGTTTTTTGTGCTTGCTCTTGTATCTTAGTAGTGTTGAGAGATTTATCTTCTAGCTCATTAATTCTGGCTTCTATCTCTTGAATTCTACTCCTTTGACCTTTCAGTGTATTGTCCATTTCTGATATTCTAATATTAATTGTTTGGATCTCTTTCTGTAGGTTTTTAATTGTTTCCAATGCTGTATCTATCTTATTTTATTGTTCCTGTAGCATTTTCTTGACTTCTTCCTTATATTTCACAACTCCATTGTATAGTGTTTTGATGCATTTTATAATGATTTTTCTGAATTCCTTCTCAGGCATTTCCAAAGCCTACCCATCTTCCAGTATTTAGTGTAGGTCTACTATCAGCTCATTTGCCTCAGTCACTTTATCTCATTTCTGGATATGTGCTGATATGGTCATCTGCTTCTGTTTTTTGGGCATATTCAGGAGTTATTGTGACCTTAATACTTAGTTGGGTGTGTATTTTGGTGTTTTTTTGTTTTTTTGTATTTTTTTGCTTTTGCTTTCTGATTGCATTCCAGGTAGATGTGATCAGAAGATGGGCTTCCCTTTTCACTCTTCTTCCTTAGAAACTTCAAGATACCACTGTTGGTCATTGTGACATGACTCAGGATTTAATTTCCAGCCTAGTTCCTTTTTAGTCTACCTGTCCCAATCCACAATCCCCGTTCAGGCCTTTTTCCTAGTGATAAACAGTTCAGGGACAGCTATGGCCATTTTGCACTGCCATTTAGTTTTAAGTGTAAACTGTCACTTTAAATTTCGAGAAGATCTGTGCACATGCATAGTAGAACCCTCTGGGGGTGGGGATGGGGTGTTCACTCACTAAGGTACCTCTCCAGTCACCAGAATGGAGGTTAGCAGACAGCAAGAGACCAATAAACGTATACAAAAGAAAAAGAATGTCCACACTTTTATCTCCAGGGTTCTTTCAGGCATCCATTGCTGCTCTGATCCTGCCTTTGCTTGGTCTTGCCCAAGATTGCAGCTCAGGGAGCAGCTGAGCATCTTGAATTAGAAAGCAATGGATTGCTTGCTGCTGCTACAAATTTCCCTGGCTGTAAGCCTTCCAACCTTCTAAATATTCCTTTATATGTGGTTCAGAGTTCTGGGACCATTCCCTGCACCTAACCTATTCTGTGTTGTTGCTGAAGAAGCTCCTCATTGCACTTCTACCCAATCCACCATCATGTTTTTCCCCTCCAGTATCTTTTAATTAAATTTTCCATGAAGTTTTGGAAGCTTCATCATATTTGTATCATAATCTTTGTAAAAACTCTTATCCCTGTGGATATTAACAGTAGTCTAATGAATTGTGAATACACAGCATCAAAGGACAGAACAAGATTTAAGTACTATCTGAAGAAAAAAAATTATTCGTGGAGATCTATGAAGCATTTGTCAGCAAACATGATATAACACACTTATTTAATTATTTCTGACTGCCTTGTGAATTTTTTTTTTTTTTTGACTATTTCAGATCTGAAGAACCTTATTTCATGTTCAAAATCAAGTTTTGTTATACTTAATAATTTTCAAATGTAATATTTTACTTGTTTTACAGGTATTCTTTTTTTATCTCTCCTTTTTTTTAAGAAATGTTTTATTGTGAGTTATGTGATAGTTTACATGGGAGAACATTAGCTTTAAATTCATCCTATCGTATATCGTTTCATTGCCAAGGTTACAATCCCCTCCATACATTGTCAACCAACCAAAGGGTATACCCTGAAAGCCTGCCCCCCGGTCATCAGCACTTAGCCCCTCTCTTTCTCTGAGTTTAAAAGTCCCCAGCTGCTCCATCTCTCCATGTCATCTTCTCTGCCTCCATTTCTGGCATCACTGCTTCTTTGGGTAGGATCCCACTCTCTGCTCTTCTCCCTTGATGGTTCCAGGGACCTCTGCTCCTGGACCGCAAAGTCAATCATTACCCTGCTTTTGCTACAAAATGTCTACCTTTACATTTCCAACCCTCACAATCAGTCCTGATAACAATTATTCACTATTGTATCACAAGAGACCTATCTGCATCTCCTTTCATTAGTCCCACCCAAACAGTTTGGATACCACTCAGTGGAGATTTTACCTTCCTCCGTGCCTCTGGATCTAGGCTCCCTCTTGAAAGCTTGCAAGTCAGTCACTTCTTGCCTTTGTACCCCCCACCTCATTTTGGGTAGCCAATATCCAAGTTGCCCATCCCTGTTTACTATGTGTATGGAGTGGGTGGGAATGATACTCGCTGTAAAGATTTGTTCCCTCTTTTGAGCTACTGCATCCATAGGTGTAGGTCAAGTTCATCAATTTGTATCAGATTAATTACTCTTTTTTTCCTCTTCTTTCTTCTTCTAGTTGAGCTCTGATCATCCAGTCATTGAAGCCAGATCAAGTGGGTATAATCTGCAAGTGTGGGTGTTCTTATACATATGCCTTCTCTTCTTATCAGCGGGATGCTTCACTCTCCACTCTAGTCCTCTGTGGCTATGTCACTGACTCTGGGCCCAAGAGTCCCCAGGTTTTGCCACACTGCTGGCCAACCAGGTCTCCACCCAGGTTCACAGGAGTCTATTGAATGTTGTAGGGCTTAGCTTACAGCTTCATTGCTGTTTTTCCCTCACTTCCTCTTATCGGTGATGAACATGGTCACCAATCAGAGCATGTATTCCCATTGAGTCTTAGTCTTGGAAGTCGGTTTGCCTTGAGAGGACCTGACCACTTACCTTGATGTCTCCTGGGTGAGCAACTTGCTTGTTCTTGTAGTAATTAGTCATTCTGCCATTATTGTTTTGTATTTTTTCTGTTGGTCTTTCTTTAAAGAAATACCTTCTGTTTTTTAGCCACTCCAGCCTGGTCTGCTTGTCCTTTCAAGTGGAAATTTCCCACCTCAGAAGATTCTGGGTGAGGTTCAGAATTCCACCTATGGTCTTATGTAATGCAGAGGCTCTGCAGGAAGCCTCCTTCACTGGGCACATTGTAGCCCCTTACAGATATTCTTAATTTTCAATTATTCAAATTTATTTGCTATGATAGAACCAAATTTGAAATGTTACTTAACTTTATATCCAGGTAAAAGGAAATGGCAACTACGTACAAAAACTAACATTTGCAGAAAATAAAAATAAAAGGATTTGTGAATTTCTAAAGATAATTCCAAAATTAATATTTTATTAAAAACATAATCTATCAGAAAAGACTCTTCTTGCTGAAAATCATTATAATAGTACTATTAATGCTTAAATTGCCAATAGCAGTATGAATATACTGAATTTGTTCCAAATTCTACATCTAATCCTTGTCATAGCAACTAATAATAACAATAATAAATGTATAGAAAGTGAAACTATTTTAGAATACGTAATTATAAATAACAGACCCTACTTTATGGAAAACATTTTATTCTAATATTGTTAACATCATGGTGACTAGTTGCAAATTCATGTTGAAAATTTCTAGATGATAAACGGTCCTGTAGCCAGGTTATATTTGTAGGGTACACTGCTAATGGTAGAAAGGATCAGAAGAACTGAGTACAATATTCTCCGTCAATGGGGTTTGTATATTGTTTTGTTTACAAACTATTCATTCCTAACTCATTTCATTCTTGATTTACTATAGATGAATTTGGTAATTGGTGAAATTCTAATATGATTGATAAACATGAAAACACTTCAATTCACACAGCTTGTATGTTCTCATATTTACTGAAAGCATGGTTTTGGCTTAATTGATAAGCTAGAAATATAAATTAGCAATGAAAAATATCAGTATTGGAAAGCTGTTTCTGTTATTACAGCAATTGCTAAATGCGAACTCTTGTTTTGAGGAAGAAATGTTTAAGTCCTCACAAAATGGAAATATTTTGGATTTACTTGAATTTATTACTCTGTTTAATCCAGTTTTAGCAGGTCACATTTCAGAATACGGTAACATAGGAAACATGGCAATCCATCATATATGTTTATAGATTGAAGAATTAATAAACTTAATAAGTGATGAAGTTTGATCAAGTATTTTCTGTGAAATAAGTATAGCTCAATATTTTACTTTGTAGAGTCCATTCCTGATCTTTCTCAAACAGATCAATTAAACATTGTTGAAAGATATTTGTCTCCAACAATGAAAAAACCTGTTGGATGATTTATCACATTCACTAGTTTAAAAAGTCATGCTAATAAAGAAACTGAAAATCAAGTACTTTACTGTTTATGTGTAGTTTGAAAAATTGATTTTTCTAAGTGCAGGTTCCAGTCCTATAGCAACACTGCCAATATCTCTGGGTGTTAAAAATACACGCAACATAAAAGTGTAGAATGTAGTGAATATGCCATTTCTATACCAGGTGTGGCACATTCGCTTAATCTTCTAGAATTTACTGTAGTAAATCATTGTTTGGAAGCAGTTGATTTTTTTTTCCCTCCGGTTCCGTTGCTTTACACATCTTTGTCACATCTTCACACTAGTGAGTAGTTCTTAAAACATATTTAGACAATGATCAGCTATTAGGATGTCTTTCTAATACATGTTGGGAAATGGATCCTATGGAAGTCCTGAAATAATATACTCAGGTTCTAAACACTTTATAAAATACTTCTTAAGACCAGACAATAAAAGGTAATGCAAAAAAAAAGAAAAAAGAAAATGAAAACACAGTGAACAAAATGCAAACACTAGATATGCACCTATGTTGGTTATTTGGAACAATATATTGCAGTATTTTTATCAGATGCTTCAAGCTCTCCAAGAGTCATAAGTAACTTTAATGATATTCACATATCTATACTAGTTATTAGATAGCATAGTGATTACTGTCAGGCTGCTAACCTCAAGGTCAGCAGTTTGAAACTTCCAGCCATTCCATGGGAGAAAGATGAGGCTTTCTGCTCTGGTAAAGATTTATAGCCTTGGAAGCTTGTGTGGGGTCTATATGAACTGGAACCAACTCCACAACACACCACCACCACCATCACCATACTAATTATTGGAGTCCTGATGTGGCACTGCAGGACAATGCTCTGAATTGCAAGGTCAGTTTGAACTCCAAGGTTGGCAGTTCAAAGCCACCAACCACTCCTCAGAAACCCTATACAGGTTCGTTATGAGTTGGAACTGACTCAACAGCACTTAACAGCAATGTACTAGCCATGAACAAAATATTTAGATAATTTAGAGATTTTGGAAATTTTGACAGCATAATAAAACAAATACATACTGTGAAATACTTATTATCAAACATTTCACTGTCGAAGAAGCATTAAAAAGAAGAAAGTTAATGATGGAAGTGCTCCAGAAGTATTCAGAGATGGAATTTGTACAACCACATACTAACCCACCATTGACACACTTGAATCTTGCTTGAATAAAAGGGCAAAAGTGTATGAAATATTTTTATATAGATTTTCTTTCTTAAACCATGCAATGACATAAATCAAACCTTTACAGAGACATGGAATAATTTCTTTCTAAGTTTACAGATTCAGGAAACACAAATTTTATTCATGTAAGCATGTAAGATTCCATAATAGAAGACAAAATCTAATGCGTATTTCCCAACGTTTAAATTGTTTTTTTTTTTTTTTTTTTTTTTTTTTTGCATATTCCCAACTTGAATGATCAAAAACTGTACAATAGAATGTGAATTTTCTTCCCTAAAGAGACTCAGAAACCCTCAGAATATAACAGTGATTCAATAAAGACTCCATTCATTATTTCTATTATGTATGTTGTTAGGTGCCATTGTGTCGATACCAGCTCATAGTGACCCCATTCACAACAGAACGAAATACTGCCTGGTCCTGTGCCAACCTCACAATCTTTGCTATGCTCAAACCCACTCGGATTCTTCTTCTTTTTCTCCAACCCTCCACTTCACCAAGCATTTACTTATTATGTATAGAATTATATACACATAGAAGTAGGTAAGAAGTAGATATTGTTCAGCAACTTAATTATGACAAAATCATTGAAGGTTTAAAAAGAGTAGGGAGAAATGCTTTTAATTATAGTATGTTAGAGATGAAAGATTTATCTAAGATATAGTAATTTGTTGTAGTATGTATGTTTATTTTCTGAAAATTAAATTTTCTTTCATGACCTATTTTAATTGTAATTAAAACATTTACTATGAAATAAATATCAAAATTGAAGTATGAGTCATTTAAAGCAAAATTGGTGAAAGTATATATTTAATTGTGGGAGATCAACAAAATTTTACATTGATGAAACAACTAAGTACATTGACACATTTTCTTTGTTATAGAATATTACTTTTTGTAATAATTGTAGTATGTATTAAAACTAGAATTGCTCCACAATCACTAAAATTTTATAATCCTGTCCATTTCTTTCTTCTAAAATGATATACATCATTTTTGTGTTCAACAGTGAGTCAAAATTTTCCTCTCTCTGGCTGTAGAATTTAAGTAACTCTTAGAAAAGAAAAATACATCATTTTTTGACCTAATCTCCTTGATTTTCAATACACCTTGTCCATCTGTCAACAAGCTTTCATGTTCTCTTGTTAAAAATATCTTGGGCTGAGCTGTGTGCCATGAATGCACCACTGTCGTCACTTCTTCATCAGAGGTGAATCTCTTTCCTCAAAGGGCTGCTTTCAGGGGATCAAATAGGTGAAAGTCCAGCACAGCAAGATCAGGACTATCTGGAGGATACTTTAATAACTCAAAAGGAAGCTTTTGTAGAGCATCATCATTGTGGGCAGAGGTGTGAGGACATGCATTGCCATGCAAGATCACAGGTCCTTGGATAGCAGTCTTCTGCTTTTAATCTGAAGGAAGTTTAGGCTTCAGCTCTTCAGTGAGCATCTCACTGTAAGGAGCACTGTTGATTGTTGAACATTTTCCCTGATAGTGTTCCAAGACTGGCTCTTGAGAATCACAGAAAACTGTAAGCATCAATTTTCCAGCTGATGGTTGACTTTTGAGCTGCTTCTTGGTCAGTGAGTGAGGATGTTTTCATTCTATACTCTGCCATTTACTCTCAGGCTCACAGTGATGAATCCATGTCTCATCACCAGTAACAATTTTTAGAAAGAAACATTTACCTTCCTTTGAGAATTGCTCCAAATTTTGTTTGCAGATGTCCAAACATTTTGGTGTATGCTCCTCTGTGTCTGTGATGCATTATTTCATAGGCAGAACCATGGCTGATTTGCAAGTGATTTGCTATATAATCCACTGTCACTCATCTATTTAACAGAATTATTTTATGTGTACACTCAATGTTGTCATCAGTGGATAATTTTGACTCACCTTTATAGTTATATTAAAAAAGATGTTACATCATGAATAGGTAAAAGACACATACAGCACATTACATGAAGAAAAGTGAAAAAAGTATTGCTAAAAATCAAATACATCTTTATTAAACAAAATAAACATGTCAAGATATTGTTTCTTAACATATTCTCCATCGAGGTCTATACACTTCTAACCCTAAAAAGTAAAGATGGCACTTTGAAGAATAAGGTGTGATTGACCAAACCTTAGTATTTTCAGCCACGTTATATGCATACCAAAGCTGGACAATAAATAAGGAAGATCAAACAAGAGTTAATGCCTTTATATGAGAATATTACGTATGCCATGAACTGTTAGAAGAGCAACCAAATCTGCCTTAGAAGAAGTACAGCTAGTTTCTCCTTAGAAGTGAGTATGGTGAGACTCTGTTTTACAAACTTTGAACATATATCAGGTGGGGGGAGAGAACCTTGGGGATATCATACTTGGTAAAGTAAAGAGTCAGGAAAAAAGAGGAAGAGACTGAACTAAATGGATTGAAACAGTGACTCCAACAATGGGCTAAAACATAACAATGATTATCAGGATGATGTCAGACCAGGAAGTTCTGTAGTACATAGGGTCACCATGAGTCATAATTGACTTCATGTCACCTAACAACAATGACTCTTCCACCAAGAATTCTGTTGTTCTTTCATTTACACAACATCAAAACAGCAGTTGAGGCATCCTCTCAAAACAAAAATCGCTTTCATCATTAAGGTGAGTTTGGGGAACAACAACACTGAAGGGGAAAGATTAGGGCTGTAGGATGGACTGGGTAAGGTTTCCGAATCAAAGTCTCATAGGGCGGGGCCCTTGCTACTCTTGAATAATGAGCAAGTGCATTATTGTGGTGAATTACAGTTCCTTAGCACAAGTTTCCTGATCTTTTTCTTACCAATGCAGTTTTCAATTTCTTAATACTTTTTCATAATATGTACCCATGGTCATCCTGTGTCCATTGAGACAACCTATCAAGATTATTTTTTGGAATCCTAGAAAACAGTCATCCTGACCTTCTAAACTGACCACTTTGCCATGATTTGAACTGACACCGTATATTCCTTCAGAGGCCACTGTTTTGAAGCCATTCTGATGAGACTAAGACAAGTGTATTACTGAGAGAACTTGTCTTCAGCCTTCTACTAATCCAACAGACATGTTTACATATATTTTATTTGGAATAAACCCATGCATGTATGAATTGCAGCCATAATTGTAAAATGTTTTGACTTATCTTTGTATGTGTGTGTATCTGTATCCATTTGTAACACACATAAACTATTTGAATACATAAATATGTACAGAAGGGGCACCATTTATAATCTGTTTTGTTGTTGGTTTTAAGTGCCATTGAGTCAGGTCTGACTCATAACAACCCTGTTTAAGGTTTCTGAGGAGTGGCCACACCAGGACTCTTATGGGTGTTTGTTGCTGTTGTTGTTGAGTGTCACCAAGTCAGTTCTGACCCTGTGTAGGGTTTCTGAAGAGCATCTGGTGAATTTGAACCTCCGATCTTGTGATTCAAACTGACCTTGCAGATGAGTGCTTATCCTACAACATCACACCAGGACTCATAAATGTCTTCATCCAGCCCTGCGACCAAGTTTTAGTAAACTTCAACTAAATTATAATTTAGATATATTTGAATTGTTTCTCTCTGGAATAGAATGCACTCATCTTTTTACAGATGAAACCACTTTACACATGCAATTTTATTTGTTGTGGTGCTAAGTCACACACAGTGATAACAACTGCAATTCTAAACACTACCTTTGATTATGTCCCCCAAATGCTCATGCTGATATTTTCTTCTTCTAAAACTATTCATCTGAGAATAGAAAATGTGGTCCTATGTATATATTATTTTTCCTTTTAAAGGAGCATTCAATGAATACATGTGGAATCCTGGTGTGGCAGTGCAGGGTAAGCACTGGACTGCTAAACACAAGGTCAGTACTTTAAATCCACCATTCTTTCTTTGTAAACTCTATGCCATGTTGCTATGAGTTGGAACAGAACTGATGGACATTAGCAACCACAACAACAAATGAATGCAAATATTTTATGGGAATTCTCTAAGTAATAATATATGCCATTATAATACATACACTGATTCTGTGTATATAAAAAATACATTAAAAAATATCTCCAGTATATTGTGATTTTATACACTCTCAGATGGAATCTACAAGAACTTGACACAGAGAACTCAGAAGCATTTACTTTTTCCTTAGTTACTTAATATTCAAAATAAGTTTTTAATTGATAAGTTCTATCAGAAAAAGACAACAGTTTTCATTAGATAAAATCAAATTATATTGAGAAATTAAGGAAGATTGCTGTAAGGTTCTTCCCCTAGGCCCATGGCAGTATATCAGTTATGCATAAAACAAATATAGTTAAGTATTATTAAAAAGAATGTTTCCTGGGCCAGCCCTACTCTAACATTACTGCTATTTATCTCATTTTGTCCCATATTTTCTGTACTATCATTGCTTGCAGTCCTACTTCCAGTTTTATTACCTACACCTATCTGCTTCTGCAACCTACTGATTCATGCAGATACTCATAGTTTTCCAACTTCATTCATTTAATAATTTAATCACAAAACATATGTTTAGCATCATCCATATGCTAGATACTTTTTATCATTAATGACTAAAACAGACAAAAATTCCTGTCCTTTTGGAGCTTACATTCTATAAGGAAAACAGATAATGAAAAAGGAACATAATTAAAAGTGAATTACATAGTATGTTAAAGTGTGATGGTTAGGGTTTTTAGGGTTGTGTTTCAACTTGCCTGGGCCATGATTCTCTATTTTAGTGCTACAGAATAATGCACTGGACCTCAAGGTCACTTTGAACCTCAAGGTCAGGGGTTCAGAACTCACCAACTGCTCCTCAGAAACCTTATACAGTGTCAGAATCAACTCAAAGGTACTTAACAACAACAAAAACAACATGTATTGATCTATTATGGTCAACCAATCCATTGAAAGGGAGTTTCTATGGGGATATGACCTGCATTGATTAAATAAGGATTTTCTGGCAAATCACTCTAGCTCTTTGTTCACTCTAGACTCTGCATGATCTCTCATCATCTAACTTCTGATTCTTGGGACTCGAGCCAGATGAGTGTAGTATTGCCAGCTGAACTTGGGTTTATAAGCCCTGGCAGCTATGTGAGTCAGGAGAAACATCCAGCCTGATATCTTACCTACAGACTTGCCAGCCTCTACAACCATGTGAGCTATTTCCTTAAGAAAAAATGCTCTCTATTTGTATACACATATAAATATCATTGCCTTTGCTTCCAGAGAATCCAGCTTAAGACAAAAGGTGTTAAGTACTCTGGGTGTCAGGGTAGGAGAGTAAAACAGGATAAAAAGGATTAGAGGATCTTGTGTGGGAAGAAGTAGAAGGTAATGTTAAATAGATTGATCAGGGGACAAATATTTGAGAATCTGGCTTTACTTAAATATTTGAGACAGGGTTTTTTTCTTTTTTTTTTTGTAGATACATAGAGGAAGAACATTTTTGGCCTTGGGAATGATGCAGCAGTGAGTGAAAGGAGGAAAATAGAGATGATATATAATAAGAGATACTGTGGGCCCCAGATCATTCAGGGCCTTAGAATTTTGTAAGAACTTTCAGTTTTACTGTTAGTAAGATAGCAGCATTTTTAGCAGAAGACCATGATATGATTTATAGTTAAGATGGTGGTTATGTTGAAATGGACTGCAAGGGTGCAATTTTAGAGCAGGGAAACTTGCTTGGTAGTGATGGAGTAATCCAGGTGAGGCATGATGGTGGCTCTGACAGAGAGGTAGCAATGGAGATGATGAAAAATTGTGAGATTATGAATATTTTTCAAAGAGTTAATAAGATATACTGCTAGACTGAATATAGAATGTACAGGAATTAGAAGAGTCTGGATGATTCCACAGAGAAATAAAAATAAGGAGTTACTATCCACTTAAGTGGGAATGATGGGTAGAAAAGATTTTGGAGACTTTAAGTAGTTTAGTTTTTAATTGATGTATCTATTATATAAGCACTATTATACAAATGTATGCACCAAACCCTAAAGTCAGTGATGATGAATCAAAGAATTTTACCAACTTCTTCAGTCAGAATTGATCAAAATTCAATAAAGACATATTAGTAATTTGGAGATCATTTCAAGAAAAGATTTGATGGATTAGACATTAATGACAAGACAAGAAGAGTTGTGGAAAGACATCAAGAACATCATACAGGAATAAAGCAAAAGATCATTAAGAAGAAAAGAAAAAATGAAAAGGCCAAAGTGGATTTTAGAAAAGACTCTGAAACTTGCTCCCTAATGAGAGATGCTAAAGTAAATGGAAGGAACGAAAAGGTAAAGGAACTGAACAGAAAATTCAAAAAGCAGCTTGAGGAGAAAAAGTCAAGTAGTACAGTGAAATGTGCAAATACCTTGAGTTAGAAAACCAAAAGGGAAGAACCACTCTCAGCATTTCTCAGGCAGATAGAACTGAATTAAAAATTCAATCCTTGACTTGAAATACTGAAGGATTCTATGGGCAAATTTGACTTCGACTTCTTGAACTGACCTTTGAAACTTTCCGTTCAGCTCTTTTACCTCCTCCTAATCTCTCTTTATCAGGAATTTCAGCTGAAAGCTATCCAGAATCACAGAAACATGTAAAACCACAGTATGACAAATTGACATATGAGTAGTGGTATTTTCAATAACCTCATATGCATGTGAAAGTTGAATACTGAATAAGTAAGACTGTCAAAGAATTGATGCATTTGAGCTATGGTGTTGGAGGGGAATATTAAAAGTACCATGGACCGCCAAAGGAACAAACCAACCTATGTTGAAAGAAGTATAGTCAGAATGTTCCTTGGAAACTCGTATGGCCAGACTTTGTCTCTCATACTTCTGACATTTTATCAGGAGGGGCCAGTTCATGGAGAAGGAGATCATGTTTGGGAAAGTGGAGGATCTCAGAAAAAAAGGAAGACCCCCAACCAGATGGGTTAGCACAGTTATGGCAGCAGTGGGCTCAGGCTTAGCAATGATTATGAGGTTGTCCCAGGATCGGGCAGTGTTTCATTCTGTTGTGCATAGGATGACTATGAGTCAGTGCTGATTTGATGTTAGGTTCAACAACAACAATGGACAAAATATTGAATGATGAAGAAAGCTTTAAAAGAAGAAGGAAAATATACACAAAGTGACTGTACCAAAAAGAAATGTTCAATGTTCAACCATTTCAACAGATAGCATATGATCAAGAGTCAGTGGTACTGAAGGAAGAAGTCCAAGGTGTACTGAAGGCATTTGCAAAGAACAAACCTCCAGGAATTACAGAAAAACAAATTGAAATCTTTCAACAAATTGAGGCAGCACTGGAGGCACTCATTCATCTATTCCAAGAAATTTGGAAGACAGCTACCTGGCCAACTAATTGGAAGAGATCCATATTTGTACCTATTCCAAAGAGAAGTGACCCAAAGGAGTGCAGAAATCATCAATATATCATTTATATCACATGCAAGTAAATTTGTACTAAAGATAATTCAAAAATGTGTACGATAGTACATTAACCGGGAACTGCCAGAGATTCAAGCCAGATTCAGAAAGAATGTAGAATGAGGGATGTCACTGATGACATCAGGTTGATCTTAGCTGACGGTAAAGAATACCAGAAAGGTGATTGATTACTTGTGCTTTCTTGACTATGCAAAGGCTTTCGACTGTGTGGATGATGACAAGCTATGGATAACACTGTGTAGAATGAATATTCTAGAATACTTAATTGTGCTCATGAGGTACTTGTATATAGACAAAGAGGCAGTCATTTGAACAGAACAATGGCATACAGAATGTTTAAATCAGGAAAGCTGTGTGCCAGGGTTGTATTCTTTCACTATACTCATTGAATGTGTATGCTAAGCAAATAATCTGAGAAGTTGGGGTATATGAAGAACATGGCATTAAGATTGAAGGAAGGTTCGTTAACAACTTGCAATATGCAGATCTTGTAACCTTGTTTCCTGAAAGCTAAGAGAATTTAAAATACTTACTAATGAAGATCAAAGACCACAATCTTCAGTATGGGTTGTACCTCAATGAAAAGGAAACAAAAGTCCTCACCATTGGATCAATAAATAAAGTCATGATAAATGGAGAATAGATTGAAGTTGTTGAAGACTTCATTTTACTTGGATCCATTGTCAACCCTCCTGGAAGCAGCAGTCAAGAAATCAAAGGACGTATTTCATTAGGCAAATCTGTTGCACAAGACCACTTTAAAGTGTTTAAGAGCAAATATGTAAGTTTGAGACTAAGTTGCACCTAACCCAAATATGGTGTTTTCAATAGTCTCATGTGCATGTGAAAGTTGGACATATGAATTATTGTTGTTGTTGTTATGTGTCGTGTAGTTGGTTCCTACTCATAGTTAGAAGGATGTAAAAAAAAAAAAATATATATATGCATTTAAGTTATATTGTTGAAATAGAGTATTAAAAGTACCATTGTTTGTCAAAAGAACAAATAAATCTGTGTTGGAAGAAGTATAATCAGGATGCTTATAATCACATATAATAAATATAATCTTGCATGATGGCGAGACTTTGTCTTTCAGACTTTGGATATATTATCAGGAGGGACTAATCCCTGAAAAAGGACATCATGCTTAGTAAAGTAGGGGGTTATCAGAAAAGAGAGAAATACCACCAATAGCTGGATTGGCACAGTGGCAGCGCCAATAAGCACAAATGTAATAGTGACTGTGGGGATGGTACAGGAATGGGCAGTGTTTCATTCTGTTTGCATAGGATTGCTAGGAGTTGGAACTGATTTGCTGGCAACTAACAACAGCATTATGCAACCAGAGATATATAGTATACAATTGGATATACAAGTCTGAAATTTGTGAGCGATTTCTAGGATGTAATATCGATAGAGAAATCTTGAATCACCAGATGGTATTTAATGCCATTTAGTGGATGAACTCACCAATAGGAGTGATATAATGAGAGAAGAAGAGCAAGAGTGAGGCTATGAAATGTAAAATGCATTATTGAACTCTCTGTGGCGCTTAATTGACACTGAGTATGCTTTTCTTGTTGTCTGCAAATCTATTCTTGATATGTTCTGGTGACATCAAAATTTACAGAATGAGTGTCAAGTAGCTTGAAAGGCAATGCTGGGAATCAGTTTTGAGTCTCTTATAAAGAGAGTTATTGATGGGAGCAGGGTCTATGTTGTATGGTTCTAAATGATAACAAAGAATCAAATCAATTTAATTGGTAGTATTTTTCTCTCTCTTTGTTAGTGATCATAAAATAGTGATCACTATAAGAATTGAGCCTTAGATAATATGTAAGAAATAAGTTTTTTAAAATTTGTAAATGGTGAACTTTTATATATGGATTCTTTTCTTCAACACATGCACACTTAAAAATATTGTTCAGTTTGTGAATTTCTGTTTATTTGTTTCATAATAAATTGCATTCTCTAAGGAGAACCATTATCTAAGTTACATTGTTGAAAACTAGCTAATTTAGCTGAGGGATTTACAAAAATCGTATGTGTAAATTACTCCATTTATGGTAGTTGTAATTTATTCTGGTTAAATTGGATCCATCTGTTTTAGCTATGAGTATTAGAAAAGTCTATGCTTTTCTGTTTCCACAAACTATGTTCAAATCACAAATGCAGAACTATGCAAATTAGACAATATATGCTTTTTGAAGTGAAGAAACTTGTCCACTGTGCAACAGTTCAGCCTCAAAGTTCCTGTCAACTCCTCATCCCAAAGCTGGAATGATTCTTACCCAAAGCGAAATTCTGAGAGTTTTCATCTAAAAAAATAGCCAAGGATCAGAGAAATATCAAAGTACATTTGGACTTGACATCATTTTTCAGTTCTAATCCCAGACCTGCCTTCTTTTTGTACCCATGTTTTATCCCCTCTGTGTCTTCAAGCCTTTAATGTCACATCAATGAAGGGCACTTGGGGTACCATCAATATCTCTGTCTTGAATCTCATTATGAATTCACTTTCACATAGCCCTTGGGTTCTTTTATAGCCAATATCATCTAGGTGTAACTGAGACTTATGGTCAATTCCTGCTTTCATTTTGTGCCCACCATCAGGGAAAAACACTAATCTCATAGAAGTTGGCAAAGAGTAACATGACTTCAATAGAGTTTACTAACAATACAGCAAGTTGGTTTGCACAACTCCATAGGTGATAAGTTAGATAATTATACTTATAGGATCAAAACAAGTTAGTTTATTATTAACACCATAGCAAACAGAGGAAAGCATTGGCATGGTAGCTTGAATTTTCCTGTATCTCAGTCCTATGGAATGATGTAATGTGCTCAGATAGTTTCTGTAATTACAATGAGTTGTGCTGCACTTTAGAAGTCTAGGATTAAGGACTCAGAACCATTGAAAAAGCAATAAATAAGCCAGCTCTACCTATCTCCCACTACCAGGAAATGAGTCATGCTGTAGTTGCCTTAACATATGTATTATCTGAGTGACTGTTGTTAGATGCTATCCAATCAATACTATACAGAGATCCTATTTACAAGAAAATGAAATACTGCCTGATATTGCCCCATCCTCACAATGATTGCTATGTTTGAGCTACTGTGTTAATTTATCTCTTTGGGAGTCTTCCTCTTTCTCTCTGACTCTCCAATTTGCCAAGCATGACATCTTTCATCTGGCACTCGTCTCTTATGATAACATGTCTATAGTTTGCAAAACAAAGTGACTGCATCTTTCCCTCTAAGGTGTATTTTAGCTCTATTTCTTCCAAAGCAGATTGGTTTATTCTTTTGGAAGCTCATGGTACTTTCTGTATTCTTTGCTAACACCATAATTCAAAAGCATCAATTATTTTACAGCTTCTTTATTCATTGTCCAACTTTGACATGAATACGAAGCAATTGGAATTACTATGGCTTGGGTCAAGTACACCTTAATCCTCAAAGTGACATCTTTGCTTGTCAATATTTTTTAAACTATTTTGTAGCAGATTTACCCTAAGTAACATGTCTTTTGATATCTTAACTTCTGTTTCCATGTACATAGATTTTGGATCCAAGTAAAATGACATGCTTGATAATTTCAATCTTTTATTCATTTTTAATCATTCTGCTAGTTGGTCTACTATGAGGACTTTTAATTTTATTTTATTTATATTTAGTTCTAATCTATATTGAAGGCTGAAATCTATGATCTTCATCAGTAAATAAATGCTTCAAGTCCTCTTTGCTTTCAGCAAGCAAGGTTGTGTCATGTTCATATCACAGGATGTTAATAAGTCTTCCCAATCCTGATGCTGTTTTCTTCATATAGTTCAACTTCTTTATTATTTGCACAGCATACAAATTAAATAAATATGATAAAAGGATAGAACCGTGACACAAGCATTTCTGATTTTAAGCACCTATTCTGCTTCAACAACTATCCTTTGGCGTATGTACAGATTCCATATGAATACAATGAACTTTTCTAGAATACCCATTCTATGCAGTGTTATCTATAATTTGCTATGATCCACACAGTCAATTGTCAATTGTCTTTGAATAGTCAATAAAACACAGGTAAACATCTTTCTGGAATTCTCTTCTTTCAGTCAAGATCCATTTGATATCAGCAACAATACTCTTTGTAAAGAGTAAAGATTATGTTCTTTAGAAAGCAAAACCAGTAAAGCTTATATATGTTTCTTATTGTAAACTGCAATCGACTTGGCATGGACTTGTAGTGGCCCTACGCACAACAGAATGGAATACTGCCCAGTCCTGGATCAACCTCACATTGCTGTTGCCATTGTGCCAATCCATCTCTCTGGAGGTCTTCTTCTTTTTTTCCTACCCTCCACTTTACCAGACATTATATCCTTCTCCAGTGACTGGTTCCTTTTAACAATATGTCTGAAATATGAAATATAAAGTCTGGTCATCCTGGCTTCTAAGGAGTATTCTGGCCGTACTTCTTTCAACATGGATCTGTTTGTTCTTTGGGCAGTTCTTGGAACTTTCAATATTCTCCTCCAACACCTTAGCTCAAATGCATCAATCTTCTACAGTCTTCCATATTCACTATCTAACTTTTGTATGCATGTGAGGTTATTGAAAATATCATGGCTTGAATCAGGGGCACCTTAGTCCTCAAACTGACATTTTTGCTCTTGAACACTTAAAAAAGGTCTTGTGCAGAAGATTTGCCCAATGCAATATGTCATTTGATTTATTGACTGCTGCTCCGATGGGTTTTGATGGTTGATCCAAGTAAAAGGAAGTGTTTGACAACTTTAATCTTTTCTCCATTTATATAGATGCTATTTATTGGTAGACAGTTGAGGATTTTGGTTTTCTTTACATTGAGGTACAACCCATACAGAAGCTGTGGTCTTTGATCTTCATTAATAAGTATTTTAAGTCCTCTAGGCTTTCACCAAGCAAGGTTGTATCATCTGTATATCACTGGTTGTTAATGAACCTTTCACCAAACCTGATGCCACGTTCTTCTTCCTATAATCAAGTTTCTTGGATTATTTGTTCAGCATACAGATTGAATAAGTATGGTGAAAGAATACAATGCTGATGTACACCTTAATTTTAAGTCATTCGATGTTTACTTGTTCTATTTGAAAAACTGCCTCTTGATCAATATACAGGTACCTTATGAGTACACTTAATTGTTCAAGAAAGTCATACTTTCCAATGTTGTCCATAGATTATCATGATCCACACAAGAAAGCCTTGGCATATTCTATAAACATCTTTCTGGTATTCTCTGCTTTCAGTAAAGATCCATCTGACATCAGCAATGATATCCCTCGTTCTATATCCTCTTTGGAAACCAGTGTGAACCTCTGAAAGTTCTCTGTCAATATATGATTGCAGCCATTTCTGGTTTACCTATAGTAAAACTTTATTCACATGGGATATCAATGATATTGTCTGAATATTTCCACATTCCCTTGGGTCACCTCTCTTTGGAATGGGTAAAAATAGAAATCTCAAGTCACTTGGCCAGAAAAATGTCTTCCAAATTTCTTGGTATAGATAAGTGGATGCCTTGAGTGCCCCTTCACTTTGTTGAAAAATTTTAATTTGTAGTTTGTCAATTCCAGGTGCCTTGTTCCTTGACAATGACTTCAATGCACCTTGAACTTCTTCCTTCAGATAGAATAGGAAGAAGGAGTAATGAACTACTTCCAAATATTTAGTCACTAAAAACCTTATGAATACAGAGAAACACTGTCAGATATTGTGCCAGAAAATGAACCTTAGATTGGAAGGCACTCAAAATGGGTCTGGGGAAGAGCTGCCTCTTCAAAGTAGAGTTGACCGTGATGACACAAAT